>NC_056743.1:694558191-694910691 GCF_019279795.1 Protopterus annectens
GGGGAGTGCTGCGTGGGATTGATTCATACCTGAATCGTTCGGTGGCCATATTTGGCTTTATAACGCCGACGCTATGCGGGCGCCTGGCGCAAGGTTCATGAATCCCGGGTTTAGTTTTTCTGGTATATCTTTAAAATCTGACAAGTGTTTATTTACTGCATTGCTCTCTTGCTTAGGTTTCTTAGCTATAAGTCTTAGTTCATTCTGAAGTATGCTACTTTACCCCCCCCCACCAAACCTTTCTGAATGCATTATTATAAAATAACTGCCTGTTGTTGCCTTCATGCTTACCCTAGAATCTCTGCTTCTCTCTTTTCCTAGTTGAACTCTACAGTTCCCTACAAAACGGTGTCTACAGGACTGCAATCAGTTTCTCTCAGCATTTAAACAGATTAGGTTGCACACACAAAAAGCATTTGTTAACCTTTCACTTACAGTGCTGTGTAATTAAGCAGGTCACCATAATGGTCAGCCATAGGGCTCTTTTTTTCTACTTGCGTGGTTGCCTCCTTCCCCTGTAACTTAAGTAAATTGACTCTTACATTAAGAGCTATAATACTTACCTTATAGCTTTAGGACACCTTAGGAAACCTTGTAAACTGCAATAGCCCCGCTACGTTTGCACTTGCTAAGCTTGGCCTCTCTACGCTCCCCTCCCTGCCCCCAATTTCCTCTCGCCCCCCAGTACCTCTAAATTTATAGTACTATAGCCACTCCCCCACTTTCTAGATCCTATCTGCTTTAATCTGGGATAATTCCACCCTCCCCCATTTTTCTACCTACATTTTAATAGCACCTATTAACTTTCATTTGGCATTCTCCTATCCCCCTTCCAGTACCTTTACCTCACCACTCTATCTTCTGGTGTTGCATCACCAGGTAAAACAGTTCCTTAACTCACTAGCTGAATCACAGATAATGATATACTCCCCTTTACTACCTCTCTTGTTTGCACCATATCTCCTTACCTTGTATGAAAACCAGTTTCTCACGGTATTTCAGGTCCCAAAAGGCCATACTATCACCCCAGCTGTAAATCCTTCCACCTTCAACCATACTTACAGTACCAGATCCTATCCAAAATCTTGTTCAGTCTATCAACATCTCAACCCCATGCACATTAGCTCTAGATCCAAACACTACCACAAACTAATAAACAAATTCCTGAAGTTCATCACCAAGTATAGACTCAACCTAATACTTGGTGGTGAAATTACAACCCTAGCCCCTCACTTCAGATACACATACCCCCTCTACTTGCAATCTAAGCTACAAACCTACAATTAATAGGCCAACTAACTCTCTCCTAGTCTGTCATCTCAATATTAGAAGCATTAATAACAAGGGACATGAATTGCTTGCACTTCTGGATGTCCACTCCCCTGAAATTCTCTGTTTATCTGAAACCTGTTTAAAACCTAACACTAACGACAATGAAGTGTTACCACCTGGGTACAACATACACAGGCTGGATTGTGCTTCAAGGAAGGGGGGTGGGGTAGCTGTACTCCATAAATCTGAGTTGAATGTCACCATAGATGTAATACAACCACCTCAGATTAATAACTCAGAGATTCTTGCCACCAAATTGCAACTTAATAAAAATAAATGCATTAATATCATCTGTATGTACATTCCCCCAGGTAACAATATATATATACATTTGAAGATATCCTGCACTGGCTATCATGTCACTACCCCCAAGAAACCTTACTACTTGGAGACTTTAACATAGACTGGAGCACCTGTCCCTCAGAATCCCCAACCACCCATATTAACCTGCATGCATTTGCACAAATTATATCCACCCCTACCAGGGTAGGTAAACCCAACCAAAAAGAAAGTATACTTGACTAGGTACTCATAAATAGTCACCCCCAACTGTACACCTCTGGTACCCTCCTTGATGGCCTAAGCAATCACCTTCTCACTTATGTAATTGAGCACAAAACCATTAATTCCCAACAACCCTTACTCAGAACGGTTAGAAACAATAAATACTTTGACCCTGCCAAATTCCAACAAGAACTAAACTCATGTAATTGGTCTATTCTAAAACACCTCCTCTTAGAGGAAGCAGTAGCATACTTTAACAACAAATTCCTTGAGATCTTTGATTTGCATGCACCTGTTCGTTCAAAGAGAACCAAGGCAAAAACTGTGCCATGGCTTTCTAAAGAGTCTAAACTCAAAATGACCCTTAGAAACAAAGCATGGGCTTTATGGTATTCTTCTAAAGACCCTCAAGATCACATTAAATACAGGCAATCCAGGAACGAAACCAAAAAATCAATTTTACAAGACAAAAAACAATACTACTGTAATTTACAGACAGTAAATCAAAATAACCCTCAGAAGTTTTGGGCAGGTTTAAATAATCTACTACATCCTGGACAAACTTCAACCCCAATCCCTGCTGCTACTATTGATAAAACCCCTGAAGATGTTTCTGATAGTTTTAACCAATTCTTTACTGAGACAATTAGCTAGCCAACAACCTCCTAGCTCCCCTGGTCCTGAAAGTAGCACCCCTAGAAACCTACTCGCGTTCACCTTCCTACCAGTCGCCACTTTACTTATTCGTACCTTGATCAAAAAATTAAAACCCACTACACTTTCTGCTGATCAACTCCCTGCCGAGTACCTACAAAAATCAGCTGATGCTATCGCTTACCCCGTCTCAATACTAATCAATTGAACCATAGTAGAAGCTAAAATTCCCACCATCTGGAAAAAATCCTATCTAATCCCACTTCACAAAGGAGGCAGCTCTACTGAATTATCCAGTTATAGGCCAATAGCTATACTCTCTCCACTAGCAAAGATTATGGAAAATGTATTCATAGACAACTCATGCACCACCTAATCCAGAATCACCTTATGGCAGACACTCAGCGTGGCTTCCGTCCTCATCACAGCACTACTTCAGCCCTCCTAGCCTTTACCAACACCATAAACATAATCGCAACAATAATTATATATCCTCAGCCCTCTTCTGGGATTTTTCCAAGGCATTCGATATGGTTGATCACCAACTTTTAATCCACACCCTGCAAACATTCTGTCTAGATACTGGAGCCCTTCAATGGTTTCAATCCTACCTGAATGGTCGACATCAGGCTGTCCTCTGGCAGAACAAACTCTCTAACCTTCTACCTAACACCCTTGGAGTACCACAAGGCTCTATACTAGGGCCCTTGCTGTTCTCCATCTTCATTAACGACCTTTATACTGTCATCCCAAAATTCAGCTGTATCCAATATGCTGATGACTCTATTCTGATTTGCTCAGCCACATCTCCAGTAGAGTTATGGTCAGCTACCCAGACCACCTTTAATACAATAGAAAACTGGCATTCTAAACAACATCTGATCCTAAATCCCAAAAAAACTAAAATGCTGTTATTTACACCAACACGTAGGTCTACCGCTTTCACCTTTACCATAAAATCAAATGATGGCACAATAATCTCCCCTGACCCCTCTACAAAGCTATTAGGTGTCATCATAGACAATAATCTAAAATTTGACCTACATGTTAACCAAACTATCAAAACCATCAATAAAAACCTAGGGTCACTTTACAGAATAAAAGCCTTCCTAACCCCTCAAGCTAAAATTGCCATAGCTCGCTCTCACCTTCTTTCAACCCTTCTGTATACATCCCCTCTACTCTCAAATTTAAACAAGACTGTCCTTAACAAACTCTCAATTTGCTACAACCACATTGCCAGGTTTGCCACTGGGCTGCCTTTTAGGACACACCATTGCATCAATCTAAATCAGCCTGGGTGGCTTGAACTACCCAGCCTAATCCAGTATAACCAACTGATTATGGCCTATAAAATCCTCTATAATCCGGACAATACTCCTGTACTTAAAAATATTATCACCCCCTATAACAATCCTAGACCACTTCGATCCTCTAAAAAACTACTAATTCAGACTAGCAAAATTAATAACACAGCCGGTGATTCTCTCTTTGCAAACTCTGTAAGTAGATCCTGGAACTCTCTTCCAGCTGATATTACCTTACTTTCCACCTTAGGTCAATTTAAAGCTAGACTCAAACAACATTTGTCACTTAACTGGCTATGTCAATGTATCAAGCCTGGCTAACTCTCTCTAGAATGTGTAAAATTCTGTTAACCAGTTTACTGTGTAATTTAATTTAATCCTGACTTGCGCTCAGGATTAACTGTAACCTGTGGAACTTGTTTAACTTGCTGACTTATGTAATCTCTGTAAATAGTATGTTTGTAATATGTAATGCTGGTATTATGTAATTGCTGTATCTGCTTACCCTTGGAAGTTTTCTCCACGGGCCTCCACTGAAAATGGACATGCATCCAGTCACACTATCCCGGTCAACAAATGTAAAAAAAAATAAAAATAAATGTCAGTAATACCATTGATTAGGATATAAGTTGTTAGGTAGATGTCAGTAATACCACTGATTAGGATATAAGTTGTTAGGTAGATGTCAGTAATACTACTGATTACGATATAAGTTGTTAGGTAGATGTCAGTAATACCACTGATTACGATATAAGTTGTTATGTATATGTCAGTAAAACTACTGATTAGGATATATGTGGTTAGGTTGATGTCAATAATACTACTGATTAGGATATAAGTTTTTAGGTAGATGTCAGTAATACTACTGATTAGGATACATGTGGTTAGGTAGATGTCAGTAATATTGCTGATTAGGATATAAGTTGTTAGGTAGATGTCAGTAATACTATTGATTAGGATATAAGTTGTTAAGTAGATGTCAATAATACCACTGATTAGGATGTACGTTGTTAGGTGGATGTCAGTAATACTACTGATTAGGATATACGTTGTTAGGTAGATGTCAGTAATACTACTGATTAGGACATAAATTGTTAGGTAGATGTCAGTAATACTACTAATTAAGATATAAGTTGTTAGGTAGATGTCAGTAATACTACTAATTAGGATATACGTGGTTATGTAAATGTCAGTAATACTACTGATTAGGATATACGTTGTTAGCTAGATGTCAGTAATACTACTAATTAGGATATAAGTTGTTAAGTAGAAATCAGTAACACTACTAATTAGGATAAAAGTTGTTAGATAGATGTCAGTAATATCACTGATTAGGATATAAGTTGTTAGGTAGATGTCAGTAATACTACTGATTAGGATATATGTTGTTAGGCAGATATCAGTAATACCACTGATTAGGATATAAGTTGTTAAGTAGATGTCAGTAATACTACTGATTAGCATATACATGGTTAGGTAGTTGTCAGTAATACTACTGATTAGGATATATGTTTTTAGGTAGATGTCAGTAATACTAATGATTAGGATATACGTTGTTAGGTAGATGTCAGTAATACTACTGATTAGGATATAAGTTGTTAGGTAGAAGTCAGTAATACTACTGATTAGGATATACGTGGTTAGGTAGATGCCAGGAATACTACTGATTAGGATATAAGTTGTTAGGTAGATGTCAATAATACTACTAATTAAGATATAAGTTGTTAGGTAGATGTTAGTAATACTACTAATTAGGATATAAGTTGTTAGGTAGATGTCAGTAATACCACTGATTAGGATATATGTGGTTAGGTAGATGTCAGTAATACTACTAATTAGGATATAAGTTGTTTGGTAGATGTCAGTAATACTACTGATTAGCTTATAAGTTGTTAGGTAGATGTCAGTAATACTACTGATTAGGATATACATTGTTAGGTAGCTGTCAATGCCACTGATTAGGATATAAGTTGTTAGGTAGATGTCAGTAATACCACTGATTAGGATATAAGTAGTTAGGTAGATGCCAGTAATACTACTGATTAGGATATATGTGGTTAGGTATATGTCAGTAATACCACTGATTAGGATATAAGTTGTTAGGTAGATTTCAGTAATACTACTGATTAGGATATATGTGGTTAGGTAGATGTCAGTAATACTACTGATTAGCATATAAGTTGTTAGGTAGATGTCAGTAATGCTACTGAATAGTATATATGTAGTTAGGTAGATGTCAGTAATACTACTGATTAGGATATAAGTTGTTAGGTAGATGTCAGTAATTCTACAGATTAGGATATACATTGTTAGGTAGATGTCAGTAATACTACTGATTAGGATATACATGTTTAGGTAGATGTCAGTAATTTTACAGATTAGGATATACATTGTTAGGTAGATGTCAGTAATACTACTGATTAGGATATAATTTATTAGGTAGAAGTCAGTAATACTACTGATTAGGATATATGTGGTTTGGTAGATGTCAGTAATACTACTGATTTGGATATAAGTTGTTAGATGTCAGTAATACTACTGATTAGGATATAAATTGTTAGGTAGGTGTCAGTAATACTACTGATTAGGATATATGTGGTTAGGTAGATGTCAGTAATACTAATAAGGATATAAGTTGATAGGTAGATATCAGTAATACTACTGATTAGGATATAAGTTAGGTAGATGTCAGTTATACTACTGGTTAAGATATAAGTTGTTAGGTAGATGTCAATAATACTACTGATTAGGATATACGTTGTTAGGTAGATGTCAGTAAAATTACTGATTAGGATATACATTGTTAGGTAGATGTCAGTAATACCACTGATTAGGATATAAGTTGTTAGGTAGATGTCAGTAATACTACTGGTTAGGATATACATTGTTAGGTAGATGTCTGTAATACCACTGACTAGGACATAAGTTGTTCAGTCGATGTCAGTAGTACTACTGATTAGGATATAAGTTGTTAGGTAGATGTCATTTATACTACTGGTTAAGATATAAGTTGTTAGGTAGATGTCAATAATACTACTGATTAGGATATACGTTGTTAAGTAGATGTCAGTAATATTACTGATTAGGATAAACAATGTTAGGTAGATGTCAGTAATACCACTGATTAGGATATAAGTTGTTAGGTAGATGTCAGTAATACTACTGATTAGGATATACGTTGTTAGGTAGATGTCTGTAATACCACTGATTAGGATATAAGTTGTTCGGTAGATGTCAGTAATACTACTGATTAGGATATAAGTTGTTAGGTAGATGTCAGTAATACCACTGATTAAGATACAAGTTGTTAGGTAGATGTCAGTAATACCACTGATTAGGATATAATTTGTTAGGTAGATGTCAGTAATACTACTGATTAGGATATTAGTTGTTAGGTAGATGTCAGTAATACTACTGATTAGGATATATGTGGTTAGGGAGATGTCAGTAATACTACTGATTAAGATATACGTGGTTATGTAAATGTCAGTAATACTACTGATTAGGATACTAATTAGGATATAAGTTGTTAAGTAGAAATCAGTAACACTACTGATTAGGATATAAGTTGTTGGGTAGATGTCAGTGCTAATACTGATTTGGATATACATTGTTAGGTAGATGTCAGTAATACTACTGATTAGGATATACGTTGTTATGTAGATGTCAGTAATACCAGTGATTGGGATATAAGATGTTAGATGTCAGTAATACTACTGATTAGGATATAAGTTGTTAGGTAGCTGTCATTAATACCACTGATTAGATATAAGTTGTTAGGTAGATGTCAGTAATACTACTAATTAGGATATAAGTTGTTAGGTAGATGTCAGTAATACCACAGATTAGGATATAAGTTAAGTAGATGTCAGTAATACTACTGATTAGGATATAAGTTGTTAGGTAGGTGTTAGTAATACTACTAATTAGCATATAAGTTGTTAGGTGGATGTCAGTAATACTTCTGATTAGGATATATGTGGTTAGGTAGATGTCAGTAATACTAATTAGGATATAATAAATTTTAATAATAACAAGAAGTTTGAAAGGGCAATGGTAATTCCATACGGACAGAAAGCAAAGGAAATCCAGAAAATAATACAGAAGAATTGGGCTATACTTAAGAATAACCCAAAATTATGGGACATAGGGGGAGAAGCCCCTAATTTTGTATACAAGGTGGGACTGAATTTAAAAAAGAACTTCGAGAATGATAACATTAAAACTGGTGATAGAACAGGGATTAATAGGTGTGGGACATGTTCTCAATGTACTTTTATTTGTCAAGACAAGTGTATAAGATTAAAAAATGTTTTAGAATCAGTTATTAGACCGGAAAAAGGGAATTGCCAAACAAAGGGCATTATATATTTAGCCATGTGTACATCCTGTCCAAGTTATTATGTAGGTAAAACTGAAAGGAGACTTAGGACAGGATATGCGAGCATGGTTATCAAATTAAAACTCAGAATATTAATAATGCCCTTTTTAGGCATATTCAAGTGTCAGTTAAATGTAAAGAATTTAAGTTTTGTATTTTAGAGAAAGTGTTAAGAAACCCAAGGGGTGGGAATTATAAAAATTATGTTGAAGAGAGAGAGACCAGGTGACAGGTTAAATTACAAGCCAGTACACCCCCTGGGTTGAATGAAATTATATCCATAAAGCCTGTGTTGAATAAAAAGGCAGAACAATACAAGTAAAATCTGCATAAAGCCATTTATGATTGATTTTAATTATTTTATTAGACAATAATGTGTCTTTTTTATGCATTAATACTAAGAATATTTCAGAACTATCTTTTAAATACACATCAGTAGGATGTTTTATTATGAAAGTGAATGAAATGCATTTGTTTGCTATCTTTTTAACATTGTGATTAAATGATGAATTGATTAAAGTGTGGCATCAGAATTGGGTAGGGTATTTAAGGGGGATAAAAATGAAAGTTTGCAGATTCTGATGAAATCCCCAGGAGGGGATGAAAGCGCTCAATCTGTATTTATAATTTGTGGAATAAAAAAATCGTTAAAAGCATTTCCTGGCATCGACAGTGTTCTCTTTTGGTATTACTAGTGGACTTTGCACTGTTGGGTTCTTGATACTTGTGATTTAACTGTTGTTTATTGAACCCAATTGCTATGGATTCGCTGGATGAGTTTACGCCGAACTTTTCCCCTATTCGGCGTCATCAGTTAAATCAGGTTCAAATGGAATTGGCGACAGTGAAGGGTGAGTTAACCAGACTCATTGAGATGCTCACTCAATCGGAAAATACTACTTTAACTGTTAAAAGTAAAAGAAAGCGTCACTCATCGATTTTGAGTGACGTGGACAAAGTAGACACAACTACCTGGAAGTACAGAGACGAGGATGGGAGAGGCGAGGTGAACACCGGCTCTTCAAATCGTTTAAACCCCTTTGAACAAGGGGTAGAAGAACAGCAATTGACTTGGCAGGGCAGTCAAGCGAGTAGGAATGTAGTAAATGGTGCTCGTCCAAAAGAGACTGTACACAGAAGGGAAACAAACTCTGCGAACGAAGAAAACAGTGACGCTAGATCTAAACGGCACAGTAATGTAGCCAGGAGGTATAGTAACAGTTTTTCAAATGAAAATGACATTTATAGACATACAAAAGACTTTGAATACCTTTTGGCAAAGCAGTATACCTTTTCTGTCGTCGATAAAAATATATGTAGTGATAAAGAGACTTTTAAATATAATGAAAAGTTTGGTGGTACTTTGAAAGAATGTTTGCAATGTTTTGAAACTAAAATGCTTTTAGTTAAGAAAATTCAAATTGAGAACGGATACTTACAGAATGTATTGCGAAAAAGGTGGTCCCAAAGGGACTTAGAATTTTTAAATTTCCGTTTGGACTTGATTATGATGCCAATTTTATTGAATGAATTCAGGGAAATGTTTGATAGGTTTGGGTTTGAATTGATTCAGAAAATTATTAAATGCAATGATGCCAAACTTATTGTGTTAATCAAACAAATGGAAGAGTTAGATAAAAAGATTAAAACAGATTTGTTATTTTCAGAATACAAAGCTACTTATTATAAAAAAATTGATAACGTGGATTTTAAATGTAACAGGCTTTTTGAAACAAAATGTAAGAAAATGCAGAGGGATTTAGCTGATTATAAACACAATAGAGTGTATGTTTACAAAACTGACACTATTAGTAAACACAAGTTTGATAAAAACAATCAAAGTAAGAAGAATTGGGAACAAATGAACAGAGAACATAACGACATGGATAAATCACCTTTTTTATACCACCAAGAGTGGGATGTAAGAAGGTTAGAAGAAAGAAGCCCGAACCCATATGTGTGGAGGAAGGAGGTTAAATACAACAGATAGACATGACTGAGAGAATAATAACAAATGGTTTGATACATACATATAAAGGGTACCATATAATTAATTTTGCAGGGATTGATATCAAGAAAGAACACCTCCAATTAAGTATGAAAGGGTTGAAATTTGTACCAACAAAAAGTATGGACTATTTAGAAACAATTATTGAATTAAAATTATTTTTACGGAAAATTAATTTAGGATACATATGTGAGGATCTATCAATAGGAAGTAAAAAAGTATTAAGCAACGAATTTAAAAGGAAAAGTACATATAATCCACCTTTAGATCCCACCCTAAGTTGTTTGGAAAAAGCAATTACTAATGAAATCTATGAACTTAAAGCTAAAGAAGGGAAATTATACTACAGTAATTTAACATTTAGTGAAAAAGAGATGTTAAAAAATTTGAAAGAGGATGGGAGTATAAGAATAATGAAGCCAGACAAAGGTGGTGGGATGGTGTTTTTTGACGCCCTAGAATACTCACAAAGAATGTTTGACATGCTTTCGGATATACAAACATATCAATGATCCTCCCTTAATGAGTTAAACATTAGTTACAGAAAAATTGATTATTATTTAGAAGATTCCTTAATTGATGAAAGAATTTCTGTAGAGACATATATTTTTTTAAAAGTATTTAATCCAAGAGTTGCTAGCATATTTGGCATACCTAAAATCCACAAGGGTCTGGAGAATTTACCATTTAGACCAATAGTGGATGGGAGAGGGTCTAAGACATACCCTTTTGGTTTAGTGGTAGATGGGTGGTTGAAAAATATGCTATATAACAACGAACACATAGTAAAAGATTCATGGGATTTCTTAGGGCATATGAATGACACCATTTGTACTAAAGACATTACTTTTCTTTCAATTGATGTTATAAATTTATATACATCCATACCGAAAATTGAAGGTTTAGAATTATTTGAAGAGGTCATGGTTAAGAATACAAAATGACCCCAAGAGAAAATTAATTTGATATCAGAATTTATGGAAATAGTATTAGATAATAATTTTATACTATTTGATGGTGAGTATTATAGACAACATAAGGGTGTAGCAATGGGAGCCTCCTGTGCTCCCATTTTTGCTAACATGGTACTACTTAATTGGGAACAGCAACATATTATTAAAAGTATTTTTAAAAAACACATTAAAAAATACATGAGATTTTTGGATGATATATTAATTGTATGAGAAGGATCTGAAAATGAAATAGTAAGATTTATGGAATATTTAAATAATACCACAACCTTCCTTAAATTTACACATAAGTATGATAGAAAAATGATTAATTTTTTGGACACAAATATAGAAATAAAGAATTTGAAGTTTATATTAAAAATATATCGGAAGCCCACTTTCAGTAATTCATACTTGGAATACTCTAGTAATCACCCTGTGGCACAAAAAACAGTATAGTGAAAGGGCAATTTATAAGAGTAGCAAGAATGACATCTAGGTATGAAGATTTGGATCAAGAATTGAATTTTGTAGCAAAAATGTTCTCTGAAAGAGGGTACCCTGAGAAAATGATAAATGATACACTTGAATATGTTAAAGGAGAGTGGGGGATGAAATATAACCCCCTATTGGGCAATAATGGTGGTATACAGGAACTTGAAAATAAAGAATTAAATTTTAATAGTAACAAGAAGTTTGAAAGGGCAATGGTAATTCCATACGGACAGAAAGCAAAGGAAATCCAGAAAATAATACAGAAGAATTAGGCTATACGTAAGAATAACCCAAAATTATGGGACATAGGGGGAGAAGCCCCTAATTTTGTATACAAGGTGGGACTGAATATAAAAAAGAACTTTGAGAATGATAACATTAAAACTGGTGATAGAACAGGGACTAATAGGTGTGGGACATGTTCTCAATGTACTTTTATTTGTCAAGACAAGTGTATAAGATTAAAAAATGTTTTAGAATCAGTTATTAGACCGGAAAAAGGGAATTGCCAAACAAAGGGCATTATATATTTAGCCATGTGTACATCCTGTCCAAGTTATTATGTAGGTAAAACTGAAAGGAGACTTAGGGACAGGATGTACGAGCATGGTTATCAAATTAAAACTCAGAATATTAATAATGCCCTTTTTAGGCATATTCAAGTGTCAGTTAAATGTAAAGAATTTAAGTTTTGTATTTTAGAGAAAGTGTTAAGAAACCCAAGGGGTGGGAATTATAAAAATTATGTTGAAGAGAGAGAGACCAGATGGCAGGTTAAATTACAAGCCAGTACGCCCCCTGGGTTGAATGAAATTATATCCATAATGCCTGTGTTGAATAAAAAGGCAGAACAATACAAATAAAACCTGCATAAAGCCATTCATGATTGATTTTAATTATTTTATTAGACAATAATGTGTCTTTTTTATGCATTAATACTAAGAATATTTCAGAACTATCTTTTAAATACACATCAGTAGGATGTTTTATTATGAAAGTGAATGAAATGTATTTGTTTACTATCTTTTTAACATTGTGATTAAATGATGAATTAATTAAAGTGTGACATCAGAATTGGGTAGGGTATTTATGGGGGATAAAAATGAAAGTTTGCAGATTCTGATGAAATCCCCAGGAGGGGATGAAAGCGCTCAATCTGTATTTATAATTTGTGGAATAAAAAAATCGTTAAAAGCATTTCCTGGCATCAACAGTGTTCTCTTTTGGTATTACTAATTAGGATATAAGTTGATAGGTAGATATCAGTAATACTACTGATTAGGATATAAGTTGTTAGGTAGATGTCAGTTATACTACTGATTAGGATATACATTGTTAGGTAGATGTCAGTATTACCACTGATTAAGATATAAGTTGTTAGGTAGATTTCAGTAATACCACTGATTAGGATATAAGTTGTTAGGTAGATGTCAGTAATACTACTGATTAGGATATATGTGGTTAGGTAGATGTCTGTAATACTACTGATTAGGACATACGTTGTTAGGTAGATGTCAGTAATACCACTGAATGGGATATAAGTTGTTAGATGTCAGTAATACTATCGATTAGAATATAAGTTGTTAGGTAGCTGTCAATACCACTGATTAGGATATAAGTTGTTAGGTAGATGTCAGTAATACCACTGATTAGGATATAAGTTGTTAGGTAGATGCCAGTAATACTACTGATTAGGATATATGTGGTTAGGTAGATGTCAGTAATACCACTGATTAGGATATAAGTTGTTAGGTAGATGTCAGTAATACTACTGATTAGGATATATGTGGTTAGGTAGATGTCAGTAATACTACTGATTAGGATATATGTAGTTAGGTAGATGTCAGTAATACTACTGATTAGGATATAAGTTGTTAGGTAGATGTCAGTAATTCTACAGATTAGGATATACTTGGTTAGGTAGATGTCAAAAATACTACTGATTAGGATATACGTTAAGTAGATGTCAGTAATACTACTGATTAGGATATACGTTGTTAGGTAGATGTCAGTAATACTACTGATTAAAATATAATTTGTTAGGTAGAAGTAAGTAATTCTACTGATTAGGATATACATGGTTTGGTAGATGTCAGTAATACTACTGATGTGGATATAAGTTGTTAGATAGATGACAGTAATACTACTGATTAGGATATAAGTTGTTAGGTAGATGTCAGTAAAACTACTAATTAAGATATAAGTTGTTAGGTAGATGCCAGTAATACTACTAATTAGGATATAAGTTGTTAGGTGGATGTCAGTAATACTACTGATTAGGATATATGTTGTTAGGTAGATGTCAGTAATACTAATTAGGATATAAGTTGATAGGTAGATATCAGTAATACTACTGATTAGGATATAAGTTGTTAGGTAGATTCAGTTATACTACTGGTTAAGATATAAGTTGTTAGGTAGATGTCAATAATACTACTGATTAGGATATACGTTGTTAGGTAGATGTCAGTATTATTACTGATTAGGATATACGTTGTTAGCCAGATGTCAGTAATACCACTGATTAGAATATAAGTTGTTAGGTAGATGTCAGTAATACTACTGATTAGGATATACGTTGTTAGGTAGATGTCTGTAATACCACTGATTAGGATATAAGTTGTTCGGTCGATGTCAGTAATACTACTGATTAGGATATAACTTGTTAGGTAGATGTCATTTATACTACTGGTTAAGATATAAGTTGTTAGGTAGAATCAATAATACTACTGATTAGGATATACGTTGTTAGGTAGATGTCAGTAATATTACTGATTAGGATATACGTTGTCAGGTAGATGTCAGTAATACCACTGATTAGGATATAACTTGTTAGGTAGATGCCAGTAATACTACTGATTAGGATATACGTTGTTAGGTAGATGTCTGTAATATCACTGATTAGGATATAATTCTTTCAGTAGATGTCAGTAATACTACTGATTTGGATATAACTTGTTAGGTAGATGTCAGTTATACTACTGGTTAAGATATAAGTTGTTAGGTAGATGTCAGTAATACTACTGATCTGGATATAACTTGTTAGACAGATGTCAGTAATACTACTGATTAGGAAATAAGTTGTTAGGTAGATGTCAGTAATACTACTAATTAAGATATAAGTTGGTAGGTAGATGCCAGTAATACTACTAATTAGGGTATAAGTTGTTAAGTGGATGTCAGTAATACTACTGATTAGGATATATGTGGTTAGGTAGATGTCAGTAATACTAATTAGGATATAAGTTGATAGGTAGATATCAGTAATACTACCGATTAGGATATAAGTTGTTAGGTAGATGTCAGTTATACTACTGGTTAAGATATAAGTTGTTAGGTAGATGTCAATAATACTACTGATTAGGATATACATTGTTAGGTAGATGTCAGTAATATTACTGATTAGGATATACGTTGTTAGGTAGATGTCAGTAATACCACTGATTAGGATATAAGTTGATAGGTAGATGTCAGTAATACTACTGATAAAGATATACATTGTTAGGTAGATGTCTGTAATGCCACTGATTAGGATATAAGTTGTTCGGTCGATGTCAGTAATATTACAGATTAGGATATACGTTGTTACGTAGATGTCAGTAATACCACTGATTAGGATATAAGTTGTTAGGTAGATGTCAGTAATACTACTAATTAGGATATACGTTGTTAGGTAGATGTCTGTAATACCACTGATTAGGATATAATTTGTTAGGTGGAAGTCAGTAATACTACTGATTAGGATATAAGTTGTTAGGTAGATGTCAGTAATACTATTGATTACAATATAAGTTGTTAGGTAGATGTCAGTAATACCACTGATTAGTATATAAGTTGTTATGTAGATGTCAGTAAAACTACTGATTAGGATATATGTGGTTAGGTAGATGTCAGTAATACTACTGATTAGGATATAAGTTTTTAGGTAGATGACAGTAATACTACTGATTAGGATACATGTGGTTAGGTAGATGTCAGTAATATTACTGATTAGGATATAAGTTGTTAGGTAGATGTTAGTAATATTACTGATTAGGATATAAGTTGTTAAGTAGATGTCAATAATACTACTGATAAGGATATACGTGGTTAAGTAGCTGTCAGTAATACTACTGATTAGGATATACATTGTTAGGTGGATGTCAGCAATACTACTGATTAGGATATACGTTGTTAGGTAGATGTCAATAATACTACTGATTAGGATATAAATTGTTAGGTAGATGTCAGTAATACTACTAATTAAGATATAAGTTGTTAGGTAGATGTCAATAATACTACTAATTAGGATATACATTATTTTGTAAATGTCAGTAATACTACTAATTAGGATATAAGTTGTTAAGTAGAAATCAGTAACACTACTAATTAGGATATAAGTTGTTAGGTAGATGTCAGTAATACCACTGATTAGGATATAAGTTGTTAGGTAGATGTCAGTAATACTACTGATTAGGATATATTTTGTTAGGCAGATATCAGTAATACCACTGATTAGGATTTAAGTTGTTAGGTAGATGTCAGTAATACTACTGATTAGGATATAAGTTGTTAGGTAGATGTCAGTAATATTACTGATTAGGATATACGTTGTTAGGTAGATGTCTGTAATACAACTGATTAGGATATAAGTTGTTCGGTCGATGTCAGTAATACTACTGATTAGGATATAAGTTGTTAGGTAGATGTCATTTATACTACTGGTTAAGATATAAGTTGTTAGGTAGATGTCAATAATACTACTTATTAGGATATACGTTGTTAGATAGATGTCAGTAATATTATTGATTAGGATATACGTTGTTAGGTAGATGTCAGTAATACCACTGATTAGGATATAACTTGTTAGGTAGATGCCAGTAATACTACTGATTAGGATATACGTTGTTAGGTAGATGTCTGCAATACCACTGATTAGGATATAATTCATTCAGTAGATTTCAGTAATACTACTGATTTGGATATAACTTGTTAGATAGATGTCAGTAATACTACTGATTAGGATATAAGTTGTTAGGTAGATGTCAGTAATACTACTAATTAAGATATAAGTTGTTAGGTAGATGCCAGTAATACTACTAATTAGGGTATAAGTTGTTAGGTGGATGTCAGTAATACTACTGATTAGGATATATGTGGTTAGGTAGATGTCAGTAATACTAATTAGGATATAAGTTGATAGGTAGATATCAGTAATACTACCGATTAGGATATAAGTTGTTAGGTAGATGTCAGTTATACTACTGGTTAAGATATAAGTTGTTAGGTAGATGTCAATAATACTACTGATTAGGATATATGTTGTTAGGTAGATGTCAGTAATATAACTGATTAGGATATACGTTGTTAGGTAGATGTCAGTAATACCACTGATTAGGATATAAGTTGATAGGTAGATGTCAGTAATACTACTTATTAGGATATATGTTGTTAGATAGATGTCAGTAATATTATTGATTAGGATATACGTTGTTAGGTAGATGTCAGTAATACCACTGATTAGGATATAACTTGTTAGGTAGATGCCAGTAATACTACTGATTAGGATATACGTTGTTAGGTAGATGTCTGCAATACCACTGATTAGGAAATAATTCATTCAGTAGATGTCAGTAATACTACTGATTTGGATATAACTTGTTAGATAGATGTCAGTGATACTACTGATTAGGATATAAGTTGTTAGGTAGATGTCAGTAATACTACTAATTAAGATATAAGTTGTTAGGTAGATGCCAGTAATACTACTAATTAGGGTATACGTTGTTAGGTGGATGTCAGTAATACTACTGATTAGGATATATGTGGTTAGGTAGATGTCAGTAATACTAATTAGGATATAAGTTGATAGGTAGATATCAGTAATACTACCGATTAGGATATAAGTTGTTAGGTAGATGTCAGTTATACTACTGGTTAAGATATAAGTTGTTAGGTAGATGTCAATAATACTACTGATTAGGATATATGTTGTTAGGTAGATGTCAGTAATATAACTGATTAGGATATACGTTGTTAGGTAGATGTCAGTAATACCACTGATTAGGATATAAGTTGATAGGTAGATGTCAGTAATATTACTGATAAGGATATACATTGTTACGTAGATGTCTGTAATACCACTGATTAGGATATAAGTTGTTCGGTCGATGTCAGTAATACTACTGATTAGGATATAAGTTGTTAGGTAGATGTCATTTATACTACTGGCTAAGATATAAGTTGTGAAGTAGATGTCAATAATACTACTGATTAGGATATATGTTGTTAGGTAGATGTCAGTAATATTACTGATTAGGATATATGTTGTTAGGTAGATGTCAGTAATACCACTGATTAGGATATAAGTTGTTATGTAGATGTCAGTAAAACTACTGATTAGGATATATGTGGTTAGGTAGATGTCAGTAATACTACTGATTAGGATATAAGTTTTTAGGTAGATGACAGTAATACTACTGATTAGGATACATGTGGTTAGGTAGATGTCAGTAATATTACTGATTAGGATATAAGTTGTTAGGTAGATATCAGTAATATTACTGATTAGGATATAAGTTGTTAAGTAGATGTCAATAATACTACTGATAAGGATATACGTGGTTAAGTAGCTGTCAGTAATACTACTGATTAGGATATACGTTGTTAGGTGGATGTCAGTAATACTACTGATTAGGATATACGTTATTAGGTAGATGTCAGTAATACTACTGATTAGAATATAAATTGTTAGGTAGATGTCAGTAATACTACTAATTAAGATATAAGTTGTTAGGTAGATGTCAATAATACTACTAATTAGGATATACGTGGTTTTGTAAATGTCAGTAATACTACTGATTAGTATATACGTTGTTAGGTAGAGGTCAGTAATACTACTAATTAGGATATAAGTTAAGTAGAAATCAGTAACACTACTAATTAGGATATAATTTGTTAGGTAGATGTCAGTAATACCACTGATTAGGATATAAGTTGTTAGGTAGATGTCAGTAATACTACTGATTAGGATATAAGTTGTTAGGTAGATGTCATTTATACTACTGATTAGGATATAAGTTGTTAGGTAGATGTCATTTATACTACTGGTTAAGATATAAGTTGTTAGGTAGATGTCAATAATACTACTTATTAGGATATACGTTGTTAGATAGATGTCAGTAATATTATTGATTAGGATATACGTTGTTGGGTAGATGTCAGTAATATCACTGATTAGGATATAACTTGTTAGGTAGATGCCAGTAATACTACTGATTAGGATATACGTTGTTAGGTAGATGTCTGCAATACCACTGATTAGGATATAATTCATTCAGTAGATGTCAGTAATACTACTGATTTGGATATAACTTGTTAGATAGATGTCAGTAATACTACTGATTAGGATATAAGTTGTTAGGTAGATGTCAGTAATACTACTAATTAAGATATAAGTTGTTAGGTAGATGCCAGTAATACTACTAATTAGGATATAAGTTGTTAGGTGGATGTCAGTAATACTACTGATTAGGATATATGTGGTTAGGTAGATGTCAGTAATACTAATTAGGATATAAGTTGATAGGTAGATATCAGTAATACTACTGATTAGGATATAAGTTGTTAGGTAGATGTCAGTTATACTACTGGTTAAGATATAAGTTGTTAGGTAAATGTCAATAATACTACTGATTAGGATATATGTTGTTAGGTAGATGTCAGTAATATAACTGATTAGGATATACGTTGTTAGGTAGATGTCAGTAATACCACTGATTAGGATATAAGTTGATAGGTAGATGTCAGTAATACTACTGATAAGGATATACATTGTTAGGTAGATGTCTGTAATACCACTGATTAGGATATAAGTTTTTCGGTCGATGTCAGTAATACTACTGATTAGGATATAAGTTGTTAGGTAGATGTCATTTATACTACTGGTTAAGATATAAGTTGTGAAGTAGATGTCAATAATACTACTGATTAGGATATATGTTGTTAGGTAGATGTCAGTAATATTACTGATTAGGATATATGTTGTTAGGTAGATGTCAGTAATACCACTGATTAGGATATAAGTTGTTATGTAGATGTCAGTAAAACTACTGATTAGGATATATGTGGTTAGGTAGATGTCAGTAATACTACTGATTATGATATAAGTTTTTAGGTAGATGACAGTAATACTACTGATTAGGATACATGTGGTTAGGTAGATGTCAGTAATATTACTGATTAGGATATAAGTTGTTAGGTAGATGTCAGTAATATTACTGATTAGGATATAAGTTGTTAAGTAGATGTCAATAATACTACTGATAAGGATATACGTGGTTTTGTAAATGTCAGTAATACTACTGATTAGGATATACGTTGTTAGGTAGAGGTCAGTAATACTACTAATTAGGATATAAGTTGTTAAGTAGAAATCAGTAACACTACTAATTAGGATATAAGTTGTTAGGTAGATGTCAGTAATACCACTGATTAGGATATAAGTTGTTAGGTAGATGTCAGTAATACTACTGATTAGGATATATTTTGTTAGGCAGATATCAGTAATACCACTGATTAGGATTTAAGTTGTTAGGTAGATGTCAGTAATACTACTGATTAGGATATAAGTTGTTAGGTAGATGTCAGTAATACTACAGATTAGGATATACGTTGTTAGGTAGATGTCTGTAATACAACTGATTAGGATATAAGTTGTTCGGTCGATGTCAGTAATACTACTGATTAGGATATAAGTTGTTAGGTAGATGTAATTTATACTACTGGTTAAGATATAAGTTGTTAGGTAGATGTCAATAATACTACTTATTAGGATATACGTTGTTAGATAGATGTCAGTAATATTACTGATTAGGATATACATTGTTAGGTAGATGTCAGTAATACCACTGATTAGGATATAACTTGTTAGGTAGATGCCAGTAATACTACTGATTAGGATATACGTTGTTAGGTAGATGTCTGCAATACCACTGATTAGGATATAATTCATTCAGTAGATGTCAGTAATACTACTGATTTGGATATAACTTGTTAGATAGATGTCAGTAATACTACTGATTAGGATATAAGTTGTTAGGTAGATGTCAGTAATACTACTAATTAAGATATAAGTTGTTAGGTAGATGCCAGTAATACTACTAATTAGGATATAAGTTGTAAGGTGGATGTCAGTAATACTACTGATTAGGATATATGTGGTTAGGTAGATGTCAGTAATACTAATTAGGATATAAGTTGATAGGTAGATATCAGTAATACTACTGATTAGGATATAAGTTGTTAGGTAGATGTCAGTTATACTACTGGTTAAGATATAAGTTGTTAGGTAGATGTCAATAATACTACTGATTAGGACATACGTTGTTAGGTAGATGTCAGTAATATAACTGATTAGAATATACGTTGTTAGGTAGATGTCAGTAATACCACTGATTAGGATATAAGTTGATAGGTAGATGTCAGTAATACTACTGATAAGGATATACATTGTTAGGTAGATGTCTGTAATACCACTGATTAGGATATAAGTTGTTCGGTCGATGCCAGTAATACTACTGATTAGGATATAAGTTGTTAGGTAGATGTCATTTATACTACTGGCTAAGATATAAGTTGTTAAGTAGATGTCAATAATACTACTGATTAGGATATATGTTGTTAGGTAGATGTCAGTAATATTACTGATTAGGATATATGTTGTTAGGTAGATGTCAGGAATACCACTGATTAGGATATAAGTTGTTAGGTAGATGTCAGTAATACTACTGATTAGGATATCGTTGTTAGGTAGATGTCTGTAATACCACTGATTAGGATATAATTTGTTAGGTAGAAGTCAGTAATACTACTGATTAGGATATAAGTTGTTAGGTAGATGTCAGTAATACTATTGATTACGATATAAGTTATTAGGTAGATGTCAGTAATACCACTGATTAGGATATAAGTTGTTATGTAGATGTCAGTAAAACTACTGATTAGGATATATGTGGTTAGGCAGATGTCAGTAATACTAGTGATTAGGATATAAGTTTTTAGGTAGATGTCAGTAATACTACTGATTAGGATATGTGTGGTTAGGTAGATGTCAGTAATATTACTGATTAGGATATAAGTTGTTAGGTAGATGTCAGTAATATTACTGATTAGGATATAAGTTGTTAAGTAGATGTCAATAATACTACTAATAAGGATATACGTGGTTAAGTAGCTGTCAGTAATACTACTGATTAGGATATACGTTGTTAGCTGGATGTCAGTAATACTACTGATTAGGATATACATTGTTAGGTAGATGTCAGTAATACTACTGATTAGGATATAAATTGTTAGGTAGATGTCAGTAATACTACTAATTAAGATATAAGTTGTTAGGTAGATGTCAGCAATACTACTAATTAGGATATACGTGGTTTTGTAAATGTCAGTAATACTACTGATTAGGATATACGTTGTTAGGTAGATGTCAGTAATACTACTAATTAGGATATAAGTTAAGTAGAAATCAGTAACACTACTAATTAGGATATAAGTTGTTAGGTAGATATCAGTAATACCACTGATTAGGATATAAGTTGTTAGGTAGATGTCAGTAATACTACTGATTAGGATATATGTTGTTAGGCAGATATCAGTAATACCACTGATTAGGATATAAGTTGTTAGGTAGATGTCACTAATACTACTGATTAGGATATAAGTTGTTAGGTAGTTGTCAGTAATAACACTGATTAAGATATAAGTTGTTAGGTAGATGTCAGTAATACCACTGATTAGGATATAAGTTGTTAGGTAGATGTCAGTAATACTACTGATTAGGATATTAGTTGTTAGGTAGATGTCAGTAATACTACTGATTAGGATATATGTGGTTAGGGAGATGTCATTAATACTACTGATTAGGATATACGTGGTTATGTAAATGTCAGTAATATACTGATTAGGATATATGTTGTTAGGTAGATGTCAGTAATACTACTAATTAGGATATAAGTTGTTAAGTAGAAATCTGTAAGACTACTGATTAGGATATAAGTTGTTGGGTAGATGTCAGTGCTAATACTGATTTGGATATACATTGTTAGGTA
The DNA here is from genome assembly GCF_019279795.1 of Protopterus annectens. NCBI lineage: Eukaryota > Metazoa > Chordata > Ceratodontiformes > Protopteridae > Protopterus > Protopterus annectens. The sequence continues at coordinate 694,580,913 of NC_056743.1, forward strand.
GATGTCAGTAATACTACTGATTAGGATATATGTTGTTATGTAGATGTCAGTAATACTACTAATTAGGATATAAGTTGTTGGGTAGATGTCAGTAATACCACAGATTGGGATATAAGTTGTTAGGTAGATGTTAGTAATACTACTGATTAGGATATATGTTGTTAGGCAGATGTCAGTAATACCACTGATTAGGATATAAGTTTTTAGGTAGATGTCAGTAATACTACTGATTAGGATATACATGGTTAGGTAGTTGTCAGTAATACTACTGATTAGGATATATGTTTTTAGGTAGATGTCAGTAGTGCTAATGATTAGGATATACGTTGTTAGGTAGATGTCAGTTATACTACTCATTAAGATATAAGTTCTTACGTAGAAGTCAGCAATACTAATTATTAGGATATACATTGTTATGTAGATGTCATTAATACTACTGATTAGGATATATGTGGTTAGGTAGATGTCAGTAATACTACTGATTATATAAGTTGTTAGGTAGATGTCAGTAATACTACTGAGTAGTATATAGGTAGTTAGGTAGATGTCAGTAATACTACTGATTAGGATATAAGTTGTTAGGTAGATGTTAGTAATACTACTGATTAGGATATATGTTGTTAGGCAGATGTCAGTAATACCACTGATTAGGATATAAGTTTTTAGGTAGATGTCAGTAATACTACTGATTAGGATATACATGGTTAGGTAGTTGTCAGTAATACTACTGATTAGGATATATGTTTTTAGGTAGATGTCAGTAGTGCTAATGATTAGGATATACGTTGTTAGGTAGATGTCAGTTATACTACTCATTAAGATATAAGTTCTTACGTAGAAGTCAGCAATACTAATTATTAGGATATACATTGTTATGTAGATGTCATTAATACTACTGATTAGGATATATGTGGTTAGGTAGATGTCAGTAATACTACTGATTATATAAGTTGTTAGGTAGATGTCAGTAATACTACTGAGTAGTATATATGTAGTTAGGTAGATGTCAGTAATACTACTGATTAGGATATAAGTTGTTAGGTAGATGTCAGTAATTCTACTGATTAGGACATACATGGTGAGGTAGATGTCAGTAATACTTCTGATTAGGATATACGTTAAGTAGATGTCAGTAATACTACTGATTAGGGTATACGTTGTTAGGTAGATGTCAGTAATACTACTGATTAGGATATAATTTGTTAGGTAGAAGTCAGTAATACTACTGATTAGGATATATGTGGTTTGGTAGATGTCAGTAATACTACAGATTTGGATATAAGTTGTTAGATGTTAGTAATACTACTGATTAGGATATAATTTGTTAGGTAGAAGTCAGTAATACTACTGATTATGATATAAGATGTTAGGTAGATGTCAGTAATACTATTGATTACGATATAAGTTGTTAGGTAGATGTCAGTAATACCACTGATTAGGATATAAGTTGTTATGTAGATGTCAGTAAAACTACTGATTAGGATATATGTGGTTAGGTAGATGTCAGTAATACTACTGATTAGGACATAAGTTTTTAGGTAGATGTCAGTAATACTACTGATTAGGATACATGTGGTTAGGTAGATGTCAATAATATTACTGATTAGGATATAAGTTGTTAGGCAGATGTCAGTAATACTACTGATTAGGATATAAGTTGTGAAGTAGATGTCAATAATACTACTGATAAGGATATACGTGGTTAAGTAGCTGTCAGTAATACTACTGATTAGGATATACGTTGTTAGGTAGATGTCAGTAATACTACTGATTAGGATATACGTTGTTAGGTAGATGTCAGTAATACTACTGATTAGGATATACGTTGTTAGGTAGATGTCAGTAATACTACTAATTAAGATATAAGTTGTTAGGTAGATGTCAGTAATACTACTAATTAGGATATACGTGGTTATGTAAATGTCAGTAATACTACTGATTAGGATATATGTTGTTAGGTAGATGTCAGTAATACTACTAATTAGGATAAAAGTTGTTAAGTAGAAATCAGTAACACTACTAATTAGGATATAAGTTGTTAGGTAGATGTCAGTAATACCACTGATTAGGATATAAGTTGTTAAGTAGATGTCAGTAATACTACTGATTAGCATATACATGGTTAGGTAGTTGTCAGTAATACTACTGATTAGGATATATGTTTTTAGGTAGATGTCAGTAATACTAATGATTAGGATATACGTTGTTAGGTAGATGTCAGTAATAGTACTGATTAGGATATAAGTTCTTAGGTAGAAGTCAGTAATACTACTGATTAGGATATACATTGTTAGGTAGATGTCAGTAATACTACTGATTAGGATATAAGTTCTTAGGTAGAAGTCAGTAATACTACTGATTAGGATATATGTGGTTAGGTAGATGCCAGGAATACTACTGATTAGGATATAAGTTGTTAGGTAGATGTCAGTAATACTACTGATTAGGATATAAGTTGTTAGGTAGATGTCAGTAATACTACTAATTAGGATATAAGTTGTTAGGTAGATGTCAGTAATACTACTGATTAGGATATATGTGGTTAGGTAGATGTCAGTAATACTACTAATTAGGATATAAGTTGTTAGGTAGATGTCAGTAATACTACTGATTAAGTTATAAGTTGTTAGGTAGATGTCAGTAATACTACTAATTAGGATATAAGTTGTTAGGTAGATGTCAGTAATACTACTGATTAGGATATAATTTGTTAGGTAGAAGTCAGTAATACTACTGATTAGGATATATGTGATTTGGTAGATGTCAGTAATACTACTGATTTGGATATAAGTTGTTAGATAGATGTCAGTAATACTGCTGATTAGGATATAAGTTGTTAGGTAGGGGTCAGTAATACTACTGATTAGGATATATGTGGTTAGGTAGATGTCAGTAATACTAATTAGGATATAATTTGGTAGGTAGAAATCAGTAATACTACTGATTAGGATATAAGTTAGGTAGATGTCAGTTATACTACTGGTTAAGATATAAGTTGTTAGGTAGATGTCAATAATACTACTAATTAGGATATACGTTGTTCGGTAGATGTCAGTAATATTACTGATTAGGATATACGTTGTTAGGTAGATGTCAGTAATACCACTGATTAGGATATAAGCTGTTAGGTAGATGTCAGTAATACTACTGGTTAGGATATACGTTGTTAGGTAGATGTCTGTAATACCACTGATTAGGATATAAGTTGTTCGGTCGATGTCAGTAGTACTACTACTGATTAGGTTATACGTTGTTAGGTAGATGTCATTTATACTACTGCTTAAGATATACGTTGTTAGGTAGATGTCAATAATACTACTGATTAGGATATACGTTGTTAGGTAGATGTCAGTAATATTACTGATTAGGATATACAATGTTAGGTAGATGTCAGTAATACCACTGATTAGGATATACATTGTTAGGTAGATGTCAGTAATACTACTGATTAGCATATACGTTGTTAGGTAGATGTCTGTAATACCACTGATTAGGATATAAGTTGTTCAGTAGATGTCAGTAATACTACTGATTAGGATATAAGTTGTTAGGTAGATGTCAGTAATACCACTGATTAAGATATAAGTTGTTAGGTAGATGTCAGTAATACCACTGATTAGGATATAAGTTGTTAGGTAGATGTCAGGAATACTCCTGATTAGGGTATTAGTTGTTAGGTAGATGTCAGTAATGCTACTGATTAGGATATTTGTGGTTAGGGACATGTCAGTAATACTACTGATTAGGATAGACGTGGTTATGTAAATGTCAGTAATACTACTAATTAGGATATAAATTGTTAAGTAGAAATCAGTAACACTACTGATTAGGCTATAAGTTGCTGGGTAGATGTCAGTGTTAATACTGATTTGAATATACATTGTTAGGTAGATGTCAGTAATACTACTGATTAGGATATACTTTGTTATGTAGATGTCAGTAATACCAGTGCTTTGGATATAAGATGTTAGATGTCAGTAATACTACTGATTAGGATATAAGTTGTTAGGTAGCTGTCATTAATACCACTGATTAGATAGAAGTTGTTAGGTAGATGTCAATAATACTACTAATTAGGATATAAGTTGTTAGGTAGATGTCAGTAATACCACAGATTAGGATATAAGTTGTTAAGTAGATGTCAGTAATACTACTGATTAGGATATAAGTTGTTAGGTAGGTGTCAGTAATACTACTAATTAGCATATAAGTTGTTATGTAGATGTCAGTAATACTACTGATTAGGATATATGTGGTTAGGTAGATGTCAGTAATACTACTAATTAGGATATAAGTTGTTAGGTAGATGTCAATAATACTACTGATTAGGATATATGTGGTTAGGTAGATGTCTGTAATACTACTAACTAGGATATAAGTTGTTAGGTAGATGTCAGTAATACTACTGATTAGGTTATAAGTTGTTAGGTAGATGTCAGTAATACTACTGATTAGGATATATGTTGTTAGGAAGATGTCAGTAATACCACTGAATGGGATATAAGTTGTTTGATGTCAGTAATACTATTGATTAGAATATAAGTTGTTAGGTAGCTGTCAATATCACTGATTAGGATATAAGTTGTTACGTAGATGTCAGTAATACCACTGATTAGGATATAAGTTGTTAGGTAGATGCCAGTAATACTACTGATTAGGATATAAGTTGTTAGGTAGATGCCAGTAATACTACTGATTAGGATATATGTGGTTAGGTAGATGTCAGTAATACCACTGATTAGGATATAAGTTGTTAGGTAGATGCCAGTAATACTACTGATTAGGATATATGTGGTTAGGTAGATGTCAGTAATACTACTGATTAGGATATAAGTTGTTAGGTAGATGTCAGTAATACTACTGATTAGTATATATACAGTTAGGTAGATGTCAGTAATACTACTGATTAGGATATACGTTAAGTAGATGTCAGTAATACTACTGATTAGGATATAAGTTGTTAGGTAGATGTCAGTAATACTACTGATTAGGATATAATTTGTTATGTAGAAGTCAGTAATACTACTGATTAGAATATACGTGGTTTGGTAGATGTCAGTAATACTACAGATTTGGATATAAGTTGTTAGATAGATGTCAGTAATACTACTGATTAGGATATAAGTTGTAAGGTAGATATCAGTAATACTACTAATTAAGATATAAGTTGTTAGGTAGATGCCAGTAATACTACTAATTAGGATATATGTTGTTAGGTGGATGTCAGTAATACTACTGATTAGGATATATGTGGTTAGGTAGATGTCAGTAATACTAATTAGTAAATAAGCTGATAGGTAGATATTAGTAATACTACTGATTAGGATATAAGTTGTTAGGTAGATGTCAGTTATACTACTGGTTAAGATATAAGTTGTTAGGTAGATGTAAATAATACTACTGATTACGATATACGTTGTTAGGTAGATGTCAGTAATATTACTGATTAGGATATGCGTTGTTAGCCAGATGTCAGTAATACCACTGATTAGGATATAAGTTGTTAGGTAGATGTCAGTAATACTGCTGATTAGGATATACGTTGTTAGGTAGATGTCTGTAATACCACTGATTAGGATATAAGTTGTTCGGTCGATGTCAATAATACTACTGATTAGGATATATGTTGTTAGGTAGATGTCATTTATACTACTGGTTAAGATATAAGTTGTGAAGTAGATGTCAATAATACTACTGATTAGGATATATGTTGTTAGGTAGATGTCAGTAATATTACTGATTAGGATATATGTTGTTAGGTAGATGTCAGTAATACCACTGATTAGGATATAAGTTGTTATGTAGATGTCAGTAAAACTACTGATTAGGATATATGTGGTTAGGTAGATGTCAGTAATACTACTGATTATGATATAAGTTTTTAGGTAGATGACAGTAATACTACTGATTAGGATACATGTGGTTAGGTAGATGTCAGTAATATTACTGATTAGGATATAAGTTGTTAGGTAGATGTCAGTAATATTACTGATTAGGATATAAGTTGTTAAGTAGATGTCAATAATACTACTGATAAGGATATATGGTTAAGTAGCTGTCAGTAATACTACTGATTAGGATATACGTTGTTAGGTGGATGTCAGTAATACTACTGATTAGGATATACGTTGTTAGGCAGATGTCAGTAATACTACTGATTAGGATATAAATTGTTAGGTAGATGTCAGTAATACTACTAATTAAGATATAAGTTGTTAGGTAGATGTCAATCATACTACTAATTAGGATATACGTGGTTTTGTAAATGTCAGTAATACTACTGATTAGGATATACGTTGTTAGGTAGAGGTCAGTAATACTACTAATTAGGATATAAGTTGTTAAGTAGAAATCAGTAACACTACTAATTAGGATATAAGTTGTTAGGTAGATGTCAGTAATACCACTGATTAGGATATAAGTTGTTAGGTAGATGTCAGTAATACTACTGATTAGGATATATTTTGTTAGGCAGATATCAGTAATACCACTGATTAGGATTTAAGTTGTTAGGTAGATGTCAGTAATACTACTGATTAGGATATAAGTTGTTAGGTAGATGTCAGTAATACTACAGATTAGGATATACGTTGTTAGGTAGATGTCTGTAATACAACTGATTAGGATATAAGTTGTTCGGTCGATGTCAGTAATACTACTGATTAGGATATAAGTTGTTAGGTAGATGTAATTTATACTACTGGTTAAGATATAAGTTGTTAGGTAGATGTCAATAATACTACTTATTAGGATATACGTTGTTAGATAGATGTCAGTAATATTACTGATTAGGATATACATTGTTAGGTAGATGTCAGTAATACCACTGATTAGGATATAACTTGTTAGGTAGATGCCAGTAATACTACTGATTAGGATATACGTTGTTAGGTAGATGTCTGCAATACCACTGATTAGGATATAATTCATTCAGTAGATGTCAGTAATACTACTGATTTGGATATAACTTGTTAGATAGATGTCAGTAATACTACTGATTAGGATATAAGTTGTTAGGTAGATGTCAGTAATACTACTAATTAAGATATAAGTTGTTAGGTAGATGCCAGTAATACTACTAATTAGGATATAAGTTGTAAGGTGGATGTCAGTAATACTACTGATTAGGATATATGTGGTTAGGTAGATGTCAGTAATACTAATTAGGATATAAGTTGATAGGTAGATATCAGTAATACTACTGATTAGGATATAAGTTGTTAGGTAGATGTCAGTTATACTACTGGTTAATATAAGTTGTTAGGTAGATGTCAATAATACTACTGATTAGGACATACGTTGTTAGGCAGATGTCAGTAATATAACTGATTAGGATATACGTTGTTAGGTAGATGTCAGTAATACCACTGATTAGGATATAAGTTGATAGGTAGATGTCAGTAATACTACTGATAAGGATATACATTGTTAGGTAGATGTCTGTAATACCACTGATTAGGATATAAGTTGTTCGGTCGATGCCAGTAATACTACTGATTAGGATATAAGTTGTTAGGTAGATGTCATTTATACTACTGGCTAAGATATAAGTTGTTAAGTAGATGTCAATAATACTACTGATTAGGATATATGTTGTTAGGTAGATATCAGTAATATTACTGATTAGGATATATGTTGTTAGGTAGATGTCAGGAATACCACTGATTAGGATATAAGTTGTTAGGTAGATGTCAGTAATACTACTGATTAGGATATACGTTGTTAGGTAGATGTCTGTAATACCACTGATTAGGATATAATTTGTTAGGTAGAAGTCAGTAATACTACTGATTAGGATATAAGTTGTTAGGTAGATGTCAGTAATACTATTGATTACGATATAAGTTGTTAGGTAGATGTCAGTAATACCACTGATTAGGATATAAGTTGTTATGTAGATGTCAGTAAAACTACTGATTAGGATATATGTGGTTAGGCAGATGTCAGTAATACTAGTGATTAGGATATAAGTTTTTAGGTAGATGTCAGTAATACTACTGATTAGGATATGTGTGGTTAGGTAGATGTCAGTAATATTACTGATTAGGATATAAGTTGTTAGGTAGATGTCAGTAATATTACTGATTAGGATATAAGTTGTTAAGTAGATGTCAATAATACTACTAATAAGGATATACGTGGTTAAGTAGCTGTCAGTAATACTACTGATTAGGATATACGTTGTTAGGTGGATGTCAGTAATACTACTGATTAGGATATACATTGTTAGGTAGATGTCAGTAATACTACTGATTAGGATATAAATTGTTAGGTAGATGTCAGTAATACTACTAATTAAGATATAAGTTGTTAGGTAGATGTCAGCAATGCTACTAATTAGGATATACGTGGTTTTGTAAATGTCAGTAATACTACTGATTAGGATATACGTTGTTAGGTAGATGTCAGTAATACTACTAATTGGGATATAAGTTAAGTAGAAATCAGTAACACTACTAATTAGGATATAAGTTGTTAGGTAGATATCAGTAATACCTCTGATTAGGATATAAGTTGTTAGGTAGATGTCAGTAATACTACTGATTAGGATATATGTTGTTAGGCAGCTATCAGTAATACCACTGATTAGGATATAAGTTGTTAGGTAGATGTCACTAATACTACTGATTAGGATATAAGTTGTTAGGTAGTTGTCAGTAATAACACTGATTAAGATATAAGTTGTTAGGTAGATGTCAGTAATACCACTGATTAGGATATAAGTTGTTAGGTAGATGTCAGTAATACTACTGATTAGGATATTAGTTGTTAGGTAGATGTCAGTAATACTACTGATTAGGATATATGTGGTTAGGGAGATGTCATTAATACTACTGATTAGGATATACGTGGTTATGTAAATGTCAGTAATATACTGATTAGGATATATGTTGTTAGGTAGATGTCAGTAATACTACTAATTAGGATATAAGTTGTTAAGTAGAAATCTGTAAGACTACTGATTAGGATATAAGTTGTTGGGTAGATGTCAGTGCTAATACTGTTTTGGATATACATTGTTAGGTAGATGTCAGTAATACTACTGATTAGGATATACGTTGTTATGTAGATGTCAGTAATACTACTAATTAGGATATAAGTTGTTGGGTAGATGTCAGTAATACCACAGATTAGGATATAAGTTGTTAGGTAGATGTTAGTAATACTACTGATTAGGATATATGTTGTTAGGCAGATGTCAGTAATACCACTGATTAGGATATAAGTTTTTAGGTAAATGTCAGTAATACTACTGATTAGGATATACATGGTTAGGTAGTTGTCAGTAATACTACTGATTAGGATATATGTTTTTAGGTAGATGTCAGTAGTGCTAATGATTAGGATATACGTTGTTAGGTAGATGTCAGTTATACTACTCATTAAGATATAAGTTCTTACGTAGAAGTCAGCAATACTAATTATTAGGATATACATTGTTATGTAGATGTCATTAATACTACTGATTAGGATATATGTGGTTAGGTAGATGTCAGTAATACTACTGATTAGGATATATGTGGTTAGGTAGATGTCAGTAATACTACTAATTAGGATATAAGTTGTTAGGTAGATGTCAATAATACTACTGATTAGGATATATGTGGTTAGGTAGATGTCTGTAATACTACTAACTAGGATATAAGTTGTTAGGTAGATGTCAGTAATACTACTGATTAGGTTATAAGTTGTTAGGTAGATGTCAGTAATACTACTGATTAGGATATATGTTGTTAGGAAGATGTCAGTAATACCACTGAATGGGATATAAGTTGTTTGATGTCAGTAATACTATTGATTAGAATATAAGTTGTTAGGTAGCTGTCAATATCACTGATTAGGATATAAGTTGTTAGGTAGATGTCAGTAATACCACTGATTAGGATATAAGTTGTTAGGTAGATGTCAGTAATACTACTGATTAGGATATAAGTTGTTAGGTAGATGTCAGTAATACTACTGATTAGGATATATGTGGTTAGGTAGATGTCAGTAATACCACTGATTAGGATATAAGTTGTTAGGTAGATGTCAGTAATACTACTGATTAGGATATATGTGGTTAGGTAGATGTCAGTAATACTACTGATTAGGATATAAGTTGTTAGGTAGATGTCAGTAATACTCCTGATTAGTATATATGTAGTTAGGTAGATGTCAGTAATACTACTGATTAGGATATACGTTAAGTAGATGTCAGTAATACTACTGATTAGGATATAAGTTGTTAGGTAGATGTCAGTAATACTACTGATTAGGATATAATTTGTTATGTAGAAGTCAGTAATACTACTGATTAGAATATACGTGGTTTGGTAGATGTCAGTAATACTACAGATTTGGATATAAGTTGTTAGATAGATGTCAGTAATACTACTGATTAGGATATAAGTTGTAAGGTAGATATCAGTAATACTACTAATTAAGATATAAGTTGTTAGGTAGATGCCAGTAATACTACTAATTAGGATATATGTTGTTAGGTGGATGTCAGTAATACTACTGATTAGGATATATGTGGTTAGGTAGATGTCAGTAATACTAATTAGTAAATAAGTTGATAGGTAGATATTAGTAATACTACTGATTAGGATATAAGTTGTTAGGTAGATGTCAGTTATACTACTGGTTAAGATATAAGTTGTTAGGTAGATGTCAATAATACTACTGATTACGATATACGTTGTTAGGTAGATGTCAGTAATATTACTGATTAGGATATATGTTGTTAGCCAGATGTCAGTAATACCACTGATTAGGATATAAGTTGTTAGGTAGATGTCAGTAATACTGCTGATTAGGATATACGTTGTTAGGTAGATGTCTGTAATACCACTGATTAGGATATAAGTTGTTCGGTCGATGTCAATAATACTACTGATTAGGATATAAGTTGTTAGGTAGATGTCATTTATACTACTGGTTAAGATATAAGTTGTTAGGTAGATGTCAATAATACTACTGATTAGGATATACGTTGTTAGGTAGATGTCAGTAATATTACTGATTAGGATATACGTTGTTAGGTAGATGTCAGTAATTCCACTGATTAGAATATAAGTTGTTAGGTAGATGCCAGTAATACTACTGATTAGGATATACGTTGTTAGGTAGATGTCTGTAATACCACTGATTAGGATATAATTCTTTCGGTAGATGTCAGTAATACTACTGATTTGGATATAACTTGTTAGATAGATGTCAGTAATAGTACTGATTACGATATAAGTTGTTAGGTAGATGTCAGTAATACTACTAATTAAGATATAAGTTGTTAGGTAGATGCCAGTAATACTACTAATTAGGATATAAGTTGTTATGTGGATGTCAGTAATACTACTGATTAGGATATATGTGGTTAGATAGAAGTCAGTAATACTAATTAGGATATAAGTTGATAGGTAGATATCAGTAATACTACTGATTAGGATATACGTTGTTAGGTAGATGTCAGTAATATTACTGATTAGGATATACGTTGTTAGGTAGATGTCAGTAATACCACTGATTAGGATATAAGTTGTTAGGTAGATGTCAGTAATACTACTGATAAGGATATACATTGTTAGGTAGATGTCTGTAATACCACTGATTAGGATATAAGTTGTTCAGTTGATGTCAGTAATACTACTGATTAGGATATAAGTTGTTAGGTAGATGTCATTTATACTACTGGTTAAGATATAAGTTGTTAAGTAGATGTCAATAATACTACTGATTAGGATATATGTTGTTAGGTAGATGTCAGTAATATTACTGATTAGGATATACGTTGTTAGGTAGAGGTCAGTAATACCACTGATTAGGATATAAGTTGTTAGGTAGATGTCAGTAATACTACTGATTAGGATATACGTTGTTAGGTAGATGTCTGTAATACCACTGATTAGGATATAAGTTGTTAGGTAGATGTCAGTAATACTACTGATAAGGATATACATTGTTAGGTAGATGTCTGTAATACCACTGATTAGGATATAAGTTGTTTGGTAGATGTCAGTAATACTACTGATTAGGATATACGTTGTTATGTAGATGTCAGTAATACCAGTGATTGGGATATAATATGTTAGATGTCAGTAATACTACTGATTAGGATATAAGTTGTTAGGTAGATGTCAGTAATACTACTAATTAGGATATAAGTTGTTGGGTAGATGTCAGTAATACCACAGATTAGGATATAAGATGTTAGGTAGATGTCAGTAATACTGCTGATTAGGATACATGTTGTTAGTCAGATGTCAGTAATACCACTGATTAGGATATAAGTTTTTAGGTAGATGTCAGTAATACTACTGATTAGGATATACATGGTTAGGTAGTTGTCAGTAATACTACTGATTAGGATATATGTTTTTAGGTAGATGTCAGTAGTGCTAATGATTAGGATATACGTTGTTAGGTAGATGTCAGTAATACTACTGATTAAGATATAAGTTCTTACGTAGAAGTCAGCAATGCTAATTATTAGGATATGCATTGTTAGGTAGATGTCATTAATACTACTGATTAGGATATATGTTGTTAGGTAGATGTCAGTAAAATTACTGATTATATAAGTTGTTAGGTAGATGTCAGTAATTCTACTGATTAGGATATACGTGGTTAGGTAGATGTCAGTAATACTACTGATTAGGATATACGTTAAGTAGATGTCAGTAATACTACTGATTAGGGTATACGTTTTTAGGTAGATATCAGTAATACTACTGATTAGGATATAATTTGTTAGGTAGAAGTCAGTAATACTACTGATTAGGATATATGTGGTTTGGGAGATGTCAGTAATACTACTGATTTGGATATACGTTGTTAGGTGGATGTCAGTAATACCACTGATTAGGATATGTTGTTGAGTAGATGTCCGTAATACTACTGATTAGGATATACGTTGTTAGGTAGATGTCAGTAATACTACTGATTAGGATATACGTTGTTAGGTAGATGTCTGTAATACCACTGATTAGAATATAAGTTGTTAGGTAGATGTCAGTAATACTACTGATTAGGATATAAGTTGTTAGGTAGATGTCAGTAATACCACTGATTAGTATATATGTAGTTAGGTAGATGTCAGTAATACTACTGATTAGGATATAAGCTGTTAGGTAGATGTCAGTAATTCTACTGATTAGGATATACGTGGTTAGATAGATGTCAGTAATACTACTGATTAGGATATACGTTAAGTAGATGTCAGTAATACTACTGATTAGGGTATACGTTGTTAGGTAGATATCAGTAATACTACTGATTAGGATATAATTTGTTAGGTAGAAGTCAGTAATACTACTGATTAGGATATATGTGGTTTGGGAGATGTCAGTAATACTACTGATTTGGATATAAGTTGTTAGTTAGATGTTAGTAATACTACTGATTAGGATATAATTTGCTAGGTAGAAGTCAGTAATACTACTGATTAGGATATACGTTGTTAGGTAGATGTCAGTAATACCACTGATTAGGATATGTTGTTGAGTAGATGTCCGTAATACTACTGATTAGGATATACGTTGTTAGGTAGATGTCAGTAATACTACTGATTAGGATATACGTTGTTAGGTAGATGTCTGTAATACCACTGATTAGAATATAAGTTGTTAGGTAGATGTCAGTAATACTACTGATTAGGATATAAGTTGTTAGGTAGATGTCATTAATACCACTGATTAAGATATAAGTTATTAGGTAGATGTCAGTAATACCACTGATTAGGATATAAGTTGTTAGGTAGGTGTCAGTAATACTACTAATTAGGATATTAGTTGTTAGGTAGATGTCAGTAATACTACTGATTAGGATATATGTGGTTAGGAGATGTCAGTAATACTACTGATTAGGCTATAAGTTGTTAGGTAGATGTCAGTATTACTACTGATTTGGATATAAGTTGTTAGGTAAATGTCAGTAATACTACTGATTAGGATATAAGTTGTTACGTAGATGTCAGTAATGCTTCTAATTAGGATATATGTTTTTAGGTAGATGTCAGTTTTGTTTGTTTTTCTTTTGGCTTTTCCCATTTAGGGGTCGCCACAGCGGAACTCCAGTCCGCTAATGATTGGCAGTCGATTTTTACGGTGCCGAGGTGCCAGCCTGATGCCCAACCTTCAATGAAGGCCCATTCACGCATGTCTTTCAGACACCACTCCACCGCTGGGAGGAGATGCAGACTCACACAGAAGGCTCTCCAGCCGAATTGAATGGTAGAACCTCTTGCTGTGGGCTTACAATGCTACCGCTGCACCCGAGGTGTGTTAGTAATACTACTAATTAGGATATAAGTTGTCAGGTAGATGTCACTAATACTACTAATTAGGATATAAGTTGTTAGGTAGATGTCAATAATACTACTGATTAGGATATATATGGTTAGGTAGATGTCAGTAATACTACTAATTAGGATATAAGTTGTTAGGTATATATCAGTAATACTACTGATTAGGATATAAATTGTTAGGTAGATGTAAGTAATACTACTGATTAGGATATATGTGGTTAGGTATATGTCAGTTCCTTGTCTAGAATTTTTCAGCAGTGGGGTGTCTCTGTGAGCATGCGATTGTGCAGTCTTGAGTTGTGGCCATTAGAGTGAGGCCAGAAATAAAGAAAAAAAATAAGAGTGCACCTTCAGGGCAACTCAGTTACCTTTTGCCACCCAAAGTAAATGATGACCCTGGAGTACTGTAGTTCAGCGGTCATTTGTTGGCTTATCAAGTTTTCTTGCATGTATGACATTTCCCCTAAAAATTTACATTATTTTTGCTTTTTCTGCTTATGGGAAGAACACATTTCAGATATTTGTGGGCACTATGCTAAATTCAGTAAGCACAATCTCACAGGAAGGGTAAAAAATGCAAAGGATTTTGTTGTTCACAGGAAGTCACAGGTTTTAGTCTTCTATTTATCCTGCTACCCCCAAGATGAATGTGATATTTTATAGGTTTCAGTGTCAAACTAACAAACTGTTGCCATTTAACATACTCAATCGCCATTGTTAGAAATGGGCCAAATTTGCATAGATCATCCCCTTGTAAAGTTGTTACAACAGTCTGTATAAACAACCTAAACTGGATATCCTTCCTGTATAAACTTACCTTTCTCTATTATTCCTCCTTCCATTCCAGTGTTTCTACCAATACAAATTGTCTGCTACACATTTTTCCTGACCTGGTGGTCACCACCATATAAGTACCATTGCACCAGTGCCCAGTTTATTAACCAACCAGGAAATCAAACACATTACAGTCAGTCATTTTTTTTCTTAAATTACATTTCTATTATTTGAAATAAGCCTTCTCAAGAAGCAACAAAAGTTTCAGTAAATTCAAGAGCTGACTATTTATATGCTGTTTCCTTAATGCCAAATGTCTGTACACTGGTTAGCACCAAATAACATTACAACTAAAAGTCTCCCTTCCCTTTGACTTAATCCATAGCTTAACATGGCTTCATAACTCCTTTCCTTCTGACCTCCCACATGTACATTCTCATCTGGCCCTAACCCATTTGCTTTAATTCCTATATCACCTTCTCCATATTATCTCCATTCCATGCCATACTGATCACAGCCACTGGGTTTATATCATAACCACTGTACCTCTCACAAGAGTGATATAAATAGTGACTGTATGTGTAGTATATAGAAGATAATGTATTTTTTATATTACTTCACTTTAGGTAGTACAAAAATAATCCAGGAAAGCGAGTAAAGTTTAAAATCTACTGTCCTGTTTTGCCCGTATATATTTTTCTTTTCAAAACTCTGTATAAGTAATGTACAGCTATATTGTATTTTATTATGTTGATATACATATAGTTCTTTTATTCTGCGTCATATTGCAAATTGTAGGGGTTTTACTCCACAGGTCCCTTCTGAAAATGAGCCATCACCCATTTATGCAACCTGTTTAACAAAACATAAATAAATACACATGTACATACAAGCTCACATGTTGCTACTTTATCCCCCGGCAGTTTGGAAGGCTTAGTTCTATGTGAAAGCCTTATTTAGAATGCTTCTCCATCACTCTAAGCCTTTGTGAATCATAGACCACTCTGGCACTGAGGTTTTCCTCTCAGATGAAACCTTAGCACAGACAGCAGTATTGTGAATGAAGCTGCATACTGATGTGGCAGTTTGGGGGTGTGGCTAATGCTAATTGCTCCTGATTTATTTGAGCAAGTCAGAGAATCTCTTTGCTGAGTAAAATTCTACACTAGGAGGAGAAAGATGGCAATCACTGATTCACTTCTATTGGAGTATTTGCAGTGTAAGTCCAGTGAAGCCAAGGTCATAGCCGGCCTTAGGCATAGGCCAACTAGGGGGCCACCTAGGGCGCTAGTCTAGCATGGGCACTTTTCCAGTAATATGGATGGTGTAAACAGACTAGGATGGGTCACCAGGTAGTGTGTGTGTGTGTGTGTGTGTGTGGGGGGGGGGGTGGGGGCGGCACTGTGGAGCCCTTTTACCTAGGACACCACTTGATCGAAGGCCGACCCTGGCCAAGGGGAGGCGTGCTGTCAGAGTGTACATATATGTGGACATGCGTGCATGTGTGTGTGTGTGTGTGTGTGTGTGTGTGTGTGTTTGTGTGTTTTAGGGAATCATGAGTCTAGATGTGTGTATGTTGATAAGTAGGTGATGCCTAGACAGGGTGTGTGTGTGTGTGTGTGTGTGTGTGTGTGTATGTGTGTGTGTGTGTTTGCTATTTATTTTTATGTGATTTTTGGTTGATCTATGGATCTATGACTCACTCTTTGAGATTGTGTTGGAAAAGGGTCTTCACATTTTATGCCATGGAACTAATGTGTCCTTTATTTGATGTTATTTGTTTTGAATTTCAAATGGGCTTTATTCGTTTTATGTTCTAAACTTAGGTTTTCAATTGGAATTTGGTTAGATTTGGCTTTGCATGCTGACCTTACATGCAGGGGAGCCCTCAGGATTTTTTGCAGGGGGGCGCAAACCCAAAACACCCCCCACGTAACCATTCCAGTGTCCCATTACTTGGATATTTATCTCCAGTTGCCATAAACACTCTTCAAAACTCTCAGTATGCATACTGTTTTATGCTTTACTTCTACAATGATTACAGATATTTGGATTTAATTTGCAGCTTTTACTTCAAATGTTATAGCACAAATACTGATAGACATTTGCTAAACAAAGCAATAGTCTTACAATGAAAACAGGGAACATTAAAACCTTACATTTTAAACTCATATTCACTGAAACAGCAATGAAACCCGCATTAAAAATTGCATCTGGCCAGTAGCAGGTTAAGTTTACCTTTGGGCTGTTTTCAGATCATACCCCCTTTGCACACATTTTTAGGACCATGCAAATATTTTTTGATTCACCTTCCTGATTGTATTAATTATAATATTTAATAATTGAATTATATCCCTTGTATAATACAACACCACTTGTTAGAGTGCGTTTTAAATGTATAGTTGTGAACATTTTTCCAGTAAGCAATGAAACAAAACATACAAACCAATAAGCCCAGTTCAGTACATTTCAACCATAAAAGGCCACTCAAACATCTGTCATTACAATCTACCAGTATCAGCCAATATGCACATTCTCTGCAGAAGTAAAATCCATCTGAATAATTCCACATTAAAGTGATCTGAAACTAATAAAGAGGTTGTTGCTAGAAAACAACTTTATATTTCATTGTTTCATCTACAAATTCAATACCTACTGCCTTAAAGAATAAATTGCCTATGTTACATTAAAAAAATGATAAGCTGGTATATTGCAATAGGGAATGGGTGTCAAGCTGAAAAACAGGTTCATAGTTACTAGGCATCTCATCCAAAGGAGGACAAACTCAGGACTGCAGCACTCCACCTCTTAAAAAAAACAAATCTATATGCTGTGGAAGTAGAACCTACAACCCTCTATATCAAGATGCAAGTATACTACCCGCTGTGCTAAGACTGTTTTCAAATTCTATACCACAATAGTGATACCATTTGCTAAACAAAACAATTGCACATTTTAAGCAGACTTAGCATAAGCAGAAGTAAACTTCTCTTCCCTTGAAGCTCACAATTCCTTGAAAATGCACTTAAAAATAAATTCCACCTGTTAATTCTACCTAGGGCATTTCACTATCTCTCTCACACACACACACACACACACACACACACACACACACACACACACACACACACACACACACACACACACACACACACACACACACACACACACACACACACACACACACACACACACACACACACACACACCTACCTACCTACTTCTTACATAGACATATACACACCCCTACCTACCTACTTCTTATATACACACACCTCTACCTATTTCTTACGCACACACACCTCTTAAACACTTAAACACACATGCGCACACCTAGCTCTCACTTGTACCTTCATCCACAGTCCAAACATCTTCTGGAATTCAAATTTCACACGAGCGTGGAAGATGAAGTAAAACATTGGTCGCACAGAAGCAGAAGCGTCTGTGCAACTAGACACAAAGGGCATTCTTAAAGAAGAATACCCTTAAAAAATGTATTTCTTTTTTTTTTAATTAAAAGAAAATTAATCTCCCAGCCAGCCCATTCCAGGGGGGTGCAAGTGCAGTCCCTTGCACCTGCCTGCAGGCACCCTTGCTTATGTCCTTCCTCACACATGTTAATGAAACAATAAAGGGTTCTGTAGTATTTCAAAGTAAGCTAATGTTTTTCTAGCTAGACTGTTTTCTTAATTAAGGAGCTTTGAACTTTAGTGAGTGGTGTTATGGGGCATCTTTTCAGAATGAGGATGAGTGCATTACATTTGACTAATGGCACAATCAATTAAGTACATAGGTAGAATAAGTTTCTACAAACTATTGGATGTACCTTTAAGTACCAGCTGTGCTACAGCACAGGCTTTTTGACCATTTTTTGACACTTTGGTCTGACATTTGTGTTCAGAATAATTCTTAGAGATTTGATTTCATTGGCAGCATTTGTTTTTATTCAATGTTTGTTTTATATTCAGATATATTGTTAAGGGTGAGGTTGTCATTTCTGCACAAAATTTTTCCTTTGTTCAGCTTATCTTGCAGCATTTTTGAATCCCTCGTGTGTCTTAGTTTGCAAACATAACCACATTTTCTTAAATAACAGTGGTCCCAGGAATGAGCCATGTGGGATACCAATGGACATCTCAGAAGACCTTAAAAATGTTACTTGCTATTCATGCCTTCTGTATTTTCCCTCTCAGCTTGTAATTTCCCCTTTGCATTACCACACTATTAACATTCTGATTTATGCATAACACCCTTATAGAGGCCTCTGTCAGATAATATTGATGAGGTCTAAGTGTTGTACATGTGTAATCAATCCCATATTATAGAAATGAAGCCAAATTAAGTAGAAATTAACTCTCTTCTGGACAAATCCATCGATGATCTCTCTTTGACAAATCCATATTCCTCTGAATTTATTAGTGTAAGGTTACCAGTGTCTTTTAAGAAAAATTCAGTCATTACCCATTCTGAAAGTTTACCAAGGGTGCAGGTAAGGTTGATTTGTCTGTACTTGTCAGGATATGATATTGTATCCCTTTCATACATGGCGAGACTTGTAGTCTCACAGTTAAATTCTGGAACATGTAAGGATGTTGTTAGTAAGAATATGTAGTGGTTTGAGTCTTCCCTTATAGTGCTGAGGAAACTGCCATGAATATTGGCTGCTCTTATGGAGCTAATGTTCTCTACATTTTTTTGTTCTCATCAGTATCTTCTCTTACATAATTTAAAGTGATTTAGTCAAAGTCAAAACTCTAAAACTTTATGAAACTGGCAAAAAAATTGTTAGCCAGACCATTTGCAAGTAACTAATGTTGAGATATGACATAATTTATTGAAAGTCTACTTCTTCTTCTTCTTTCAGTTTTTCCCGGTTAGTGGTCGCCACAGTGAATCACCTATCCGCTCTTGATTGGCAGTGGAGTTTTACAGTGTCGAGTTGCCAGCCCGGCGCCCAACCTTCCACAGAAGGTACCATTTATTGAAAGTCTACTAAATTCACATTTTATTTCTTCTTTTTCTATTATAAACAAACTACACTTTGTTAGCTTCATTTTTACGCTGTTCTAGTTCCACTATTTTATTTGATTAATTTTATTTATATTTTGTTGACCTGGTTAGTCCCACTAGGTTAGTGGCCTCCTTTCAGAGGAGACCTGAGGTGGTATTTATAGTACTAATGGAAATTTGGCCAGGGCACTGAGGAACTTCCCCTATACTTTTTGATAGGTACCTTGGGATCTTTTACATCCACCTGAGCTACCGATACTTCACTCAGATGGGACCTCATTTTAATGTTTCATCTGAACTAACACAGCACACTAAGGTGTGCTGCACCTCCCATCCCAACTGTTTTGCTGACTTTAGTTAAGATTTTCTGTACCACATGTAAGCATGATTTGTTTACAGGGCTAGGACTGTTTTGAAGATGTTGCAATAGATCTTATTTCTCTATTACATATATTACTGACTTTATAGCTCTACCCAAAAGGTATGCTGTTAGTACGTATATATCTCGTAGTTTATATAAATATGTGGATGCATTGTTGAATGATACTACCTGAATTTTTATAAGCATTTTATAACGTGATGTTTTCGTTGTTCATGGTATTGCTCAATCTGTTTTAGTGAGAAGCATATTTATTTGAGTGTACTTTCCTTTGCAATAGTCTGCAAATTAAAAGAAATTCTAGGTTTGTAGGTTCTGATTCTATGATGATATGATATCACAGACAGTATTGACAGTGAGAGGAGTACCATGGAGAGAGGGTAGATAAATGTAATTTGTATTAACATTATATAAGAAAGCTATGAATGACATGCCCTAATTTATTCTGATCAATAAAACCAATTAGTAATTGGGGGCATTTGTTACTAGTTTGTAATTATACTAGTCACTGTTTAGATGACTAATTCTCCCATACAAATGCTATTAGTTTTTATTCTTAGATGTAGTAAACTATTGAGATAGAGGGTGTTCTCTGGAGTAGTCATTTTATACAGGAACACTCTAACTAAGCTAGGTTTGGGATATTATATATATATATATATATATATATATATATATATATATATATATATATATATATATATATATACAAAGACTTCATTTCTTAGGAAATAATTTTATCAACCAATAAATAATGATAAAATATGAAGGTATGATTTTATAAATAAAGAGTTTATAAGTAGCTGCTCTGAACCTCAAAAGATTTCTAGGAAATTAAGAAGTATATATATATATATATATATATATATATATATATATATATATATATATCTCATATGTGTATTTTTTTAATGATTGTTTTTTTTAACTGGCCATATTTTAAGCGTTTTTTGAGTTCTAGTACTGTTGCTTTAAAATCTTATTTAATAGTGTTACATGACTGGTTTTAAATAAATTATATAAAGGTCATATTTAATGAAATCAATGGCTCTGATGAAGTCCCAGGGTAGAGGGACAAAAGTGCTAAACCATTCTGTTTGTTGTGAATTCTATCTAGTAATATACATGTTGGTTTTGACTTAAACAACTTGTGTTTTATTTGGAAATTACTGTTCTGCTGCTGTATCCTAAAGTTCCCTGGTGTCACTACGTGAGCCTCTTGGTTTTTCTTGGTATTTGTTTTGGCTGCACGGACACACTCTGTTTTGGAGTCTTTGCCTCTGCCCTCGTGCTTTAAGTAAGTGTTAGGGGCAGCCAGTCTTCTGCATATATTTTTGCCTGTGTAGTAGTGGCTAGTTTTAAGATAAGTGCTTCAGTGTCCTAGTTTGAAAGCAATAGCCTTACAGTCTGTAAACTCTCCTCAACAGACATCCTGTTGGTCAGCTTTTACTCTGTACTTCATAACAGACAATAACATTTACTCATACTGCTGTCAAACTGAAACTATTTATTTTTCTTATATTTTCTTCACTTCTACTGGGCTTGATACTCCCATTATTTATATCCTCCTGTCTTTTAGTGGAACTGCATGTCTTCCTGGAATTCATCCTTCTCCTCCCTTTCTTTTCTTATTTCCCCTTGCCCGAGGCAGTTATTAAACCACGTTCACCTCTGAGATAGTATTTGTGCACAGTCAGCACTGACTCAGTACACTCAACTGTCTCTTTAGTATGTTTTTATTTCTCTGTTAAAGTGTCCCTGCAAGCAAATAAATATGTATGTAATAGTGAAGTCTGCAGTTTGAACACCAGCCTGTGGGCTATATTTTTATGTAAATTATAAATAATTTGGCAGTCAAAAACAAAGAATTTTGTCCACTATAATAGTTCCATTTTCTTATACCACGGCAGTCCCATTGGTACTTTCTCCTTTAACTGTGCTCAGTTAATTGTTTTGAGCAGTCCACTGTCTCCCTTCCTTAAGTTTATTTCTCTTCTTGTGTAACCACTTTCAGTTCTGAGCCAATATTTTTCCAGAGCTGCACTACCACACTCTGGCTTACTTTTTCTCATTGTTTTGCTGATCTGTGGGGGTTGGGGTATCCTGTGGACTTTGTATTTCAAAGTCCATAGAAACCTCATTATGTTACACACTTATGCAAACAGTCAAGTGCAATGTTTTACTGTTATCATCATTAGTGAGGTCAAGGTGATATTGGACTAACTGTCCTACTAAACCTGTGTCCTAGAGCAACAAAATCAAGACTTTCATCTACTAGCACAGAGGTCTTTTAAACTACATTGTTCTTTTTACTTATTTCTCCCAGGAGATTTGTGGCTGTTTAAGTTAAGTCACCAATTGTTTTTTTCTCTGTCTCTTTGCAAAGTTTTCAACCCGCTTCATTCACCCTCACTAATGCTCTGGCTGACTCTGCTTCCCTACCCTACCCCCAATTCCCACACACACCCTCTTGCTCTACAGTTATACTTTCATAGCACCATCCCCATATTCCTCAAACCAATACCGTCAGTTCCCTCCAGAAGAAAAACAATCAATAGAATTACTCCCAATAGTAACACCCACTCTAGTTTACCACCCAAAACCCTGTCTCAAGTTGTCTTAAACCTTACCCACTATAACTATCAAATTCATTCAATATCAAATAGATGTCAGTAATACTACTGATTAGGATATATGTGGTTAGGTAGATGTCATTAATACCACTAATTAGGATATAAGTTGTTAGGTAGATGTCAATAATACTACTGATTAGGATATACGTTGTTAGGTAGATGTCAGTAATATTACTGATTAGGATATACGTTGTTAGGTAGATGTCAGTAATTCCACTGATTAGAATATAAGTTGTTAGGTAGATGCCAGTAATACTACTGATTAGGATATACGTTGTTAGGTAGATGTCTGTAATACCACTGATTAGGATATAATTCTTTCGGTAGATGTCAGTAATACTACTGATTTGGATATAACTTGTTAGATAGATGTCAGTAATACTACTGATTACGATATACGTTGTTAGGTAGATGTCAGTAATACTACTAATTAAGATATAAGTTGTTAGGTAGATGCCAGTAATACTACTTATTAGGATATAAGTTGTTATGTGGATGTCAGTAATACTACTGATTAGGATATATGTGGTTAGATAGAAGTCAGTAATACTAATTAGGATATAAGTTGATAGGTAGATATCAGTAATACTACTGATTAGTATATACGTTGTTAGGTAGATGTCAGTAATATTACTGATTAGGATATACATTGTTAGGTAGATGTCAGTAATACCACTGATTAGGATATAAGTTGTTAGGTAGATGTCAGTAATACTACTGATTAGGATATAAGTTGTTAGGTAGATGTCATTTATACTACTGGTTAAGATATAAGTTGTTAAGTAGATGTCAATAATACTACTGATTAGGATATATGTTGTTAGGTAGATGTCAGTAATATTACTGATTAGGATATACGTTGTTAGGTAGAGGTCAGTAATACCACTGATTAGGATATAAGTTGTTAGGTAGATGTCAGTAATACTACTGATTAGGATATACGTTGTTAGGTAGATGTCTGTAATACCACTGATTAGGATATAAGTTGTTAGGTAGATGTCAGTAATACTACTGATAAGGATATACATTGTTAGGTAGATGTCTGTAATACCACTGATTAGGATATAAGTTGTTTGGTAGATGTCAGTAATACTACTGATTAGGATATACGTTGTTATGTAGATGTCAGTAATACCAGTGATTGGGATATAATATGTTAGATGTCAGTAATACTACTGATTAGGATATAAGTTGTTAGGTAGATGTCAGTAATACTACTAATTAGGATATAAGTTGTTGGGTAGATGTCAGTAATACCACAGATTAGGATATAAGATGTTAGGTAGATGTCAGTAATACTGCTGATTAGGATACATGTTGTTAGGCAGATGTCAGTAATACCACTGATTAGGATATAAGTTTTTAGGTAGATGTCAGTAATACTACTGATTAGGATATACATGGTTAGGTAGTTGTCAGTAATACTACTGATTAGGATATATGTTTTTAGGTAGATGTCAGTAGTGCTAATGATTAGGATATACGTTGTTAGGTAGATGTCAGTAATACTAGTGATTAAGATATAAGTTCTTACGTAGAAGTCAGCAATGCTAATTATTAGGATATACATTGTTAGGTAGATGTCAGTAATACTACTGATTAGTATATATGTAGTTAGGTAGATGTCAGTAATACTACTGATTAGGATATAAGTTGTTAGGTAGATGTCAGTAATTCTACTGATTAGGATATACATGGTTAGGTAGATGTCAGTAATACTACTGATTAGGATATACGTTAAGTAGATGTCAGTAATACTACTGATTAGGGTATACGTTGTTAGGTAGATATCAGTAATACTACTGATTAGGATATAATTTGTTAGGTAGAAGCCAGTAATACTACTGATTAGGATATATTTGGTTTGGGAGATGTCAGTAATACTATTGATTTGGATATACGTTGTTAGGTGGATGTCAGTAATACCACTGATTAGGATATGTTGTTGAGTAGATGTCCGTAATACTACTGATTAGGATATACGTTGTTAGGTAGATGTCAGTAATACTACTGATTAGGATATACGTTGTTAGGTAGATGTCTGTAATACCACTGATTAGAATATAAGTTGTTAGGTAGATGTCAGTAATACTACTGATTAGGATAGAAGTTGTTAGGTAGATGTCAGTAATACCACTGATTAGTATATATGTAGTTAGGTAGATGTCAGTAATACTACTGATTAGGATATAAGTTGTTAGGTAGATGTCAGTAATTCTACTGATTAGGATATACGTGGTTAGGTAGATGTCAGTAATACTACTGATTAGGATATACGTTAAGTAGATGTCAGTAATACTACTGATTAGGGTATACGTTGTTAGGTAGATATCAGTAATACTACTGATTAGGATATAATTTGTTAGGTAGAAGTCAGTAATACTACTGATTAGGATATATGTGGTTTGGGAGATGTCAGTAATACTACTGATTTGAATATAAGTTGTTAGTTAGATGTTAGTAATACTACTGATTAGGATATAATTTGCTAGGTAGAAGTCAGTAATACTACTGATTAGGATATACGTTGTTAGGTAGATGTCAGTAATACCACTGATTAGGATATGTTGTTGAGTAGATGTCCGTAATACTACTGATTAGGATATACGTTGTTAGGTAGATGTCAGTAATACTACTGATTAGGATATACGTTGTTAGGTAGATGTCTGTAATACCACTGATTAGAATATAAGTTGTTAGGTAGATGTCAGTAATACTACTGATTAGGATATAAGTTGTTAGGTAGATGTCAGTAATACCACTGATTAAGATATAAGTTATTAGGTAGATGTCAGTAATACCACTGATTAGGATATAAGTTGTTAGGTAGGTGTCAGTAATGCTACTAATTAGGATATTAGTTGTTAGGTAGATGTCAGTAATACTACTGATTAGGATATATGTGGTTAGGAGATGTCAGTAATACTACTGATTAGGCTATAAGTTGTTAGGTAGATGTCAGTATTACTACTGATTTGGATATAAGTTGTTAGGTAAATGTCAGTAATACTACTGATTAGGATATAAGTTGTTACGTAGATGTCAGTAATGCTTCTAATTAGGATATATGTTTTTAGGTAGATGTCAGTTTTGTTTGTTTTTCTTTTGGCTTTTCCCATTTAGGGGTCGCCACAGCGGAACTCCAGTCCGCTAATGATTGGCAGTCGATTTTTACGGTGCCGAGGTGCCAGCCTGATGCCCAACCTTCAATGAAGGCGCGCCCATTCACGCATGTCTTTCAGACACCACTCCACCGCTGGGAGGAGATGCAGACTCCACACAGAAGGCTCTCCAGCCGAGAATTGAATGGTAGAACCTCTTGCTGTGGGCGACAATGCTACCGCTGCACCACCGCAGGTGTGTTAGTAATACTACTAATTAGGATATAAGTTGTCAGGTAGATGTCACTAATACTACTAATTAGGATATAAGTTGTTAGGTAGATGTCAGTAATGCTACTGATTAGGATATATATGGTTAGGTAGATGTCAGTAATACTACTAATTAGGATATAAGTTGTTAGGTATATATCAGTAATACTACTGATTAGGATATAAATTGTTAGGTAGATGTAAGTAATACTACTGATTAGGATATATGTGGTTAGGTATATGTCAGTTCCTTGTCTAGAATTTTTCAGCAGTGGGGTGTCTCTGTGAGCATGGGATTGTGCAGTCTTGAGTTGTGGCCATTAGAGTGAGGCCAGAAATAAAGAAAAAAAATAAGAGTGCACCTTCAGGGCAACTCAGTTACCTTTTGCCACCCAAAGTAAATGATGACCCTGGAGTACTGTAGTTCAGCGGTCATTTGTTGGCTTATCAAGTTTTCTTGCATGTATGACATTTCCCCTAAAATTTACATTATTTTTGCTTTTTCTGCTTATGGGAAGAACACATTTCAGATATTTGTGGGCACTATGCTAAATTCAGTAAGCACAATCTCACAGGAAGGGTAAAAAATGCAGAGGATTTTGTTGTTCACAGGAAGTCACAGGTTTTAGTCTTCTATTTATCCTGCTACCCCCAAGATGAATGTGATATTTTATAGGTTTCAGTGTCAAACTAACAAACTGTTGCCATTTAACATACTCAATCGCCATTGTTAGAAATGGGCCAAATTTGCATAGATCATCCCCTTGTAAAGTTGTCACAACAGTCTGTATAAACAACCTAAACTGGATATCCTTCCTGTATAAACTTACCTTTCTCTATTATTCCTCCTTCCAATCCAGTGTTTCTACCATACAAATTGTCTGCTACACATTTTTCCTGACCTGGTGGTCACCACCATATAAGTACCATTGCACCAGTGCCCAGTTTATTAACCAACCAGGAAATCAAACACATTACAGTCAGTCATTTTTTTTCTTAAATTACATTTCTATTATTTGAAATAAGCCTTCTCAAGAAGCAACAAAAGTTTCAGTAAATTCAAGAGCTGACTATTTATATGCTGTTTCCTTAATGCCAAATGTCTGTACACTGGTTAGCACCAAATAACATTACAACTAAAAGTCTCCCTTCCCTTTGACTTAATCCATAGCTTAACATGGCTTCATAACTCCTTTCCGTCTGACCTCCCACATGTACATTCTCATCTGGCCCTAACCCATTTGCTTTAATTCCTATATCACCTTCTCCATATTATCTCCATTCCATGCCATACTGATCACAGCCACTGGGTTTATATCATAACCACTGTACCTCTCACAAGAGTGATATAAATAGTGACTGTATGTGTAGTATATAGAAGATAATGTATTTTTTATATTACTTCACTTTAGGTAGTACAAAAATAATCCAGGAAAGCGAGTAAAGTTTAAGATCTACTGTCCTGTTTTGCCCGTATATATTTTTCTTTTCAAAACTCTGTATAAGTAATGTACAGCTATATTGTATTTTATTATGTTGATATACATATAGTTCTTTTATTCTGAGTCATATTGCAAATTGTAGGGGTTTTACTCCACAGGTCCCTTCTGAAAATGAGCCATCACCCATTTATGCAACCTGTTTAACAAAACATAAATAAATACACATGTACATACAAGCTCACATGTTGCTACTTTATCCCCCGGCAGTTTGGAAGGCTTAGTTCTATGTGAAAGCCTTATTTAGAATGCTTCTCCATCACTCTAAGCCTTTGTGAATCATAGACCACTCTGGCACTGAGGTTTTCCTCTCAGATGAAACCTTAGCACAGACAGCAGTATTGTGAATGAAGCTGCATACTGATGTGGCAGTTTGGGGGTGTGGCTAATGCTAATTGCTCCTGATTTATTTGAGCAAGTCAGAGAATCTCTTTGCTGAGTAAAATTCTACACTAGGAGGAGAAAGATGGCAATCACTGATTCACTTCTATTGGAGTATTTGCAGTGTAAGTCCAGTGAAGCCAAGGTCATAGCCGGCCTTAATCATAGGCCAACTAGGGGGACACCTAGGGCGCCACTCTAGCAGGGGCACTTTTCCAGTAATCTGGATGGTGTAAACAGACTAGGATGGGTCACCAGGTAGTGTGTGTGTGTCGGGGGGGGGGCGGCACTGTGGAGCCCTTTTACCTAGGACACCACTTGATCTAAGGCCGACCCTGGCCAAGGGGAGGCGTGCTGTCAGAGTGTACATATATGTGGACATGCGTGCATGTGTGTGTGTGTGTGTTTGTGTGTTTTAGGGAATCATGAGTCTAGATGTGTGCATGTTGATAAGTAGGTGATGCCTAGACAGGCGTGTGTGTGTGTGTGTGTGTGTGTGTGTGTGTGTGTGTGTGTGTGTTTGCTACCAATGGATTTTCTGCTATTTATTTTTATGTGATTTTTGGTTGATCTATGGATCTATGACTCGCTCTTTGAGATTGTGTTGGAAAAGGGTCTTCACATTTTATGCCATGGAACTAATGTGTCCTTTATTTGATGTTATTTGTTTTGAATTTCAAATAGGCTTTATTCGTTTTATGTTCTAAACTTAGGTTTTCAATTGGAATTTGGTTAGATTTGGCTTTGCATGCTGACCTTACATGCAGGGGAGCCCTCAGGATTTTTTGCAGGGGGGCGCAAACCCAGAACACCCCCCACGTAACCATTCCAGTGTCCCATTACTTGGATATTTATCTCCAGTTGCCATAAACACTCTTCAAAACTCTCAGTATGCATACTGTTTTATGCTTTACTTCTACAATGATTACAGATATTTGGATTTAATTTGCAACTTTTACTTCAAATGTTATAGCACAAATACTGATAGACATTTGCTAAACAAAGCAATAGTCTTACAATGAAAACAGAGAACATTAAAACCTTACATTTTAAACTCATATTCACTGAAACAGCAATGAAACCCGCATTAAAAATTGCATCTGGCCAGTAGCAGGTTAAGTTTACCTTTGGGCTGTTTTCAGATCATACCCCCTTTGCACACATTTTTAGGACCATGCAAATATTTTTTGATTCACCTTCCTGATTGTATTAATTATAATATTTAATAATTGAATTATATCCCTTGTATAATACAACACCACTTGTTTGAGTGCGTTTTAAATGTATAGTTGTGAACATTTTTCCAGTAAGCAATGAAACAAAACATACAAACCAATAAGCCCAGTTCAGTACATTTCAACCATAAAAGGCCACTCAAACGTCTGTCATTACAATCTACCAGTATCAGCCAATATGCACATTCTCTGCAGAAGTAAAATCCATCTGAATAATTCCACATTAAAGTGATCTGAAACTAATAAAGAGGTTGTTGCTAGAAAACAACTTTATATTTCATTGTTTCATCTACAAATTCAATACCTACTGCCTTAAAGAATAAATTGCCTATGTTACATTAAAAAAATGATAAGCTGGTATATTGCAATAGGGAATGGGTGTCAAGCTGAAAAACAGGTTCATAGTTACTAGGCATCTCATCCAAAGGAGGACAAACTCAGGACTGCAGCACCCCACCTCTTAAAAAAAAACAAATCTATATGCTGTGGAAGTAGAACCTACAACCCTCTATATCAAGATGCAAGTATACTACCCGCTGTGCTAAGACTGTTTTCAAATTCTATACCACAATAGTGATACCATTTGCTAAACAAAACAATTGCACATTTTAAGCAGACTTAGCATAAGCAGAAGTAAACTTCTCTTCCCTTGAAGCTCACAATTCCTTGAAAATGCACTTAAAAATAAATTCCACCTGTTAATTCTACCTAGGGCATTTCACTATCTCTCTCTCTCACACACACACACACACACACACACACACACACACACACACACACCTACCTTTACCTACCTACTTCTTACATACACATATACACACCCTTACCTACCTACTTCTTATATACACACACCCCTACCTATTTCTTACGCACACACACCTCTTAAACACTTAAACACACATGCGCACACCTAGCTCTCACTTGTACCTTCATCCTCAGTCCAAACATCTTCTGGAATTCAAATTTCACACGAGCGTGGAAGATGAAGTAAAACATTGGTCGCACAGAAGCAGAAGCGTCTGTGCAACTAGACACAAAGGGCATTCTTAAAGAAGAATACCCTTAAAAAATTTATTTCTTTTTTTTTTAATTAAAAGAAAATTAATCTCCCAGCCAGCCCATTCCAGGGGGGTGCAAGTGCAGTCCCTTGCACCTGCCTGCAGGCACCCTTGCTTATGTCCTTCCTCACACATGTTAATGAAACAATAAAGGGTTCTGTAGTATTTCAAAGTAAGCTAATGTTTTTCTAGCTAGACTGTTTTCTTAATTAAGGAGCTTTGAACTTTAGTGAGTGGCGTTATGGGGCATCTTTTCAGAATGAGGATGAGTGCATTATATTTGACTAATGGCACAATCAATTAAGTACATAGGTAGAATAAGTTTCTACAAACTATTGGATGTACCTTTAAGTACCAGCTGTGCTACAGCACAGGCTTTTTGACCATTTTTTGACACTTTGGTCCGACATTTGTGTTCAGAATAATTCTTAGAGATTTGATTTCATTGGCAGCATTTGTTTTTATTCAATGTTTATTTTATATTCAGATATATTGTTAAGGGTGAGGTTGTCATTTCTGCACAAAATTTTTCCTTTGTTCAGCTTATCTTGCAGCATTTTTGAATCCCTCGTGTGTCTTAGTTTGCAAACATCACCACATTTTCTTAAATAACAGTGGTCCCAGGAATGAGCCATGTGGGATACCAATGGACATCTCAGAAGACCTTAAAAATGTTACTTGCTATTCATGCCTTCTGTATTTTCCCTCTCAGCTTGTAATTTCCCCTTTGCACTACCACACTATTAACATTCTGATTTATGCATAACACCCTTATAGAGGCCTCTGTCAGATAATATTGATGAGGTCTAAGTGTTGTACATGTGTAATCAATCCCATATTATAGAAATGAAGCCAAATTAAGTAGAAATTAACTCTCTTCTGGACAAATCCATCGATGATCTCTCTTTCACAAATCCATATTGCTCTAAATTTACTGGTGTGAGGTTACCAGTGTCTTTTAAGAAAAATTCAGTCGTTACCCATTCTGAAAGTTTACCGAGGGTGCAGGTAAGGTTGATTTGTCTGTACTTGTCAGGGTGTGATATTGTGTCCCTTTCATATATGAGGAGAGTTGTAGTCTCACAGTTAAATTCTGGAACATGTAAGGATGTTGTTAGTAAGAACGTGTAGTGTTTTGAGGCTTCCTTTATACTGCTGAGGAAATTGTCATGAATATTTGTTGCTCTTATGCAGCTGATGTTCTCTATATTTTTTATTCTCATCAGTATCTTCTCTTACATAATTTAAAGTGATCTAGTCAGTGTCAAAACTCTAAAGCTTTATAAAACTGGCAAAACAATTTGTTAGCCAGACCATTTACAAGTGACTAATGTTGAGATATGACATAATTTATTGAAAGTCTACTTCTTCTTCTTCTTTCAGTTTTTCCCGGTTAGTGGTCGCCACAGTGAATCACCTGTCCGCTCTTGATTGGCAGTGGAGTTTTACAGTGTCGAGTTGCCAGCCCGGCGCCCAACCTTCCACAGAAGGTACCATTTGTTGAAAGTCTACTAAATTCACATTTTATTTCTTCTTTTTCTGTTATAAACAAACTACACTTTGTTAGCTTCATTTTTATGCTGGTCTAGTTCCACCATTTTATTTTATTAATTTTATTTATATTTTGTTGACCTGGTTAGTCCCACTAGGTTAGTGGCCTCCTTTCAGAAGAGACCTGAGGTGGTATTTATAGTACTAAAGGAAAATAGGGCACTGAGGAACTTCCCCTACACTTTTTGATAGGTACCTTGGCATCTTTTACATCCACCTGAGCTACCGATACTTCACTCAGATGGGACCTCAATTTAATATTTCATCTGAAGGACTGCACACTAAGGAGTGCTACACCCCCCATCCCAACTGTTTTGCTGACTTTAGTTAAGATTTTCTGTAGCACATGTAAGCATGATTTGTTTACAGGGCTAGGATTGTTCTGAAAATATTGCAATAGATCTTTTTTTTTCCTATTACATGTATGACTGATTCTATAGCTCTACCTAAAAGGTATTCTGTTAGTACATTTACATCTCATAGTTATAAATATGTGGATGCATTGTTGAATGATACTAGCTGCATTTTTATAAGCATTTTATACTGTGATGTTTTCATTGTTCAGGGTATTGCTCAGTCTGTTTTAGTGAGAAGCACATTTATTTGAGTGTATTTTCCTTTGCAATAGTCTGCAAATTAAGAGAGATTCTCAGTTTGTAGGTTCTGATTCTATGATGATATGATATCACAGACAGTATTGACAGTGAGAGGAGTACCATGGGGAGGTGGTAGATAAACAAATGTAATTTTTATTAGCATTATATAAGATATATCATTCTCCCGGTTAAGCTATGAATGACATGCCCTAATTTATTCTGATTAATAAAACCAGTTAGCAATTGGGGGCATTTGTTACTAGTTTGTAATTATACTAGTCACTGTTTAAATGACTAAAATTCCCCATACAAATGCTATTAGTTTTTATTCTTAGATGTAGTAAACTATTAAGGTAGAGGTTGTTCTCTGGAGCAGCCATTTTATACAGGAGAGCACTAACTAAGCTTGGTTTGGGATATTTTATATATTTATATATATATATATATATATATATATATATATATATATATATATATATATATACAAAGACTTCATTTCTTAGGAAACAATTTTATCAACCAATAAATAACGATAAAATATGAATGCATGATTTTATAAATAAAGAGTTAATAAATTAGCTGCTCTGAACTTCAAAAGATTTCTAAGAAATTAAGAAGTCTATATATATATATATATATATATATATATATATATATATATATATATATATATATATATATATATCATATGTATATATTTTTAATGATTTTTTTTTTAAATGGCTATATTTTAAGTGTTTTTTGAGTTCTAGTAATGCTGCTTTAAAGTCTTATTTAATAGTGTCACATGACTGGTTTTAAATACATTATATAAAGGTCATATTTAATGAAATCAATGTCTCTGATGAAGTCCCAGGGTACAGGCCCAAAAGTGCTAAACCATTCTGTTTGTTGTGAATTCTGTGTCTGGTAATATACACATTGGTTTTGACTTAACAAACGACTCGTGTTTTATTTGGAAATTACTGTTCTGCTGCTGTGTACTAAAGTTCCCTGGTGTCACTACGTGAGTGTCTTGGTTTTTCTTGGCATTTGTTTTGGCTGCATGGACACACTCTGTTTTGGAGTATTTGCCTATGCCCTCGTGCTTTAAGTAAGTGTTAGGGGCAGCCAGTCTTCTGCATATATTTTTGCCTGTGTAGTAGTGGCTAGTTTTAAGATAAGTGCTTCAGTGTCCTAGTTTGAAAGCAATAGCCTTACAGTCTGTAAACCCTCCTCAACAGACATCATGTTGGTCAGCTTTTACTCTGTACTTCCTAACAGACACTGACATTTACTCATACTGCTGTCAAACAGACTATTTCTTTCTCTTATATTTTTTTTACTTCTTCTGGGCTTGCTACTCCCATTATTTATATCCTCCTGTCTTTTAGTGGAACTGCATGCCTTCATGGAATTCATCCTTCTCCTCCCTTCTTTTCTTGTATCCACTTGCCCGAGACAGTTATTAAACTACTTTCAGCTCTGAGATAGTATTTGTGCACAGTCAGCACTGACTCAGTACACTCAACTGTCTCTTTAGTATGTTTTTATTTTTCTATTAAAGTGTCCCTGCAAGCAAATACATATGTATGTAACAGTGAAGTCTGCAGTTTGAACACCAGTATGTGGGCTATATTTTTATGTAAATTATAAATAATTTTGCAGCCTAAAACAAAGAACTTTTGTACACTATAATAGTTCCATTTTCTTAGACCACAGCAGTACCATTTGTAATTTCTCCTTTACCTGTGCTCAGTTTTTTTGTTTTCAGCATTCCACTGCCTCCCTTCCTTAAGTTTATTTCTCTTCTTGTGTAACCACTTTCAGTTCTGAGCCAATATTTTTCTAGAGCTGCACTATTGCCCTCTGGCTTACTTTTTCTAATTGTTTTGCTGATCTGTGGGGGTTGGGGTATCCTGTGGACTTTGTATTTCAAAGTCCATAGAAACCTCATTATGTTACACACTTATGCAAACAGTCAAGTGCAATGTTTTACTGTTATCATCATTAGTGAGGTCAAGGTGATATTGGACTAACTGTCCTACTAAAACTGTGTCCTAGAGCAACAAAATCAAGACTTTCATCTACTAGCACAGAGGTCTTTTAAACTACATTGTTCTTTTTACTTATTTCTCCCAGGAGATTTGTGGCTGTTTAAGTTAAGTCACCAATTGTTTTTTTCTCTGTCTCTTTGCAAAGTTTTCAACCCACTTCATTCACCCTCACTAATGCTCTGGCTGACTCTGCTTCCCTACCCTACCCCCAATTCCCACACACACCCTCTTGCTCTACAGTTATACTTTCATAGCACCATCCCCATATTCCTCAAACCAATACCGTCAGTTCCCTCCAGAAGAAAAACAATCAATAGAATTACTCCCAATAATAACACCCACTCTAGTTTACCACCCAAAACCCTCTCTCAAACTGTCTTAATCCTTGCCCACTATAACTATCAAATTACATCTCTACAACTAACCCAGTACCCTCATAACATTTTCTAATCCTAATTTACAACAAAGCTAACACTCAAGTGAAATAAGATGCCCCTAACTCAGATTATTTTACTATTCCTCCTCACTCTACTAGCCTTCATCACCAATTATCAAATCCATCTCCTTCAAATACTTAGGACTTCAACCAAGCCTCACAAAGAATATTAACATCTATCACCTGTCTTTCTCCATAACAGCCTATCTCTAAAAGCAAACCATATCTGATTTATCTATAAATTTATCAAAACTAAGTATCCAAACTTATGATCAAATGTCAAACCAAGACCAAAATATAACTGCCCACACTCTTTCCTCTGTAAAATATCAGTTCAAGAATTAGGGGAGATACCTACCCCATCCCAGGTCCCACTGTTCATAAAACCATCACTTCCAACCCTGAAATAAACAAGTCACCTAATACAGCTCAACAAAAAACAGGACCCAAACTCACCTTACTAAATATGAACCTATGAAGTATGCGCAATAAAATCCATGACAGACATGCCTACCTTGTCACATACACTCCTGATGTTGTCATAGCTACTGAAACCTGGTTAAAAAAGGATAATGAGATCACCCCATCCCCCTGGATACATATACTCAATGACAGACAAAACAAATTTGCAGGAGGTGTGGCAGTTATCTATAAAAATTCCCTAACCATCACCTTACTTCCACAGGAAAGTCACACAGTTATAAAATATCAGGATTTTCAAGCAGAAACTAGAGCAATGCGGAAGAAAGATACCCAGATAGGTAAGATAGTAGTAGGAGCAATGAGTCTTATAAAAAAAGAGTCTACAATCATATTTAGATATGCTACCAATACATGTAATTCTGTATGAATTGCAGAAGGAGTCATTACTGGGCACATTGTGGGTGCTGTGAAGAACACTTTTGACTGACATCAAAGAGTGAAACAATACTAATTTCATGAACTTTAATCGTACTTTGACTTTGGAATGGGGTCCATTCCTGCCATGGTATTAGAAACTCAAGAGATTTGGAGAAATTAAAAAAGAAATACCCAAATTTAAAAATGAACTTCTAATAACACTCCTAAAATTCAATAATATGAAAACTATATGTTTAACAGCAATTTATATACACCCAGGGAATAGCATTGATACTGCTGAAAGTATCCTGTATTGGATATCCCAACAAATTAGCCATGAAACTATAATACTTGGAGACTTAAATATAGACTGGCAACTCATAAATTCCACTACCCCCACTGAATCCATAAACTTGTTCAACATCAGGCAATTAATAACCACGCCTACTAGAATCAACAAAACTTCAGGGAGACACTCAACATTAAGGACTGGATTCTTACAAATAAACCAGAAAAACTGACAAAAGTAGGCTGCCTCTCACAAAGCATAAGTGTCCACATACCAATACAGGCTAATCGAACTAATCATAACCTAGATAAAAATATAATCTATAATCAAATAGGAAATACAACTAATTTCAGCAAAGATATTTTCAATGAAACACTAAAACAATATAATTGGAATGTACTTAGAACAATGGCACTAGATATTGCTATAGAATACTTTAATAAGATATTTTTACAGATTTTAAATATCTAGAACACTTTAATAAGATAGTCTTACAGATTTTAAATAATCTATCACCAGTACATAATAAAATAGTAAAGTCCAATCCCACACCATGGCTGACAAAAGAAACAAAAAAAATCATGATAAAAATGGATAAAGGCTGGAAAAACTGGTATAAAAATAGAACTCAAAATGCCTTCCATCAATTTAGACATCTTAGAAACCCTGCAAAACTCCATGTCAAACAGGATAAGCAAACATACTATACCAACTACAAGAATAACATAAAAACAACCCAAAATTGTTTGGGTCATCACTAAATAAATTACTCCACTCTGGCAAGACCACCAGTCCCTCTCCAAAAACAGACAATACAACAGACTCTATCCCTACACAGTTTAATTCCTACTTTATACAATCAGTATATTATCTCTCTTAGACACTAATACATCTGCCCCCTCTATTTAACCCTGTCCAATCAAAACCACCCACAGCTCTTCAGTTTTAGTCCAGTACCTACCTCACATATAAGAAAGTTGCTCCTTAAACTAAAAACTACTTCTGTGGCTGTTGACCAACTGCCATCAGACTACCTAAAAATGGCCACAAAAGTCATAGCCTTCCCTGGGTCCATACTAATTAATAGGTCCATAGCAGAAAGATACATCTCATCACTGTGGAAAAAATCCTACATCATATCACTGCACAAAGACGGCACATTTACAGAGTTTAATAACTACAGGCCAATAGCGATTCTTTCCCCCTCTCCAAAATATTAGAGAAATGCAGTGGCGGGTGGCGACTTCAAATCAAAGGGGTGCTGCAAGAGACAGCTGAATGGGTGGGACCAATGGGAAGTGGTGTAGCCAACTAGAAAGGGGTGGAGCTATACTCAAAACCACAAAAAAATGGGACTTTAATTATTTAATTAAATATGCTGCCCTGGGTGCCAAACCATCATTATGAGAGTCCAATCAAGATAGTGGAGAAGAAAAAAAATATTTCAATGCATTGGCTACATGACAGGTTACTTAATATCTACATGGAAACAAAAAGGTTGTGAGGCATGAAAAAATAAATTTCTTTTTAAATACATTACTGGAATGCCAGTCAAAATCAAGTATAAAAAAAACAAGCAGCACTCAACTCAAACCACTTCTCCTTGCACTGCAGTTCTAATTATAATTTATATTCAACTTTATAAATGTACCAAGTAACATGCTGAAAGTAGCAATCTCCGTGATACCTCCACTTGTAAAAATGTTTCTTATCCAAAAAAGATCTGCTGCCTGACAACTATTTACTTGTTTCATGGGGAAAACATGATCAAAGTAAAAAATGAACAACAGACAAGAAACAAGCTCAAGATAAATTGCTTAAAGGATTACTGCACAGGTTATGGACCACACATGATAGATTAGCTTTCTGTTTAGTTTATGGGTAAAGCCTGCAAAGATGACTGCAATTCTCCAACAAATGTAATGAGCTTTTGAAAATACTGTAATCCTATCCTTTATTACAAATACTGTCATATGCATTTCAATACCTAAAGCTTATATGTTATCTAGTTATGTAAATATTCTCTGCATAGCAACAACAAAAAGGCTTTCAATGTTGATAATTCTTTAACAGTATGCTTTTTAAAGCTTACTTGCATCTTACAATCTCAGACAAGCTTACCTGATGGTCATTAAAGCATTGCTACTTAAACATAGAGCAACAGGCACTGCAACAACATGCATTTTCTGAATAATAATAAGCACAAATGAACAGTATAAAATATGACAGAAATACCGAACATTCTGCAAAATCAAGGATAGATGAAAAGCCACTGTAGTACTTGTGTCTACCTTGGATGGGGGGATACTCTGCACATTTACACTGTATAACTGCACCTTGCCTTGCTTGGACACATCGAGAGTCGCTACATGGGGGAGTGGAGTAAAACAAGTACGGCACAATTTGAAATGTCTCTGGCTGACGGTGATGGCCCTGATACATTTGTCATACCTAATAAAACAAGAAGAAAGTGGTGGAAACAACAAGCCCAAAAAAATATAAATAGTATAAAATAAAAAGGCATGGTGGCTAGAGAGTAAAAACACACACTTTTATTACCAATAAAATAAATAATTTAGGTAAGCGCTTTTGAGGTAACCCTCTTCTCCAGACCGTAATAAAAACTTCTGCAAGCATTCAGTTTAAATACAAAGAACAACCAATAAAAACACTTAAGAATTAATGTGGCAAACCTCTTTTTCTTAAGAGAGATTTTAAAGAAACAGCGCTGTTCAGGCCAGGAAAAACATAAGCCTTAAAATCAACAATCCATCTCAACTCTATATATCCTGTCTCATTACGTAAATCTCCTTCACTTAAGCTCTCATTAATTTTTTGAAAACTAAGAATTTGAAGTTGTGCTGTGTACCATAATCAGATACATGTTTAGCCAGTGCATTTGTTGATTTATTGTTGCGTATGTCCTTCAGATGTTCCATGACCCTCTCCTTCAACATATGATTCATTTTACCTATATAAAATGCACTGCATGAGTTACACTTAGCAAGATAAACTATGTTCTTAGTACAACAGTCCGCACAGAAAAAATGTCTACTGGTTTCAAGTGTACCGGATGCACAACCATACAGGTTGACCATATATTGCAACAAATCTTGCAAGCCCTGCATGCATATGTTCCCTTGCACTGTGAAATATACCTTTCATTTGTTCTCTTGTTCTTATAACATAGCTGTTGCTTCATATTCTTACTGTTTTTAAAACTAAAGCTGGGTGTGGACCCTACAACCCTACTAATTTGAGGGTCTGTGAGTAAAATAGACCAGTTTTTTTTAACTATCTCACAGGTCCTATTAACATCATAAGAAAAAGAAGGTTGCCACATTAATTCTCATTTAGTGATTTTATTGGTTGTTATTTGTATTTAAACTGAATGCTTGCAGAAGTTTTTATTTATTAAGGTCTAAAGAAGAGGGTTACCTCGAAAGCGCTTACCTAAATTATTTATTTTATTGGTAATAAAAGTGTGTTTTTTACTCTCTAGCCACCACACCTTTTTATACATTTGTCATACCTCTCTACCTGAGAGCAAGAAATCTGGAAAAAGCCATAAATAAAAGTGGGACAAAGGCCCAAAAATAAGGACAATTTTTAAATATTGCTCTTATAAACTTAGAAAAATAATGGATAGGTCTTGCATTAGTATGAATTTTCTGAAGGGTATGAAATCTGAGACTTAAATGTCTGTTATTATTTTTCAACTTCACTCTTTAATGATTTGCCACTAATTTGCCAGAAAACCACCATTTTATGAAAAACGTACCAAAAATGTGATGCATACATTTAAAATAGCCACACAATACAGCTGGGAACCTGTCAAAGAAGGGATTTTTTTTAATATTAGTTACTGTTAAGTTGAGCACCTGACAAAATAAGAGAATCTACAAGCATTTCTGAAATAAAAGTAATCTGTAACTCTGATCCTTACAATTATTTATTAATTGTAAACCTTCCATGTTTCTTCCAAATTTGCCATTTTGTGGAGGGATTATTAGGGGGAGAGCAACATTTTGAGCCAAAATTGGGGACAGTTGAGAGGTTTGGATATACCTAATTCTATAAAGCGATTTATTTGCACGTACCTCTCAATCTCTTAACGGAGGAAATATAGACAAGGCAAAATATATTGGGGGAAGAAACTAACATTACTAAAAATTGCTCTTGTATAAACTTAGACAGTTGATAGAATAACAGATCTTGCCTTGCTTTAGCATGCATTTTTCTGAAGGGTATGAAGTCTGAAACTCAATGTCTGTCATTATTTAGTAACTTCATTCCTAAATAATTTGCCAGAAAACCACAAATTTTATGAGGAACAAGCCAAAAATAAGAAGCAGAAATCTATTCATTCTGCGAAAATCTGGACAGTTGAGGGGTATAGTTCAGCCTTGAGAATTGTGCAGCAGAAATTCTACATGATGGACTTAGCTCCCTAGGTGTGGAGAATAAGTACCCCCCCAAAAAAAACCGAAGATCTCAGATAAGTGATTGCTTCAATCTGGCTTCATTACTTTCAGTAGCATTCAGACTCAATCACTGAAAATGTTCAGTAACAAAAAAAGTTTGTGCTTGTAGACAGTTAATCTAACTGGTTCCTAATTGAACACATCCAACAAAGAACTGGGAGGGGGTGTACCTGACCTGATCAGATAATCAATAAACACCTTCCTGATTGTATTAAATTACATTCCTTGTATAATACAGTACAGTTGTTAGAGGGCATTTTAAATTTATTGTTTTGAACATTTTTCCAGTAAACAATGAAACAAAATGCATGCACCAGTAATGACAAAACTGCCCAATTTAGAACATTTCCATCATAAAAGTCTACTCAAACTTCTACAGTCCACCAATATCAGTAAATATGCACAATCTCTGCAGAAGTAAAAGTCATCTTAATAATTCCACATTAAAGAGATCTGTAACTAATGAAGTGGTTGCTGCTAACAAACAACTTTATATTTCATTGTTTCATCTACAAATAAAGTGCATGTTGCCCTTGAGGAATAAATTGCTTATGTTACATTAAAAAATGATAAGCTAGTAATATTGCAATAGGGAATGGATGGGAAACTGATAACAGGTTCATAGTTACTAGGTATCTTCGCTAAAGAGGACATCCTCAGGACTCCAGCATCCACCCCCTTTAAAAGTAAAATGCAGTACAGTAATGCATCTACATACTGTGGGAGTAGTATCCACAGCCTTCTGCATCAAAAGCAAGTATTCAACCTGTTATGCTATTAACAATGCAAGCAGACTCAGCATACACAGCACTAAACTTCTCTTCCCAGAAGCTGTCAGCTTCTTGTAAAATCCACTTGACACTAAACTGTATCTCTCAACTTTGCAGCACAAGAAATCTGGAAAAAGCTAAAATTTATTGGGGGAGGACAAAAGCCCAAAAACTAGGGGCACATTTTAAACATTGCTTGTATAATCTTGGAAGGTTGCTAGAATAAAATGTTGTGTTACCACCATGCATTTCACTGCCAAGTCTTGAACCCAGGACCATGTACACTACAGTCTGAGCAACATAGCACTATGCCAAATCAGCTGTTTCTTGAAAGACAGGAAGACTGAAACTTAAATGGCTATTATTTAGTGAATTCAGTTCTCAACCTCTTAGCACAAAACACCTGGACAAAGCCAATAATAGGGAATACAGCCCCCAAACATATTCAGTGAATTCAGTTCTCACCATAGCTCCCAATCTCTTAGCACAAAAAAACCTGCACAAAGCCAATAATGGGGGAATGCATCCCCCAAAACATAGACAATTTTCAAATGTTGATCTTATAAACTTAGAAAATTGCTAGAATAAAAGGTTTTGTGTTACCATGTATTTTCTGAAAAATATGAAGTCTGAAATTCAAATGCCTGTCATCATTTAGTGACTTAAATTCTTCCCTGATTAGAAAATTCCAGAAAAACACAGATTTTATGAGGAACAGAACAGAACAAAAATATGAGGCAAAAATCTAGACAGTTTTCACAAGTGGTGGTGGGTAGGGAATTCAGGTTCTTGCTACCTGTATCCAAGGTTCAGGGTTTGAGCCTGCGTAACTCTAGCCACCAGGTCTATTGAACTGGGGCATTACACACACACACACACACACACACACACACACACACACGCACACACGCACACACACACACACACACACACACACACACACACACACACACACACACACACACACACACACACCAGCTTCGTTTAAACTGTATTCCCCTTGCAGCAGCTTCCCTTGTAAGAAATACAACAAAATCCCTTGCAGCAGTTAGCTATATTCCCCTTGCAGCAGCTTACACACACCAGCTTCATTGAAACTGTATTCCTCTTGCAGCAGCTTCCCTTGTAAGAAATACAACAAAATCCCTTGCAGCAGTTACCTGTATTCACCAT
Source organism: Protopterus annectens (assembly GCF_019279795.1). Lineage (NCBI taxonomy): Eukaryota > Metazoa > Chordata > Ceratodontiformes > Protopteridae > Protopterus > Protopterus annectens. Next base: position 694,623,715 of record NC_056743.1, read on the forward strand.
GCAGCAACAGCCTACACACACCAGCTTCATTGAAACTGTATTCTCCTTGCAGCAGCTTCCCTTGTAAGAAATACAACAAAATCCATTGCGGCAGCAGCTTCTTGTTCCTGGAACCTTCCCTTGTAAGTAGCAGCCCTGATATTGTGGGTGAAAGCACTAAACTCTTGTATCTACATTCGTCTTGGTTTGTTGTTTTTTATAATAAAACTTCAGCATTCTAATTTACATTGGTACACTAGAGTTTGTTACTCGGCTATTGCTTTGGCACTTATAGGTGTTCTCACAGGCATTTATTACGAAGTAGCAGCAATACAACAAAATTGCTTACAGAATCTCATTCCTGGAACCTTCCCTTGTAAAAGAAATACAAATCCTTTGCAGCCAATCATGTTGCAGTCCGATTTCCCTCCCATGTACATGACTGCAGATGTTGCAGTCCAATCCCCTTCCAGGCTATGCAGTTTGTAACCACATAGACTTCTGGGAATCAGTGTACAGATGCTTTCTCTTTGAAATCCAGACTGGTTAAACAGCAGTCTGGATTTGCACACATGCCAGTTCATTCTGGGATTGCAGCGCTAGTCCGGATTTGCACACATGCTCAGTTCATTCCAGGATTGCAGTGCTAATTATTTTATTTTTTAAAACTTTTTCTTTCGATTTTTACAGCTGGGGGTCTGCAGTCCTGCAGTCCAAAAGCACAAGCCTCCCCTGAATATTTCCATTTGTGCTTTTTCTTGATTTCCACTTTTCTTTGCTTTATACAAATTTTCATAAAATTTGCAAAATCTCTGAAATCTCTATAGACTCTCTGGTTATTTTTCTTGTTATAGGGTCCCTAAGTTTGGCAACATCTCTTTCTACTTTATGCTGTCTAAGTCATTGTGCTAAAGGTTTTTGTGCTCTGAAGTTATAAAAGAAATAGTTGATTAACAGCAATCTTTCTAAACACGCATATTATCCAGATACTTCCTTATTTTCTGTTTAGCACCCTGCTTTTTCACCCTTTCTTGCCCTGTGATATTCTCCTTATTTTGCAATACTTTAACCTTTGTCAGCCCCTCTAAATAATCTTACTACTTCTTAACCATATCTCCTTCTCTTTTATTTCCATCCTGTTTTAAACTCCATTTTCATTTTATCCCACTCACTAGCTATGACTTCTGAAGATATTTCTAATTTCCCTATTATCTCTTATATAATTTCCACTATCCATTTTTTTAAAATCACTCTCTTTTTAACAGTTAGGTGGGAAAGCAACAATGTTTCATTTTTACTTCATTACCTTGAATTTTCATCTCAGTTTTTATTGGTGCATGATCTGAAAAAAATCTTGGAGATGTGTTGAAGCTTTCAAATAAATACAGATGTTCCTGTGAAATATAATATCAGTCTAGTCTAGCCCAGTTATTGTACCCTGGGAATAGTATGTAAATTCTGTCCAAGTTCTTACTACTGAATTCTTATCTTCCATACCAAATATTTTCATATTTTTTCAGGCATCTACCCTCTTTTGTTATATCTCTCCTTCCATGCCCCTTTTATATATTCTTACTATTCCAACCCAAATTCCATCCCCATCTATAAGTAATATTCCCTGCTGAAAGCTGATTATTTCTCCCAAAAATTTCTTAAGCTCCATAAAAGCAGATTTGTTGGAATATAAATACTTGTCAGCGTAATCCTCCTCCCTTGCTAATAGCCCCTTGCTACCACAAATCTACCATTATTGTCCTTTTTGCCTCTTCAGTTACTGTAAATCAAGCACAGCAAACAAAACGCTGGTGAACCACACGCCAGCAAAACAGCAAAGGAAGTCAACTGCAGCAACGTATTAATCCACTAAAAATGTTTAATTTAAAACAACAACAGAGAGTTGAGCGCTTTCACTCGTTATACACGAGCTTCATCAGAACAACAAACAAATTCAGATGTGACATTTAGTAGTTATTGATACTTTCCTTAAACCTGTATACTCTGAAATCAAACACTTAGTAAAAGATTCCTGGGAATTTCTTAAAAATCTCCCTATTAATACTGATTGCCACAATCTTCTATTCACATCAATAGATATAGTTGACTTGTTTTCTTGTATTCCTCATAATGAAGGGATTACAGCCTTCACCAACAGTATGGCCAAATATACAAAACTGAGTTGGGACAAAATTCGTTTATTGGCAGAGTTGATGAGTATAGTACTAGATCATAATTACATCTTCTTCGAGGGGGAGATGTTTAGACAGACCAACAGAGTGGCTATGGGGGCAGCATGTGCCCCCATATATGCTAACATGGTGCTAATCGATTGGGAGGAATCCAACATTTTTAATAGCAAATACTATGATAATATAGTTTACTATTCCCGTTACCTTGATGACATCTATATTTTATGGAACGGGGACAATGTTACTTTCACCAACTTTGTTAAACATCTTAACGAAAGAAGCAACTATTTAAAATTTACCTCAGAATATAACAATACTGGAGTGGCATATTTGGATACACTAATAACATATGATGGGACTAAATTTAAATCAAGGATACACAGAAAAGCTACTTTTACCAACTCCTATTTAGACTACAGCAGCAATCACCCAAAACAACTTAAACATAACATTTATAAAGGACAACTGGTTCGAGCACTCAGAATGACTTCTGAATATTCGGACATGATTGATGAGGTCAACTTTATCACTAGTTTGTTTCAAGAAAGAGGGTATGAAGAGAAAATGATGCTGGATATTGGTAAATATGTCATAGGAGAGTGGGGAAAAAAGTACACCCCTATACTTGGACTTAATTGTGCTGCCACATCGGCTTTAGTTATTAATGAACAGAATATGACAGACAAAAAGCCTATTAAGAAATTTAATAGAGCATGTATTATTGAATATGGTCCGCATTCCCATGCAGTGAAACACATAATGGATAGGAATTGGGACCTATTTTTTAGTGAGCATGACATTATTAATATTCTTGGAAATAAACCTAGTTATGTATACAAAATGGGTAGAAATTTGAAATGTCTTTTAGAAAGTGGTATCAAGACCAAACATGGGATTGATTCACACACCAAGAAGTGTGGTGCATGCAATCAATGCAGGGATATTCTGGAAGACAGAAGTATTATTTTAGATAATATTAACAAAACTACTGTTAGATTCAAGAATGGAAATTGTAGAACTAGCATGCTCATTTATATGGCAAAATGTATGTGCTGCCCTGCATACTACATTGGGAGAGCACAAAGACAGTTTAAGAAAAGAATTTATGCCCATGGATATAGTATTAAAACAAAAGACACTAAGAATGCCTTGTATAGGCACATTAACAAAAAGGTACAGAACATCATTTTAAGTTTGCTATTTTAGATATTATTAAAGTGGACCCCAGGGGTGGTAACACAAAGAATTTGTTGGCTTATAAAGAATACTGGTGGCAGTTATATACTGATGCTATGACCCCACCAGGTATTAACGACTATATATCAGTTAAACCAGTTTTAATGTTGAACAGTTGAATATGGCAATTTGTCTATGTATTTTAATATTCATATTAGGCATCTATTTTAACTATGTATTTTTACAGGTTTGCATAACCTATGTATATGCATATATATATATATATATATTCATTCAGTTAATATATTTAGTTAATTAGTTAATATGTAATTATAACTTTAAGGGAAGTGATTTTTTGGCGCCATTTTACATTTAAAATGTCAAATCTGAATTTGTTTGTTGTTCTGATGAAGCTCGTGTATAACGAGTGAAAGCGCTCAACTCTCTGTTGTTGTTTTAAATTAAACATTTTTAGTGGATTAATACGTTGCTGCAGTTGACTTCCTTTGCTGTTTTGCTGGCGTGTGGTTAATCAGCGTTTTGTTTGCTGTGCTTGATTTCTGGTTGTGGTTTCGCAAAACACTTTTTTCAGTTCTTCAGTTACTGTCAGAACTCCTCTAGCAATTTATTTAATTACTCCTTTTTTTCCCTTTGTCCCTGAAATTCTGCGGCATGTGCATCCTGAAATCCCTTCTTTGTCAAAATCACATCCTCGTTTCTTCTCAGATGTCTCTCCTGCAGCATAGCTATATGCACTCTCCATTTCTTAAAATAATTCAGTATTCTTCCCTTTTTGCCTGTACCCATAAGGTCATTCACATTTCAAGGCAATATGGATAGCATAGAGATTATGACAAAAAGTTATTGTTACTATGTATTATACAATAGTTTTTAATGTGTATTTCCAGTTTTTATGTTACATGCACACTCTAATGTTTAGCAGGATCATCTTTTATACAGTTGTTTTTTTCATCTCCATTAGAACTTTGGCAGGCTGATCTTTCATACAGTTTTTTTTTTCTTATCTCCATTTGAATCTATGTCACATTTATGAAGCCTTTTTTTCTATAATGAAAACCCTCAAACAAAAAATGAAATACATTTTCAAAACACCCCATCATCTATTAACATATAATAAACACACAAAACAATGTACATCTTCAAAAAATGAAGTTTAACCCTCCAGTTAGGAAAAATTACCCAAGTTGACAGTTGCACCTACAGTCATCTTACCTAAAATTAAGATTACCTATGCTAAAGTGCATGCTACAGCCTGTGTTCCCATATATACACTGATTTCTGCATGTTCTTTTTTTATCTCTGTTCCTCAACCAGATGTGAAAAACAGCTTGTATTCTTTCTGAAAACCTTAACTTTTAGCCCTGTGGAAAAGTGCACTAGCTATCCTTAAATAAAACTAAACTTAACATTGTTCTATTAAATTAATTAAAGTATTAAGGCTGCTAAGGAGGCTGTTATCTCTTATTCACTTCCCATAACTTCAGACTTTATTTTTCATTGCTCTGCTTGTCATTGTACCTTTAAATGTTGCATTTCTGTCAGCAAAGAATGATCAGAATTCTCATGATCAGTTGCTTGCCCTTTCAGACAGCATTTCTTCATGGAAAATTACTAAGCAATGAATATTTTTAAATTTCACTCATAAGACAATGTACAGCTGCTTTCAACTGCAAACTTCTTGAATGTCACTAAACATTTTATAAATAAAAAAAGCAAGATAATCCCCCATATTTAATAAACACCATGTAGTGTAAGTACTACATGGAGTGTACTGTGGCCGTGTCTGTATCTCCACCTTGGCAGCATATCTTGCACATTAATGAAGGTGCGCTACTGAGAGAGAGCTGTATAACACGGTCACAAAATGAGACCACAGATGAATAACACACCCCTGTACTATTAAAATGCTGAATGGCACTTAATAAAGTGAAAAACATTTAAATAAATTTGTGTGTGTTTGCGCAGAGTGGCACTTAGCAAGAGACATGTGTCAGACATCTGAAAATAGGAACCAGATGTATTTAATTAGTTAGAAAAGGTCATGTTTAAGAATAGCTAAGTGGGTTTGGGGCACAGCATGGTGCGGTGCTCAGCAGTGCTTAAACATAACTGAGAGCTGTATAGCTCTAATCCCCATATTCTTGATAGCTGAATGGTTACAGTGATGGCCTTGTGTGCAGTAGGTGCATGGTTTGAATACAGGCCATTTACCTTTTTACATGCAATAGGGAAATGTTTTAATTAATTAATTTATTTTTTTTATGTATACATTGACATTTGTTAACCGGGATCAGAAGCCCATTTTCAGTGGAAACCCGAGGATAAAAGCTCCAGTTGCACACAAGTGTCCAATACATTAAAGTTACACTCCCAAATAACATAGTGAAATTAATATGTTTAGGAGATATAAAGTAAAATAGATACACATAATAATAAAGTATCATTAATGAACAATTACTTTCAATAATTTTTTTTTATTTTTAAAAATTCTGGTTTGCCTCTAGCTAAGCTCTGCTAAGCATTGATAAGCTAAGCCAAGCAAAGCTTAAACAGGACCTATATTAGCAGTACTTAGCAATCCACAACTCTGCTTAGCTGGTTTAGGCACTGCTTAGCAATCTCAGTTTAAGCAGTCCTCAGCTCAGCTAAGTGGGTTTGCACACAGCTAAGCATTGCTAATCATTCCCTGTTTAAGCACTGCTCAGCTGAGCTCAGTGGGTTTGCATGGTACTAAGCTTTGCTTAGCATTTTTAAAAAATGGGCAGCAAAGGGCAGGTAAACAGCCTTATTTAAGCTGAACAGGCAGGAATACAGCCAGAACCTGTTGGAGATTGATCACTGGAGGAACTATGGCTGGAGTTGGAGAGGGTATGCACTTCCGGGTGCAGTGCTGGGGCATTTTGGAGTCCAGGGTCATGATTGGGATCCTTGTGAAAGCCCATGGTGACTGGCTGCTCCAGAGCCAATACCAGGGCTTGTCTGAATACAAGTCAGAGGCCTGGGACCAGCTGGCACGTGACTTCACCACTGCAGCTGGCATCCCACCCACTGGTAATCAGGTGCGTCATCATTATGATGACCTGAAGCATAGGAAGGGGTGCTCTTGGCCCAATGGATACAAGATGCTCAGGACCGCAATAGCCCAGAAGTTTGTAAGTATAGGAACCATTGATTTACCAAATTCTAGTATAAATAGCTGATAGACAGGTACAAATAATGGTGTGCCCCCCCACAGCTGCAGATGAGAGGGCTCGCAACCTGGAAGCCCATGCAGGGTGCCTGGCCAGGATGCACTGAGACTGTGGTGAGTACAGATATATCTTGCAATATATAGTAATCTAATTAAGAAAGAGTACAGTAGTAACTGCCAGTAGGTATAGTCTGTTATGAGTATACTGCAATGAATGTGTACATAGACCTGGACTGATATAAGTGAGTATTGCCAGGTACAGTTCAATATCGATGAAAGCAGGAAACACACTACTGTTATGGAAAGAAAGTTAATACAGCATTAATAATGTCTGGGAATAACATGTATATACAGTATTAATAATAAATGTTCTGGTAATAAAATACACTGTCATTGAAAATGTGAAGGGAATAAGTTAACTGCATTCCTAATCTACAGCAAATACAGTACAACTACAATCAAAATTGTGAAGAAATAAAGTTAGTACTGCATAGATTGTGTGATAACAGATGTGTTCCAATGCCTGCATTATTTAAAGTGTAGAACAATAAAGATTGTCAGCTGTATACCAATCACTGTGTCATCTCACCCTCAATAAAGCAATGTTCTGCCAATTGTTGTGTGTATTCTGGGCTGTTGTTCAAGAAATCAAATATTACAGGTTTTGTGAAGTAAACATGGGTATAACACCATGAAGTGAATGAAGGTTGGCCAATAAATAACTGTTATGCTAAAGTGTAGCTGTGGAGCTATACTACAACATATAATGCAATATGATATTTGTTCTGCGCTAAGATCTGAACCTAGAACAGTACTGTCTAAGGTATTAGAGTGTGTTTCTCCCAGGATTGTCTTGTGATAACCTTTGCATTTCAGCTATATACATCCCTGAACGTAAGTATGCTGATGAAAGCAAGTATAAAGCTGTAATAGCTGTAGACTGCAAATTGTATTTATTTATTTATTTATTTTATTTATTTTATTTTACATTTGTTGACCAGGATAGTCCGACTGGATACATGTCCATTTTCAGCGGAGGCCCGGGGAGAAAAGTTCCACAAAAATAATAATAATAGTACAATAATATTCAAAGAGAGCAAAAGGATGTAGATACATAATTTCAGAAGGTATAACACAGTAGGAATACACTGGCACATACTAAAGGTTAACAGAGCAAGAAAAAATATAAAATAGACTATACCATCTGCAAATGTATCTGGGTTAGGTAGGCAACCCAGCACCCCGATATGGTCTGTACAGATCGGTTTACCTTCATATTGTCAATCACACATGATCGACCGGCCACTTAATTGAACCGTTTAAGCAAAAACCAAAGCACGAAAATTTTTAATTGTCAAAATAATGTCGAATTTCTACATTTATGGCCGTGCCACACCTCCACACCAGTGCTACCATGGGTCAAAAAGGGGCGAGGTTTTGCCGTTCGGTTATGTGGAATTCGACATTGGAGACGTTCGCACTTTGGTATTCAAGGAAGCCATTTCACCCATATTGGGATCGTCAATATAAAGGTAAACCGTACAGATCACACATATTCCCATCCACTAGGGGTTAATTGTGTACACCTGCATTCCATGTATTAATACACTGTTCACTTACTATCTCTGTCATGCATGAATCTCATGCAGGTAAGTTCGACTGTCACTGCAGTCTTGTGTGACACTCTACCTATATTAGCAGGTCAGACTTTGTCATCAGGTGAGTTTTTGGTATGTATCACTCAATCAACTCACAACAGTGGCCCACTAGGGTCTATATTAGAACATCAAAGTTTTAAAACTTCGAATGTTCTAATATCGACCCCTATTCAGCGAACGCTGAAAATAGCGAAGCTGCAGAAAACCAATTTTTTTCCTAGGGAAATAATTTGGTTGTCTGTTTCTGTCGCTTTGCTATTTTCAGCACTGTGGTGGAAAGTTACGGCTCGGGTTCGGGTAAGTGTGCGATTGTGTGGACATGAGGGTTAGGGCACGGGTTAGGTGAGTTAGGGTTAGGGCGCGGGTCAGATAAGTGTGTGATTGTGTGGATATGAGGGTTAGGGTGGGTTAGGTGAGTTAGGGTTAGGGCACGGGTCAAGTAAGTGTGCGATTGTGTGGACGTGAGAGTTAGGGCGGGTTAGGTGAGTTAGGGTTAGGGCGCGGTTCAGGTAAGTGTGCGATTGTGTGGACGTGAGGGTTAGGATGGGGTAGGTGAGTTAGGGTTAGGGCGCGGGTAAGGTGAGTGTGCGATAGTGACGGACCTTAGGGTTAAGGTTTGGGTTAAGGTAAGTGGACAGATAGTGGTGTATGTACAGTTTAGTGTTGGGTTAGATGTAAGATTTTAGGTGTGTGGATTGCTGTTTGTTTGGCGTGCTTGTGTTGTGTGTATGTGTTTCGGAACAGCAAATTTTTTCCCTAGGAAAAAATTCACTGTTCTGCATGTTCGATGTTTTCAGCGTTCGCTGAATAGGGGTTGATATTAGAACATTCAAAGTTTTAAAATTTCAGTGTTCTAATATAGACCCAGCCCACTAGCTCAGTGAGATAAGCAATATATATGTTGTTCATTTTGCCACACACAGACTGAGGTTTGAATCCAGGGATCCGTACTAAGATATATTTATAGTTACAGACAAGTCCTACTGACTATGTATAGAAACAGTTATGTATTGTTAACAGATATTCTCCCCACAGGACATACAGGTATATAAATGTTTGTAGTAGCTGTAAGAAGGGTATACTAATGTCTGTGTCCAGATGTACTAGTGCATAAACAGCATTGCAGGTGATAAGACTCCATTAAATAAAATGACAAGAAGTACACTACTATTCCAAGTTAATAAGACAAATTAAATGGTCTATTTTTGGTACGGCTGTATGCCTGGTGTGTCTGTGAATGTCTGCTGATAGTCTAACCCCATGCCTGCCAAAGATGGCAGGATAAGTGTAAACTTTCTGTACTGTGCACAATACATATCTCTCAAGTGTCATGCTGTCACAGATAGTGATTACTGCTGCCAAATACCTTGGACACAGATATAAACCCAGTTGAAGTATGTCAATAGTGCACTCACACAACATCAGTGCAGAGTACACCTTGGTAGTCATATATGTTTCCCTGACATGTAATAGTCCCCTGTAGTTATGTACCTGTAGGTGTTACAGCTTGGCCCATCCCATCCCATGCAGATAGCTTTAGAGGTATGTATGTGCTATAGAAGCTTTAGGGCACTTTAGACATAAAGTAAGAGCAGACCTGTAAAATATTGAGCAGTACTGTTGTGAAAAATATAGCTTACACAGTTGGTAATGGAATGTCTTTCTCTCACCCCACCTCCTATCTGCATCACAAGTTATTATTCTTATACTATGGGTATGGTTCCATTTACACATATGTTGCTCTCAAAAACTAATGTTGAGCCTTGTGTTGTTATTGGTTATATATTACAATAGTTGCATACTAACATACCTTGTTGAAATATCAATGTTTTGTAATGACTGTTATTCCATTTATGCCTGGGTTCTGTATGCAATTTTATTGTCCTGGATTAATTGGAACACCCATGCATGCTGTTCTAAATAATGTTGAAATGTTCTGTTCATGACTAACCAATACACTTTGACAAACCTCAACACCATAGCATGATTGGGTAGGCTGGTTCCAGTGGATCCCCCTATCCCACCTCATCTGGCCATGGCACTGGATCCCAACATGTCTGGGACCCAACCTGGAGCTGCCCCTTCTATTGGTCGTGCACCTCCCAGTGGTAGAACTGCCTCAGGGGACAGGCCCCATCCCCCTGGGCATGGAGAGGAGATGGTCACCCGGCAACAGTTTCCAGACATGGTGCGCAGGGTTACCCTGTGTGATTTAGATGATTGACTGTGCCAGATCGAGGGCAGACTAGTGCACCTGGAGGGGCAGTCTGGCCCCAGTTCTCAGCCCCCAGCACAGGCACCTTTGGGGCCATGAAGGAGCAGTGGTGACTGCCCATGGGTAGGGTGCTCAGTACCACTGTTGCCATCTTGGGGCACTTGGTCCTCCAATTCCCAAATACCCTCCCCATCCAAGGTATTTACAATCCTCGTGTCATACACCACCCTGTCCACTTTCTTGTCTGTCTGCAAATGCAACCTCTCCTACCCAACTTACCTCCCCAAATGTACCTAAAACCCATCCCCAACATTCCACTCTCTCCTTAAAACAAAAACAAAAAAAAAAACAAAAAAAAAGGGCATCTGTCCCGCAAAAAAAAAAAAAAAATTGCCCCATACAAAGCTTTCCATTTCACCCCTACATACACTGCCATCAATCAATCATCCCAGCAATTAATAAACAAAGTTATGTCACCCACACCCCTCCTTGTGGTATGTGAGGCTCCAAATTCCAAATTGTCCACAACATGCACATCTGTTGCTGTATAAGAAATGGAGAGTTGTGGTCTTTTCCTACACCTGTCCTGCACATCCCTACCTGCCTTTCATATTGTTTTTTCCCCTATTTCCCCCATTTTGCCACTTTCCTCTCATCCCTTTTTTCTTTTTTTTGGAAATAGCGCAGGTTTAAGCAGAACTAAGCACCACTTAGCATTTCGCATGTCGTGCAAACCAGCTTGAAACTGCTTTAATCACATTATCTGATTCTGACATTGTTATGCACATCAACAAAATAATCACTCCTGCCAAGTCTCAAGCCCAGGACCTACTGAGCTATAGCATAGGGCATTAGCTCACTGGGCCAACTCACCTCTGGAGAATAACTGGTGTTTTTATAAATATATCATGTATTATTACATTGATGTCACAGCAGCAAAAATATACACCCTTGCCAAGTATTGAACCCAGGACCATGTCCACTACAGCATTTGTGCATTAGCCCACTAGGCCAACTCAGATGTGGCAAATAATTTGTGTTTCTATAAATATAGCATATATTACACTGATGTCACAGCAGCAAAAATATTCACCTCTGCCAAGTATTGAACCTAGCACTCTGTCAACTACAGGATAGTGCATACCACTCAGCTGTGAAGAAAAAATTGTGATTTTACAAAGATATCCTGATTGCCAGTGACACACTACTTCTACATATAATGGGATAAATGACAATGTACTTGGGCCTGTAATGCAGACACCGAACTAGTACACAGCCAAATACATGTTCATGGATGTATATGAGGCCTACGATATCAGGTAGAGCTGACAACTGCACAGACTGTTGCAGAATGTCCACAGTTGTGCTACCTACTTATGGCATGGTTGTCATAAAACCTATTCTGTGTGCTGAAGTACTGGCAAGTCGCTGCAGATTGAGGTTACAAAATCAGGACAGACAGGTCAGTGTCACATGTCATACCCATTCGAATACACGTTCATGTGAATTCTGTGTAACACACTGTATGCATGCACATGTGTCTTGCAACTACACCTGCCATAATAATGACTCGTTATCTCTATCTGTGACATTCCTAGCACGCGTGACATCTGGACACCCATAGCCCTGGCCCACAGTCCAGTCTGTTACATGACAACTACATGCTTGTCAATACCACATAGAAATAATTGAGCCCTGCAATGTCCAGCAGAACTGGTTGCTGCTACAGTAGTCACTGCCACCCATGGTAGCACTTCAAGGCCAGGAGGGTGGGACACGTTACAAATATTAATATGTGTCCTAAATCTCACCTACCATTATCTGGACGGCACTATTACTTAATATATGTACCAGAGGCACATGTCTCACCTAGACTGTTGTGGGTACCCTCACCTTGGTCATGCTGTGACACAAGAGCTGACACTGCTCCCTCACTGAAATATACAGCTTGCTGCCCCCCAAAGTCTTCAGAGTCCCCAATATGCTATCTGGCCAGAATGCAGCAGCTGTGGCATGTTACACATGCAGCAGTATGTTCAGCTAGCTCCTACAGACATACCAAACCTCCCAAACACCTGGAACAGGGCATCCACACAACACCCATACATGAAGGGTTGGGGGGAATAGTTAGGTGACAGAGACATGTGTCACAGTCTCTCCCTACAAACACGCACAGCTGGTAGACCAGCATCAACTGCAGCAGCATACACATTCAGGTAAAAATGAAGTATGACACTTGCATCTGCCTGTCTCCTTACTGACCCCAACACACATTGTTAAACAGTAAACTGCCACAGAATCAGAAAGTCTGTTAACAATGGCTAAATATAGCATGCAAAACTGTGGACATATCACATTGGTCCAAACAGTGGGCAGTATTTCTACCTACCCACTGTGATGCTGTAGCCCCCACACCTCGATAATGTCCTCCTCACAGGCCAGGAAAAGGGCCAAGGCCTACGTGAAGGCCTTAATTATAGCACTGTGCTGCCATGCCATTGGTTAATGAAAATGCAACCCAGCTATTCTGGATGCTATTAGCAAGTGTGGGTCACAGACTGGTGCACAGGCAAGCACCTGTTCATGAGCAGTACCTACAAAATGCAAGCCACTGCCTATGGTAAACAGGTCTGTGACTTTCTTCATGAAGACAGACTGTGATTTCCTAGGAAAACTGCCACTGAATTTCTGCTCAAAAAGGAATACAGCACTATACCAGGTATGTCATAGAAGTAACATTGTAATGGAATGTAGATGAGGGGTTGCAATCATAGGAAATAGGAATTTCAGCAGTAGGTCTCAAGAACATATCTTGGAAGGACATATTGCTGTTAGTCTGCTGTCCAGCACCTACAGTCTTCCATTTTGGCTCTGTCTGCAGTGACATAGATCACAACTTTAGCACCTGAGTCCCCCCAGCAATGGTCAGCTCAAGTACTTCTGCTACTGGATTGTCTGTTGTACAACAGTGACAGTAACTACTGGTGGAAATAGCTGGCATATCACATCATGTACTGTCAGTGAGCCCCTCTCAGTCTGTGAATGTCATACAGGCTTAGTTCAAAGATTGTCCAGGTGTCCCTGACTGTTCCTGATGTACTCTGGCTAGATCACTGTGTTCTCCACACCTGTATCTCATTGCCTGACAGCTATGGCTAGCATACCTGGGGACCCCCTGCAGCAGGACAACAGGTTATAGGCAGTAGTAGAGGGGGACACAGTGTGTACATATTGAGCATGCAATGTAAGGGAATTAATACAGTGCCAGATATTAATGTACCATTACTGTGGTCTGAGGGGTCTGGCATGTCACAGACACATTCCCCACACTCTGGGGACAACCATTACATATTGTCCAACTGGTTTCCAGACATCCACATTTGTCTGGCAGGGGGTCTACAGATATCAGGCACATGTACACAATCCGAAAACATGTGGGTACTGCAAATGTCAGACACCTATGAGGAGGAAACCCTACACCACATATGCACTGCTCTCAGTTATTATGTAACACAGATGTTGCTGGAATGCCCACATGCACTTGTAGTACTACTCAACTATTTGTCGGATGTTGGCTGTATGACATGGTACTGTAATGTTATCCATAGGGGACACACCACATTCAATGGCAGTGATAGGTGTGGACACATAACAACACAGTCTGTCACAGCACACAGGCCATAACTGGCATACCTAGGATCATGCAAGGTTACTAGGCTCTGGGCCCTGAACCCTCATATGCCTAGGCCAGATATTAGCCCATGTGTATGCAAGGCAGTACCTGATGCCCCAGTCCAACAGGGGCATATGTGGTATTCCAAGGGTGTATGTGCAGTTAACCATCCAGTTATACAGGTTCCACCTGCAAAGGTTTAAATAGCTACCCTGCCTGATGTGGACAGGGTAACCATTCCACAGCAGGGTGAGTGTGTGGGAAACACATCTGCACTGCCAACAAGCCCAGTCAATGTCACACACCAGGGTGAGGGCGTGTGTGTGTTAACAGATTGGAGCTTGAGTTGCACTTGTGCAGCAGTCCCAACAGTATGTAGTCCATGATTGCCTTGCATGCCAGACAGAGATCACCTCTGAGGAGTATGTTTGAAACCAGGTAGAGGGTTGGGCTTATGGCCTATCTGTGTATGATAGATGTTAGCGGCCCTGGTGGGGAACCTCTGTGATGTCCCCAGCTGCTGCATGTGCTGTGTGAGGTGAATGACGTACAGGGCATTTTACACAATAATGGGCCTTACTGGGGCAAATGCAGGGATGTTAGGACCCAATGTCCCTGGATGACATACGCTTATGTATGAGGTGGCCGTGGGTCATGTAGAAGGTTTACCATACAACAGAAGCAATATGGTGGTGAAATGTCATGTTGCCATTGACCTGTGTGCACAGATCCCTCATAACTGATTGCATACCTAGGATGTTGTTAGTACTGTGATAATATTTGGGGACGTCACTCTCCCCAAAGTGGTTGACACTGCATTTCCTGGTATGTGTCCTGAAGCCATGTTTCTGGCACCAGTCATGTATCTGGATGAGACCCTCCAAGGCAGATGTCCACATCACTAGAGAATCCAGTCACAGCACACAGCATGCAGCTGTCTGCAGACATGGTCGGCCATAGGCCAATGGCTGTGCCCTGCACCTCAGAAGTGTACATCACACATAACAGAGGCCCAAACACAGAGCAACAGGTTACACTGCTATTTGTGAGTCAACTGCTTGAAGTGGATTCCCCTATGTGAATTAGTTGGGTCATGTCAGCATGCCAGTGTGTTATCACTGTGGTAACATATGGTGTGATGGATACTTGGGAATGTATATCTATTGTGGCCAAGTGCATTATACTGTCAAAGACTTTGTCCAGGTCAAGGTAGGCAGTGTGCACTGTCATCCCCTGCCCATGGCTTTGGTGACTTTGTCAAAGAGGTCAACTGAGTGAGTATAACAGACATAATCCCCTCCTTGACAAAGCCTAACTGTGCATCAAGGAGTGAGTGGAGGTCGCCAATGTCCTTGTTAATGAGGCTCACTATAAACTGTGCTATGGCCTTGCCGAACAGCCTGATTAGGCTTATGGGTGTATAATGTGACAGATTGGTGGATGCCCCACCTTAATGTAAAGGGGTGACAATGATTGTCCTTCACACGGCTGAGACAAAGGTGGTAGTCAAGCCTCCTTTGAAGACAATGCCTAATGGTGTTGCAAGGCTATGCTTGGGATCCTGTAGGATGCATCCTGTGATGTGATAGGCTCAGATGGTGCATGTATACCAATACTTTCACATGGCAGTGGTGACCTGTTCCCTACAGATAGGAGAAGGGGGCAGGTACTATGGACATCATGATGTACTGATGGGGGGACAGGTAGTGAAGCTTACACTGACTCTGTCAGGCATCAAGTATGCTATACCTACAGCACTGGTATAGCTGGTGTCCTTGACCACCACAACATAGTGAGCAGATGCAAGTGCTTCTTGTGATGCTCCAGACATATGTGCAGAATGGGAGACGATTGTCTGTAGTGGATGTCGACAATGTGGGCTCTGGGTTTGCTGTGCAGGTTTCCAGGAGTGATCCCATTCATTTGTTAATGATAAGGAGACATTGCTCCAAAATGGGCACTTGTTTCTACTTTGTCTTAGACAGTGGCATGTCATCCCTGTTATAAACACTATGTATTGCAGATGTCCACCAGACAGGTGTATGTATTCTTGCAGAGGATGATGTAGTCCTGTCGGGTATACCTGACTCCATGAATCATTACACATGCACATATAGCACTTGTGTGTATGTGTGGATATTGGTGCTAGTCCCTACAGAGAGGTTGGGGGCTGTGAAGCTGTGTATACTTCCCCCCAGGAGGCTATTTTCCATGTTGGAGGTGTATGTATGTCTGATACTAGCTAGATGGGTATGGTGGGAGATGGTGACTGCAAACGTCACTGCATGATGGTTGCTTTGCCATGGAAGATGACACTGTAGGGATGCTGCAGTGGTAACCCATGTTGTGTAATATCAACTCCAACACACCTTTACCTCATGTAGGCATAGCCCCTAGCTGCACCGAGTTGTTTGTAATTCTACTGTTGATGGCTCTCTGGCCATTTGTGTGCTGGCATGGGTACTTGTTCCAATGTATGTTTGGATCATTCAAGTGACCCAGGATCAGGGTACAGACCCAAATCATAATACAGTTAATGAGGCCAATATAGGCAGAATGGGCTTCCTGGTCACATGTGGTGGCCAGTAGCTAGCTATGATTTGAATAGGTGTGTTGGCAATGGCGAACTGCCCCTGCAGTGCCCCCTGTGCATCTTACTACCTGTACAGAGTGGAGGTGTGTATGTGTCTCATATATACTGAAACCCCATGTCCCATGACATTTCTGTCCACACTTTGGGGTATGCCTGTATGATAGGATGGTTGACCAGGTAAGGCTGGGGTGCTTTCTGCAGCTTTGAACCATGTGTATGTGACTGCATAGACGTCAGCATTTCCCAGGGTTAAGAATGCTTATTCTGAGGGCAGAGTCATGTGTAGACACCTAGTGTTTATCAGCCTGGCCTTCAATGTGTGCTGCACTGACAGTTGTATGTTGGTAGTGATAACCTCACCACTTTTCCTAATGAAGGCACTATGGGGGTGGCAAGAACCATTGCCAGATGCCTGAAGGCCAGTTGAGATAGATGGAAGCCATTTCTGGCAAAGCATTGTGGTCTGATGACCATATAATCCCAGGCTCACAGGTACTGGAACCCCGTGTAATATCACAGGATAAAAGGCCACATATTAAGATCAATCATTTCCTGAATGTATTGTGACATCAGTCTGGGTGACAGCAGAATGCTGCATAAGGCTAGGGACATACCTGCCTGGGAGACATAATCAGTGTGCTCACTCATGTCTCACTGCATATAGTCCAGGGATGTACATCTCAGTCAGGCACACCAACATGGACTGTGACAGACTCATGACAGTACCTGTTGGTGATAGCCCTCATGTGCAATATGGTAGGTTCTGTCACCTGACACACATGTAACTGTGACATATACAGCCAGGTGAGAGGCACATCAGTGTCTCACAATGGAGTCTCCTATGTGTAATATGTTTGACATGTGGTGAAGCCTGCATGGCTGTGGGACACAGATGTGTGGTCATGTGTGATATGTGCTGTGTAGGGCTGTGGGGTTCACACGTGGCTTTGCCTCAGAGGTCTCCTTTGTTTGTGGATGTGTATGTTGAGGACCTCTGCATATGTGTGTGTGTGTGTGTGTGTGTGTGTGTGTGTGTGTGTGTGTGTGTGTGTGTGTGTGCGTGTGTATGCGTGTGTGTGTGTGTGTGTGTGTATGTGTGTGTGTGTGTGTGTGTGTGTGTGTGTGTGTGTGTGTGTGTGTGTGTGTGTGCATGTGTGTGTTGTGTAGGTGTGTGTGGTGTGTGAGGTGTACTGATTGTGTTCACAACCTCTTCAGGGACAGATATGCAGGCTTGACAGAGAGAGAGAGGATGGACTGTAGGTTCCTAATGTCATTGCATCTCTCACACAATGTGTTCCTTGGTGGTGTTAGTAGATGGTTGTCCATCTGTATACATGATGTAGGTGCTACACTATTCCAGGATGCCCATATCAACTGGACTGGTAGGGGAACTGTAGGACATTGTCCAGGCATATAGTCCAGAATCTGAAGGAGGAAGGCCAGGGAGATCTAAGGGGTGGGCCTACAGCCCAGGTGCTTAATACAATAGAAAGAGGCTGACACCACTGCATACAATATAGACAGGCTATGAACAAGCAGTGATAAGTGGAAAAGGAAAATGCATCTGAACACCTTATAGGACATGCAGCAAGTAGCAGGAAACATAAAGATCAGGAGGGCAATGCATGATGTATTGCCACTTTGTTGCTGATATCCACATACGTACTGTGTTGATAGATGGCGGGGTATGATGTAGTAGTTAGCGGTGGATAGTACTGGCAAATGTGGCTGTTCAAGGTGTGCACATAATGATGAGCAATGTATGTGATCCTGTGATGTGTTACCCACTTCACGTCTTTCAGGTGGGATGTACCGCCGTAGGAATCCACCTTTCTCAGAAGCTGAGACTGCCACTATAATTGATGCCCTGAGACTACATCTCCTGGTGCTATTGTCAAGGAGTTGCCATAATCAACAAGAACATGCTGCACTGTGGACAGACCTCGGTTAATGATATGGGCCAGCACAACAGGAACTATGAGCAGGTCCGATACCTGGCCACTGATCTGATACATCATGCATGGCAAAGGGTCATAGCTGTGGCCAGGGACCATGCTGGCACTGGTAGAGGGCCTGCTACAAAGCAACCACTTGGCCACAGAGGAGTTCCTGGCAAACCTGAGTTCAGCCACCAGTTCACAAAAATCAATCACCCCATATGTCATGGAGGTGGGTGGCACAGCTTCCACAGCTGAGGAGCATCCAGGTAAGCTTCCAGTTGTCATCACTTTAATACTGTAGCATTCATAGTGGCAGCCTCCGCATACCTGTACACATATGTCAGGTCAATCTGCATTTGTGGGGAGGGGATTGTAATGCACACATGTGCACACATATTGTGAATGTCAACAGTGTGGGTAGTATCACATATTATCCTGTACCAATGCCACATTTGTGTCTGCTGACAATACCTCTCCCCCACAAACCCATAGGTACATCTGGTGTGGCTGGGGTCCATCATCCTGTAGCCGGTGAGTGTGGAACTGTTTTGTTATGGGTCTTCTATACCCTAGGCATGTTAAGAGCTGCCAGTTTGCCATGGACACAACTGTTAAAGTTAGCTATATTGCAATACTTGTATCTTCACTTGTGGAGGGGTTCACTGCAGTGCATTACGTTGGTAATCACAGTAGCATATTTGCAGGAACTGTAACATATTAGCACATATATTTGTGAAGGCATAGGCAGTCTGCTATAAAGGGGTGCATTACTATCATGGAAGCGGGTGCACTGTGTTTTAGGTGAAGGTCCAGCACATACACTTGCATGTCACTTATCTCAAAGGTGTATAGTACTAGCGACATTAACTGGACATAGCTGCACTGCATGTTGTTAAAGGCCTGTCTTGTGTGTGTCTGTTGTGGTCTGCTAGTGTGTTGTGCATGGCATCATTCATAACATGTGGTCTGTATAATACATTTGTGGCACCTCACCTGTATGTGTGTGTATGTGTGTGTGTGTGTGTGTGTGTGTGTGTGTGTGTGTGTGTGCGTGTGTGTGTGTGTGTGTGTGTGTGTGTGTGTGTGTGTGTGTGTGTGTGTGTGTGTGTGTGTGTGTGTGTGTGGATCAGCAGACATTATAGTGCAAGAACTAATGTAGTCATGTTGTCTTCCCCTCACAGGTGACCATGGGGGTTGGAGTGTATCCCCCTTACAACCTGATGTCAGTGCCTCATCGGACTCTGATGATGATGGTGGCCATAGTGAGGCACAGGTGGGGTTGTTGGAGGCTGAATCTATCCCATTGGTTGACATCCCTCTTCCTCAGTATGCCCACACATACCCAGTCCCCAGCAGCCACAGATATTGGACAGTCAGAGGGTGATGCCATCGAACAGGAGAATGTTGCGACTATGGCATCTGTGACTGTAGACACTAGCCATAGCCAGACAGCTGGTGAGGTCTCACACAGGCAGATTGACAGGGGTGCTGCCTATCCAGCACCTGTTAGAGGTGTCACAGCACATGTCACCCGATGCATGTTTTGGTCCATCATTGGAGGTATAGGCACGTTGTGAATGGTACACCAGACGGATGCTCAGGGTCATAGATGCCACACTGCCTGGCATGCATGACTCCATCCATGACACTGGTGATGGCTTACATCATTTCACTGATGTAGTGGACAGATGGTGGGGTAAGACATTGTCAGTCCTTAACTTCATTGTCTGTGCTTGAAAATGTGGTGGGAGTAGGGCATCGGACACATGGATGTAGCTAGCTGAGAGCTCACACAGTCACACTCCCATAGTGGCAGTACCACCAGCACTAATGAAGGGAAGGTGCTGTCCACAGCACAACATGGCAGGCCATGGGCACATGGTCTTGGGTTGTCCCATGAGGGACACAGACCCAGCAGACACCAGTCACCATCAGCAAGTAGTACCACATCTGCCCCTGGGCATGGTGGTGCCAGTGCCACTCCTGGCAGGACCAGTTCAAGTGTTTGTGGCTGGAGATGGTGAGATGTACATTCTACCATGTACGGCCCACAGCTTTCCAATATACCCTTATGTAGGGCTGGCACATGGCTTGACTGTGTACATGCACACATTTACACATCACTGTCACATGCAGGTCACCACCAGACACACACAGCTCATCTCCATGGCCCAGGTGACCAGCACCCCTCCAGAAACACACACACACACACACACACACACACACACACACACACACACACACACACACACAAAATGTCAACTGTGTGGCACAGCCTAGGCCTTTGGCAACCCCACACCACAACCTGTGCATGTGATGATACCTGTGCCACATCCGTGTCATCCATATCATTGATGCAGGGACATGCTAATATGTGTCTGATGCACAGGGTGAACATAGTACACTTAATGGCAGTTGTAGTGCAGTAGTGTTATGCCCTGCAAGGTGCTGTCTGCTGGCAGTTGTCATGTGTACACATCAACGTGTATGTACCTTTGTGCCATGATGCTGTATTGGTGTTAGTATTGCTGAGTGACTGTTTCCCAGACCTTAGTTTGTATCTGTTCCAGGCGTCTTTGGGACTACGTCATGGGGACCTGCTGCCAATACAGCAGCTCAGGATGGCATAGTGGCAATGCAGAACTGTGATACCGCTGAGGTACGGCTGTACATGTGCATGGTTACCTAGGTGCGTATGTGTAGAACAGTATGTGAGGGACAAAGGGGGTGGACAACATAATCTTGTATACATACCCCTTGACACAGCATGCTACTCTTGATACATGTCACCTGGAAGTTCTGTAAGATCACAGTTTCATAGGATCATAAAAGGTTACTCGAATAATGGCCCTGTGTCCCTTACAAACCTAGCCATTACTTTATCCCTGACAGAATCATCGATCAGCACCTGTTGCCCCTGTCATTGAGGGACACAGGTGTGACCCCTGGGACAGATCTGTGCTTTTCCATGGTTACCTAAGTTTGTATGTGCAGAACAGTGTGTGAGAGGCAATGGGGGTGGACAACATAATCTTTGCATGCATACCCTTTGACACAGCATGCTACTCTTGATACATGTCACCTGGGAGTTCTGTAGGATCACAGGTTCATAGGATCATAGAAGGTTACTAGAGTAATGGCCCTGGATCCCTTACAAACCTAGCCATTACTTTATCCCTGATGAAATCATCAATCAGCACCTGTTGCCCCTGTCATTGAGGGATGCAGGTGAGACCCCTGGGACAGATCTGTGGTTTCCCATCCACTCATCATGGATGCACTTGATGACGGTCTGCATGATACTCTGTTTGACATATCTGGGAAGTGCATTCCTGTGACAGGCAGCCTCTAGGAGACAAGGCTATCTCTCCAGCAGGTTTTGTTGCTATCACATATCAGATTCAGGCCTGTTGTGCTGGTAATGGGTGAAGAGTTGGGCTCACATATATGGGCCAACTGTTGAAGGGCTGGGCACAACATTGCCATCTAGGTGTGCCACAGCCCACCTGTGGACAACCTGTACAATACAGAGTGAGGCCCTACTGATTTGAGGCTGTCTGCATGGAACAAGTGTTGGAGGCCATGGATTACATTTGTGGGTATTACTATGGCCTTTCCAGTTGCTTCAGATGTCTGGGTACATACATACCAAATGGGCCATGGTACTAAATTATTGTTGTACTGACTGAGGACTATACAGAGGTAATGTCCACTTTTAGTCTGGATGCACTCCCTTTACCTATATATGTACAAGCCTTTTCTGACCACTGTTGCTACTTGATGGCTGAATGCAACAGTGTTATGAACCTGATTACCCAGGTCTCTCAATGCAGATTGTGTGTTTATGGGGCTGGAATTGATGTGGGAAGTAGTGGGGGGGCATTTCCTTGTTGTATGGTATGATGGTACTGTTTTCTGCATTTAGATTGAGGTCAGGACCTTGGCAGCATTCCATACCTGTTGTATGACTCCGCTGCAGTGTGTTAACATCAGTTGGTGGGTCAGTGACAGACAACACACTACTTACAGTCACCACAGTCTTAGGCAGCACCTACAAATGTGGATGGTGGCAGTTAGCATTCATGCCTAGATACATGTGGGTCATTGGGGGCAGCAGCTACTCACAGGGCCTCAACATTTCTACATATTGCACATACATGGGCAACATAAAGTAGGGCTGCCACATTATCAAATGTGCAAGGTGGGACACTTCTTGTAGTATCGTGAGAGTTGGCAGGACAAACCATACCCACAGCAAGTGCAATGGACAGGAATTCTCTTGGTTTGCCAATATGACAGCTTCTTTGTGTCACATTTCCATAGCATATGCTATTTCTCATTACATTAAGGTGATTCTGATGTGAAATAACTGCTTTATGCAATTATTAGACAACTTTAGGAAATGTATGTTGTCCTACACTATTGGGACCTCTGTATTGTTTGAGTTGTTTTCACAGGTCACACTGGGCCAAACATGGACTGCAACCTGGAGGTTGGGATGGGTGATGGCCATACCTCTCGCCTGTACAAATTTCTGCAGAACGTGCTGATGTTTGCCACATATTTTTGGTCTGTTTGTCATAACATTGTGGTTTTCTGGCAACAATAATGACAGATGCTTTATCCAAATTTCTTGCTCTAAGGGGGTGAGAGGTAGGGTGGTGGCTTTGTCTCACTTTTCTGTATTCAGGTGGATGACATCTGCAGGTGCTATAAGGATTGCCACTGAGGGTTTAACATGTTTGCACAGGCCAAACATGATTAGAACCCCTACCTTTCTAGTTATTATGTACACTAGAGATTGACATATGTATTGCATGTGCCGCAGGGCTATTGTGTTTGAAAATGTCTAACTGTGCTTCTAAGGTGGATGAAAATAGTAGACCCTGAATAGGTTGCCATGGGGGGGGGGGGGTAACAGGGTGGAACAGGCCCACAAAATGGTATAACCATTCCACCCACACACACACAGGAAATACAGCCATGCTGCTATAGGGGATATGTATACACAGACACATACACTCACACAGTTGACAGTATTGAGATTAGAACCCCTACCTATCTAGTTATATGTACTATAGTGCTACATACTTATCATATGTGCCATGGAGCTTATATGCTTGGAGAGTGTTTAATGGTGCATCTAAGGTGGATGACATCAACATGCTCTGTAAAGTAGTGCAATGGGGGGTTAACAGGGTGGAACAGGCCTCAAAATGTTATAACCAACAAACACACACTGGACAGCCATACTGCAACCTGCAACAGGGGATATGCTTCGTGCGCACACACACACACACACACATACACACACACACACACACACACACACACACACACACACACACACACACACACACACACACACACACTCTCAGACAATTGCAAGTATTGAGATTAGAACCCCGACCTATGTAGTTGCATGTACCATAGTGCTACATAGTTATTGCATGCACCATTGAGCTTACATGCCTGGAGAGTGTGCAATGGTGCATCTAAGGTGGATGACATCAACAGGCCCTGTAAAGTAGTGGGGGGGATAACAGGGTGGAACAGGCCTCAAAATGTATTGGCATTGCACACACATAGGCAAAAAATATTGACAGGTGCAAGGGGATATACTTACTTACACACACTCACTGAGTTGCCGTTGTTGGGATTAGAGCCACTACCTACCTAACAGTGTACACTATAGTGCTACGTACATATCGCTTGCACCACAGACTTATATGTCTAGGTAGTGTGTAATTGTGCATCTCAGGTGGATGACATCAGCAGGCCCTGTAAATTAGGGCAATGGGGGTTCACAGGTAGACACAGACCTTAAAATGCATTGGCATTGCACACACATAAGCAGGAAATATACACAGCCACAAGAGGATATACTTACACACACACACTCACTGAGTTGCTGTTGCTTGGATTAGAACCACTACCTAACTAACTGTCTACACTACAGTGCTACATACTCTCTCTCTCTCTCTCTCTCTCTCTCTCTCTCTCTCTCCCTCTCCCCCATCTCTGCCTCCCTATAAATTATATATTTGTATATGTTACCTATATATATATATATATATATATATATATATATATATATATATATATATATATATGTCTATAACACTCAGCAGATCCAGATATATCTTATATGTGCCACATATGTCTGATGTGTTTTCAGACATGGGCTGAAATTAGCTAAGTGTAGGAGCATGCCCAGTATGACCATCAGTACTAACACTGGAACTTTGGGCAAGACCTACCTGTACTCTGGTTTAGGATTTTGTGTGCTACAGCCAACTGGCCAATGCACCTGATTAAATAGTCCAGCACTTCACTGATATATTGGCTGAGGGACTGATTTGCTGCTGCTGGGATTAGAACCACTCCCTAACTAACTGTCTACACTGCAGTGCTACATAACTATTGTACGTGCCACAGGGCGTATGCATTTGGAGAGTGTCTTCCACTGCTGTTGGGGTGGATGAAATCAGTAGGTACTAACAGGTAGGCCACTTTTGTAAAGGACACTAGTCACAGGGCCCTAAAATGGGTGACCATTACACAGATATAAGCATGTTGGGCATGTGTGTTCTGCATGTGAGATTACAACCCCTCCCTACCTACTTACACAATGGAGCTCACCATAGCATTTGCATGTGCCATTGGTTATGGCTGGTGTATGAGTGGATGCAGCACTACATCACTCTATGCCTTTCAGGGTCTCTCTCTCTCTCTCTCTCTCTGCCTCCCTATAAATGATATATTTGTATATGTTACCTATATATATGTATGTCTATAACACTTAGCAGATCCAGATATATCTTATATGTGCCACATAAGGATAGATGAGGGCAATCATGTCTGATGTGGATGGGGAGAGACAGGTAGGATGTACATAGCTGTCTGTATGCACAGGGATATATGAACATCACAGTTCTATAGTCTGATGTGGGTTCAGACATGGGCTGAAATTAGCTAACTGTAGGAGCATGCCCAGTATGACCATCAATACTAACACTGGGACTTTGGGCAAGACCTACCTGTACTCCGGTCTAGGATTTTGTGTGCTACAGCCAATTGGCTGATGCACCTGATTAAACAGTCCAGCACCTTACTGATATACTGGCTGAGGGATCGTCTGGCTGTGTGCTATCATTATTAACTGAGTCATATTTAGGGTGGGTACAGAGTGTATTGGACTTAGCAGAGTTTTGCAAAATATTTGTGGTACATTTTACATAGCACTGCGACTTTCTGGTATGTCAGTGACAGATCAGTATAGATTAATGTGAGGAACCACTGACAGACATTTGGCTACTGACTCCATACACTGCAGGGAACCCATGGTACTGCACACATTTTTCTAGTCTGCACTTTCTACATTTGTCTTGTCAGTGGTTCCTCCTTCCCCTTATATGTGGGCCTTTGTCCTGCTCTGCTCCAGTTCCAGGCTTTGTCCGCAGTTGATGCTGTATGTAGTTGTAGGTATGCTGTGACTGGGTGGTTTAGGTTACTCAGAGCTGTGTACTGTCCATATCTGTGGCCCCCTGTCCCTCCATTGTCTATGGCTTTGACCAGCTTTCTTGCAGTAAAAAATAGTGACATCTGGACAGTCTGTAGAACTCCTACCATAGGTGTAGCTCACATGCAAAAGAGTAAGCGCAACCAGTCTCGAACCATGGACTCTATCAATAACAGAAATGTACTTAGCCCACTAAGCCATGACAACCACAAGTCGGTGCAGTCTACTTCCTGACACTATTAACCACACACATGCATAGCACATTGACCCCTGAATATTGTGGAAATGGAACATGTCAGAGTTGATTGGGACAGCCATGGGAATGTGTGGTCTGCTACTATTACCTTATAAACATAAATGTTACTGCAGTTGTATGAGAACACAAGTGTGTTGGGGGTAGGAGATTCTAGCATTGACATCCATGCATCTGTCCTATGACCTTGCTGTTTGTAATTCCATCACATAGTGCAATGGGTTTTGCTGGCTTGTAGTCTACTGCATATTCTGGGGCAGCCTGTATTTGGCAGACAGTTCCTATTGTCCCACATAGCTGTCATTTGTCTGCTGCTATCCTGGTAGCCCACTCCATTCCCTTGCATATATGCAGCAATACCATACATATGCTATCACACTCTACTACCCCATTCATTTGTTGTTAAGAAAAATGACTTACCTTGTGCCTGCAGCAGTTGAGAGAACAGTGCTTCAGGGCTGACTCTGTTGGATGCACACAGTACACAGCCTATACATGGTAAGGTACAGGTAGTGTGGTCTGGCTGGCATCCTTTTTACTATGTATGTGAGTTGGAATGAGGTGCAGTCCCTGGGTCCCTAGGTTGTCAGTGCATGTGCTATGGATTGCCAAGGCATACTGGGCACCCCTACGTCTGCCTACAGGGAGAAGCTCAAGGGTTCCTTCTGCGAGTCCCCCTGTGCCTGTGGGGACCTTGGCACTGGTGAAGGGATTTTGTGTCTCTTTCCTGTGATGTTCCTGCTGCATCTGTTTCTGCAGGATCATATTGTGTAGCATGGCACATACTATGAACATGTGTGTATATGTAGCTGGAGAGTACTATAGGGCTCCAAAGGAAATGTTGAGGCAGCAGAACCATGACTTGAGCAGCCCAAATACATGCTCTGTGATGTTCCTAGTTTGTGAGTGTGCCTCATTAAGGCATTCTTCAGTTGGTTTGTGTGCATTTCTGAGGGGTGTCATCATTCACAGTTTCAGTGCATAGCCAGCATCCCCCAGTAGATAGCTATATGGGATTCCCCCCATGGCAAATGATTGGTACAGCTCTGATGCTTGCCAGATGTGGGAGTCATGATAACTGCCAGGGCTGCCAGCACACATATTCTTCATGATAATGCCCTGGGCATTGCACATGACCTGGAAGTTGATGACGTGATTCCCCTTGCAGTTAACATATACTCTACCCTCCTCACTGGGTGGTGCTTTGATGTGCACATGAGTGCAATCTACAACACCCAGTACCTCTGGGTGGTGTGCTAAATGGTGGAAGAGATGCATATTGGTGGTCCTCTCCTCAGGGGTGCGGGGTAAATAAATGTGCTCACTAGCATGTGTTAGCTAGCATGACATCCAGGAACTGGTGGAGTACCCTATATGTGTATGCCTGTGAGACCTCCATCATGTCCCCAGTAGGTCTTTGGAAAGTACCTATAGCTAGTATTATTATTAAGGCTACACATACCTTTGTTTCCACTGGGATTGGTTCCCTTCTGTTGGCTCTGGGTCTGAGGTGAGGGCGGCACAGCTCAGTGAGTTCCTGTAGTATCCTGTAGTATGTCCCTGTCCACCCTGTAGCACTCTACTATCTCCAGCTCATATAGCTCCTGAAAAGTTACCCTGGGCCTGAACACTCTTCTCCTTCTCAGTCTGGGCCTATTGTCAGCATCAGCATCATCACTGATCTCGGCCTCTAGCATATAAAGATGTAGCAGAGCAGTAGCAGCAGCCCCTATTATTTTGTCAGTTAAAATTTACAAGTGTGTACTCCAATGGTGCAGAGTATGTGGGAAAAATCAGATTGAAGGGGGTATGCATACTTTAACTGGTGTGCCACAGATGCAGCCTGTGTGATTGGCTGACTATGATACATTCCTCCTGCCAGGTTTATCATTGAGGGGTTTGAATGAGCCAGTGTCAGTCAAGCAAGGCTTATCAGTCATTTATACTTGATTGGCTTTCCCAGGTTATTTCCTTTTATTTATTTATTTTTATTATTTCTTTTACTGCTAAGCACTGGTGCTAGTGTAAACATTGCTCAGTAGTTTGGACCCTCCCCTGTACACGGGCGTGCTTAGCTTTTCTTTAACCAACTAAACACATGCTGTGGGGCTAAGCAGAGCTTAGCAGCCTGAGACACACCCACCTGGTTAGCTGTGCTGAGCTGAGTGCAAACAGGCACTGCTAAGCTCCAATCCACTTAAACATGGTGTGACACATCCCCTTTTGATGTCAGCTATCTGTTC
Organism: Protopterus annectens; assembly: GCF_019279795.1. Classification (NCBI taxonomy): domain Eukaryota; kingdom Metazoa; phylum Chordata; order Ceratodontiformes; family Protopteridae; genus Protopterus; species Protopterus annectens. Next base: position 694,652,364 of record NC_056743.1, read on the forward strand.
TGCCTACACTAACGTGGTTCTAGCCCTACCACAGTTAGTACCTACAGACACGGTGGCCCTTTTTGCTATTCAATAACCCTGGCTCATTTACATACACCTAATTGTGAATACACTGGATACTGCACTACACCAGGGCCTATCTCCTTAGCAACCACTATAACCTGCCATTGTATGACTCTGCATGCTGGACATTATAATGCAATAGTTTTGCATTTGTTTAACTGTCATTTTTTCCACTTTTTATTTTTTTTTCTTTGCATAACAGCATGTTTACACAATCCTGCATGCCACTTAAACATGATATATGTATTACAAAAATTTATAGTTTTTCATAAATTGCATTGCTTTTTTTAAACCACTGGCCATAGTTTTGGCCATTTGCATGCCTATTCTGCAATATCCACCCTTTGTTTTGGGCTTTTACAGCCCCTGTTTAAAATTTACACTCCGGTACATGGTTTGTAACTGTGTACATTACTTATACTGACATGGCACCTACACAGATGCCCTTCTGCTTATTGAATCGCAAATCAACCTTATTTGCATGGTTTTCACCAGCTTATGAGGTGATTTGCATTCCGCGAACACCTCCATGTCCGCATGCTGGTGCATGCCCCTGGGCTATGTTTACTGGATCGCACAGCTGCCGGTTTCAGTGCTGGAGCCATGTCACTATACCTACATGGAAAATCGGTCCATGTAGGCTTTATTGAATTTCCCCCAATATCTTTGCAGTTGTAAGAAACTTAACATTTTTTCATGGCTTTCATCATCTTTTCTTATTTTGAAAGCTTACTTGATTACAAAAGCAATAATCTAGACATTCACTCCTGTAAAATAAGAGAAACTATCTTAATTCTACATTTCATATAATCAAGGCAGTTTTACAACCCACCCCATCCCAGTAGCCCAAGATCACAGCATAGTAACATTAAACTTACTTTTTTCCAGCCTTTCTTCCCTTGGTTTAATGTGAAGGCTGTATTTCTTACAACTAACAAAAATAATCATTTACTTTAATATCTTTAACACATACAACAGACAATGAAAGGACTCCCCAACATTTAAAATACCTCTGACTACACACTATACAGAACTGCTTTACTATATACAACATGCAGTGTATGTCATTAAATGTTTTATACAAATATTAATAAGAGCAAAAATAGTTTTACTTAGTTACATTTTCACTCTTTTAGTGTCCTTCCAAACATTACTGATGAAATGTGGATATATACTTTATAGTCCTCCTCCAAGTTTAACAAAATCAATGTAAGTCCAGTCTTTTTCAGCCACTTCTTTTTGCAAGGCCATAGTCCACAAATGTGATCAATGTTTTATAGTCAGCCATTTATTCACTAATTTCAGAGTTGCTGGTCTTCATCCTGTTTATTTCCATCTCCCAACACCAGACTCTGGTTCAAGTCCAAGTTATTCCTGATTCTTCTATTCAACTCCTGTGCTTTTTTCTGTCTCTCAAGCTTTTTTTTATTTAGAACATTTGAAAAATATTAATTGGCTTGCTTTTTGTTGGGAAAAAAATATTTCCTCTTTAGTGTGTTCTACATCAAAAACATATTTGAGTCTCCAGAGAAACATATTCTAAGGAAAGCTGGATATAGCGGCTTGATTCTCATATCTGTCTATTGACATTCCCTTATTGCTGGTATAAATTTGCTTCTGTTCTGCCCGATGATGTATAGTGAATAATCATTTTCTACAAACTTTGTTTTTTTAACACTTTGCCTGTCTGTCACAGTCTTGTCAGGATCAGTTCTTTCTTTAAGTATGATTGTGTCTTTACTAATATAGGTCTTGGCTGCTATCTCATACGAGGTTTGGAGCATACACATGATGTGGCCTTTCAATGATCAAATCCTGCTTTGGAACAGGAGTCCAGTTTCTTATTTGTCCTTTCATAAAATGAATACAGTCTGTTCCTTTCAGTTTGAAACAGCTCTTCTTCAGAAGCCTCATACTCAGTCAGTTTTTTCTTTATTTCAGCCTCTGATTTTTGCAGTTTTATCAGTCCATCTGAACAGCAAGTTAAAGTTTCTTCTAATTGTTTTCTTTTTCCCTTTTATTGTCTGAGTTTATATATTCTTTCATTGTTTCATTTATTTTAATAACATCTGAGTACATTTGATTCAAATTTTCATCTAAATTGCTGAAAGCCATTTCTTGAACCAAAGCTGAAGCTTGAACTGCTTTTTGATAAACGGCTGCAGAATTCTTACCTGACAGTGTTTATTCATCACCATTTCTGGTTGAATTTCTCTCAGGTTATCCATATTTCATCTTTGCTGCCATCCATGCAGTGTATGTACTAGCCAGTAACTGAATTTTACCCCAAAACAGTTTCAACTGCACTCCTTTTTCTCAGTTTCTGTTTTCGCACTGTGAGAGCCAAAGTTATCCTGTTGATCAGTGCACAGTTATCTTGGAAGTCATTTGCAGGTAATGCTTAGTTCTTTCAGACACCATTATAACTTAGATTTCAATTATTCCATGCTCAATGTGCAAGTTTTTTGTGTTTTTTTTTTTGCAAATCATGACCTTGTGGCAAGCAAAACTGAGGGTGAGCACCATCTGGTTAATTAACATTTTTCTATTTATTTTATTTTGCATTTCTAACCAGGAAAGAGCACTGGTCTAGTGACCCTTTCCAGGCATGACCCAGGCCAACAGGCAGAGGAATACATTAACAGTAATGAAAATATGTCAATGGGATAATACAGACTTATGTGCAGATTACATAGAGTGTATATCATTTAGAGTTTGCAAGACTCTTAGGTGTTATTCTTAAACATTTAACACAGTGTGTAAGGCAAAATAGAGTGGTGAGTGACAGTGCACATGGAGGCGTTTGATTTAGAGAGAGATATGTTGTTTTGCAAGGAAGGAAAGTAACATGGTCAGCATCATATGCAAATGGACATATAATGACATGCAAATGAGACATCACGGAAATTGGACAAATGGTGAATCATGAGAAATGCCAACATACCAGAGTTATTCAGAAACTATAAATATTGTGCAGTGAGCCATGGCATACAGTGCTTTTATACACCATCACTTTGCAGTTCATAAACATATTGCCCACACTAAGATGCTAGGAGTGACATCAGCTATAGATGAACAGTCCACAATAATGGAAGCTTTTTCAACCAGTGACCACTGCTTTGTGTACTGTCACCTCTGTGTCACAAACAGGTCCTAATGTGGCTAACGTATCACCTCCACAACAGGGGCATAAGTCAACTACTACTATATGGAAAAAAACACCATATGAAAGCTTACAGACACGTGCCATCCTCACATGGAATAGCACAGGATGAGTCAAATGCCTAATCCAGTGAGCACTAAAGTCTGTGTGGCACTAGCTATCCTTGATAAAAGGACTTTTCAGCAACTATCAGGGGACACATTAGGAGTTTTGCAGACATATGCTACACAAATCCTTCAACAGTTCCTTGATGTCAAGTTTCAGCATGTGGAAAATCATGTATGGAGGGAATTTGATTGGTTGCCTCTAGGCAATAGTGCAGTGAATCTCACCTGTGCACTACTACATTCTGACCCATGTAATAGATGTGCCCTCCAGCCCTTCTTGTGCATGTTCAGTAGACAGCTGCAGCATAGTGTGTCCACCCTCTACTTGGTGTTGCTGATAAACATAACCACCCCATCAGTGTCTGGCATTATGGCTTCTATAGGTGGGATGGGCATATCAAGGACTTGTACTCTGTATGTTTTCCTTTCTTCCTAATATTTACACCCCCATGTATGCAGAAAATGGTAGGGCACTCATCAAGCAGTGTTGACAACTTTCTGTGTTCCTCCTGATGTGTGTCTGCTCCCCTTACCACAGGTTTTGTAGCCGGTTTCCTTCAGTAAAAATAACACTATTTTATTTCGCAACCTTTGCTATGCATCCTCTAATGAGTTGTCTACAGCAGGTACTTCTTGGTAACATTTCTAAATCACACCTGCAGCATAATGTAATTCAGCTCTTCACAGTGCTATGAGGCCCTTGTCAGCCCTTGCACACATCTCATAATCCAATATATGGACTGTAATGCACAGGCAGGTTAGTAGCCCTTCCCTCACATGCTACTGTGTTATTAGGACTCTAGATGCCAGCTAACAGTGATGTGATGTAGATGGCAGCACACCAGTTAATGCTGGTGTGCTGCCATCTACAGCCATTAGGAAGAAGTGTATCAGTATAGTGGTTAATTGAGTCTGGGTGGTATAGCCATGCTGTTATTTGTGAAGACCACATTATTACTCCCTTAGTCCATGCATGTCAGTTGTAGCCATGCAACTGCTCCTATCCATCATGTTATCCTGACCTACCATGCTGCCTGTCAGTTCACATCACCATAGCTACCATCGGTGAAGAAAATGGTAGAGCCCCTTAGTCCATGCATATCAGTTGTAGCCACACATCTGCACTAGTCCATCATGCTATTCTGAGGTGCCATGATGCTTGTAAACACATATCATGTGGTATCCACAATGTGTGACCATAAGCTGCTTCAATCACATTTCTGCTGATTTGTACCAAGAGAGTGGCCATGGCATCTACAAGTACTGGCACTGGGATGACATCCTGCATAATGTGCAAAAGAGTGAAGAATTTCCCTACACCTTCTTCACAGAGACCAACATAACTGTCTCTTGGGGACATATGAAGGCCCGCCACACAAGATGGATGCACAACAACAACTTTCTAGGGACCTGAGTGGTACAATTGGCATCACTCACTCTAGGCAGCAGTGCTGCCACTGGTACAGTGACCTGATGGGACACCATACAGACCTTCTCATCTAATGTGTAAAAGACGTTAGAGAGAGAGAGAGAGAGCAGCCTGGCTATTGTAAACTGACTGTTATTGCATTGGCACTTTTATCTAAGAATTGCATACAGTTGATTGCCAGATCTTTTGCCAAGGATACATTACTGTATTTTTATTGTCCTTCTGTTATACAGTGCTGCAGTAAATTGAGACCAGCAGGCTGGCCTGCCAATGGAGATATGACAATCTCTCCAGATGTCAGGGTGAGTACTGATTTTGAAGGAGATTGTGTGCTTTGTCATATATTAGCAACAGATGTTTGCTGATTTTTTTTCTTTGTTTTTCTTTTCTGCATTTATTTTCATTTTCTGCAGGAACAAATGCAGGATTGATTGAGTGAGGAGATGGCCTCCTTGCCCTGTAGCCATTGCTACACCAACATTTGCATTCCCTGTGGTCTCCAGGTCTGCCTTGTTGCATGGTCATGAAGGTCATCCTGGGGAAGGTGACCTGGATGGCTCTTTGATGTCCTGCATTGCCATCTGCCTTGGGGAGGGGCTGTAAGACCACCTCTTCTAAGGTTGTAGACAGACTCTACTTGTTAATTCACTGGGAAGTGCAGAAAACAGGATGAATGTAGGTGGATAAAGTAGCTTGAAACCAGGACTGGCACCATAGACAATCTTCTTACTTGGATTACATGTATACATGCATGCATACAAATATTTAAGGTAATGAGCAATAATGCCCTTCAAGCCTGCCAATACACTGTATCAGTCATTTTCATAATAAGTGTTCAAGTTGTTCTTAAGAATAGCTAAACTAGTGCTTGCTTTAATATAATTTAGTAGGCTATTCCCTGCAGTAGCTACTCTATCAGAGAACCAATCAGTATAACTTTCATTCCTATTTAATCAACCACACAGGTTGTCTGATGATTCCCTATAACTCTTTAATAAGCCCAAACATTTCCAGAGGCAGTTGTCTCTTAATACCCTATGCATCTGAATACAGTCTCCTCTTAGATATCGATGTGAAACATAGTACAAGTTCAGATATTTTAATCTTTCATAATAACTTAAGTTTTCTTATTTATGGTTGCACTTGGTATATTTCTCATACACTCTTTGTAATTTACTCATGCTAGTTTTCTTATAAGGTTTCAATATTATTATGTCGTTCTCTAGTTTGGGCCTAATGCATCTCAGAAACAATGATTTCATTTCTGATTTCATAGATTTTATAACTATTTTTATACATCCTGTAGTTTTATAATTATCATTAACCAACTGGTTGATATGATCAGAAGAACTCAAAGCTGGCTCTACCCATATACCCATGTCCTTAAACAAATCCAGTTTCAATCACTGTGTGCTGTATTAGATATTAACCTTTCAGTCTGTGTCTCCCAAATCTCACGTGTCATTTTGATGTATGTATCAGCATATTAATTTCCTGCACCTAAATGGTCAATTTGATAATTCTTTTACAGATATGCCCTATCTGTAAGAGATTTAGTTAACCATTTTCAGATCATCTACATACAGACTATAGAATATCTCAGATAAAAAAGAAATGAAAGATACAACCTAAACAAGTATGTGCCTTTGACCGAGCCCTGTGGGGCACCTTCACTATAACCCAGAATTTGAACTATCCAATTGGTGTATTTGTAAGCCATGCAGCTTGCTCTGTTATCAAGATTACATTAATACTAGTTGTTCTAATTTATTGCTCAGGTTTTTATGTATGATCCTGTCAAAGGCTGAAGTTAAGACTATATAAAGTATATCACAGAATAATTTTTCATTTAATTGTTATTATATTATGATAGAACGGGTCTATATTAGAACATCGAAATCTCACAATTTTGAATGTTCTAATATCGACCCCTATTCAGCGAACACTGAAAATAGCAAAATGACAGAAAACCAAATTTTGTCCTAGGGAAAGAATTTGGTTGTCCATTTCTGTCATTTTGCTATTTTCAGTGCTGTGGTGGAAAGTTACAGGTCGGAGTCAGGTAAGTGTGCGATTGGGCGCGGGTTAGGTGAGTTAGGATTAGGGTGCGGGTTAGGTATGTGTGTGATTGTGTGGACATGAGGGTTAGGGCGGGTTAGGTGAGTTAGAGTTAGGGCACGGGTTAGGTATGTGTACGATTGTGTGGACATGAGGGTTAGGGTGGGTTAGGTGAGTTAGGGTTAGGGTGCGGGTGAGGTGAGTGTGCGATAGTGACGGACCTTAGGGTTAGGGTTTGGGTTAAGGCAAGTGGATAGTTAGTGGTGTTTGTACAGTTTAGTGTAGCGTTAGCTGTAAGATTTTAGGTGTATGTGTGTGGATTGCTGTGTGTTTGGTGTGCTTGTGTTGTGTATATGTGTTTCGGAACAGTTAATTTTTTCCCTAGGAAAAAATTCGCTGTTCTGCATGTTCGATGTTGTCAGCGTTCACTGAAAAGGGGTCGATGTCAGAACATTCAAAATTGTGACATTTCAATGTTCTAATACAGACCCGATAGAACACCATATCAGAAGTGGTTATAGATCTATTTCCAACATATATGTTTTCAAATTCCGGTGTTTCCAGTTCTGACCAAAATTTATCCAAACCTTTTTCATTATTTTTCCACATCAAGAAAGTGAAACTATGGGTCTATATGACTTTAGGTTTGTCCTATTCCCCTTCCCTTAAAGATAGATTTAACACTTATGTGTCTCCAATCTTGAAGATTAAATGACCTAGTGAATAACAGATATAATGGAGCTGAAAGTTCATGCTGAAGAATTCTTGGTTTATTATTACTATTTCTGTCTCCTCTTGGCTTATTATTACTAATTCTGTCTCCTTCCTGTGCTTTTGGGTCCTGTTTGCATAGTTCCTTTTCAATATAATCTAGTTTGATTTCAGTATCTGAGGTTGAAAGGTTGTTACTAGCACAATTTATAACCACCTTTGTCAATCCAAAATGTTGAGTTGAAGATAGAGTTTGCATTACTGCATTAAGGTGGCTATGCCAGGGGATAAGTCAGGTTCATATTAATGTTAGAAGAAAGCTATCTCTCCAGTTACATCACAAAAATACACTATGACCACTTAATAGTGTGAAGGGATTGCAGACTTCACAGTTCAGCTTCTATAGATGGTGGCGTTATCCCTGCTGTCTGCACAGTGTGGGATGAAATACTTTAAATTTTTTTCACCAAACATGAAATTTGCATCAGTAAGAAACACCCTGAACCAGCCCTGTCCTGTAACCACCACTATTTTCCCCAAATGGTCTGGGGAAAAAATCTGTGAATGGGACATATTGTGCTAGATGTTTTGATATGTCCAGTTTTGATATATACAACTCCAACATTGTTTTCTCTTTCTTCCCTCTGCCTTTGAAGATCTCTTTCACTTGGTACTTCACCTTCATGACTGACAGTCTTGCTCACCCACCATTTCAAACTAGCTGGTTATGTGTTTCGGGAATTCATCTTTTTGAACAAAATTTATTTGGTCTTTGTCAAGAATTTGGTAGCCTTAAGGATTAACCCATTTTTTCTACTCAAACGTAGGTTAAGAATTGTTCTTAAGCCAACTCCGTCACCTTTTTTCTTATTTGAGGGACAGAATCCAAGATGGAAAGCTTTTCATAACTTGGACATTTATCACTAGCTTGGATTTTACCTGAAGAGGGTACATGAGTTCTGGAATGCAAAACAGTTGATTATTTCCTTTGCTCTATATACAGAGAAAGAGGGAGAGACTTACAGTGACTCACCAAACCCTTTCCAAGAAGTGTAGTAACTGCAGTTTATTTTGCCATCATCTGGAAAACTTCTCATTGAAAAATGTTGCTTACCAAAGGCCATTCTACCTGATGTGTGGCTCCTTCTGTATTCCTTCAAAATGTCAAAATGCCTACATTATGGGAATTTGTGCCATAATTGTTTGTGCATCAGTTTACACTTTCATCAAGCACTGTTGCTGCAGCAGTGCAACGGTGATTACCAGAGTCAAACATCCTTTGAAATCTCAGTACTACAGGACCCTGCATTCTGGGCACTTACCTTTTTGACTTCTTCCTGCTGTGATCCCTCAGGAAGGTTTAATATTTTACTGCTTGAGGAACTCCACAGCTCCTTGCTGCAGAAATCTTAAGATATATGCTCATTTAGCAGTTGGTAGTTAAAGGTCTCCTACTGTGTGTCTAGGTGGCCTGTCTGTCTAGTGTCTGAGGTAAGTTTTCTTGAAAGTATAAGTTGTTAAATTCTTATGTGCCTTTTTGGTTTTCTGTCTTGCAGGTTATGTATGCTCAGTGGATTGGAATGAAACTCAATAGTAAAGGGCTGAGTGCTCCCTCCTGTTATGTAAGTGATTTCACAAGTATCATCTAAAGGTGTGCTCACCCCAAATGCAGGAACAAGAAATAGTTAATAATTGTGTCAAGCTGGAGATATACAAAAGGGAAAATCCAAAGTATGTTTTATAACAGGCCTTCTCTCAGATAATTGGGGATTATGAGGAGATATCTATTATTTCCTTAACAGTTCCCTCTTGAAATTCCAAAGACCAAAACTGTGATTCTCAGAACAGCAGAACTACAAGTGTAAATGTGTGGAAATACATAACAAGTAAAAGTTTGCTGTATCTCAAAATATTGAACATTCTCTGGACTTATGGTATGACATTTACTGAGTCAAACAACTTAATTTTAGCTTTCCAAAGAGGGCACCAATGATTATTAAAAAAGCCAGTAGTAAGCGATACAAATAAGGACTGTAAATTGCCGGAAGTTCTTCATATGCCTGTATGTTTTCTAAAAAGAATAGCCAGGAAACTTTAATTTAAAAGTGCAAAACTGCAGTCTTGGGAACCACATGGCTGGTCTTTTGATAGCTTTAGCAACTGCTGGAGGAGAAAAGCAAATGGAAATGGAATCTATGCAAGATAAATTTGATCAATTGTGTACCGAAGTATTCAAAATAAGTGGAATTTTGCAAGACGATATTAAAACAAATAAAAATATAATGGGATAGAACACACAGTTAACATGTAGATGAACTGATGAACTAAGAGAAAAATAGCTGAATATGAATCAACACAAGAAGTGATTAAGAGAAGTTAATTTCTAATTTTATTCACAAAATATTCTAGAGAATTATATTTAAAACAAAATCAATACTCACACCACAAAATCTAATTTCATTAACATAATATTTATTTTAATGAGACATCTATAAAACTAGACACAAGTTCCAATTTGAAATTTTACAGTGGAAAATCCTGTGGTGGGTACCATTTTAGTATAACCAGCATTTACAGAACTCAGATTAATCTGCCTTTACGATGTCCCTTTTACTTTCCACTGACATGCTAAGGGTTCTAAATTGGAATGTATATCTAATTCCATTGATGTCTCTTTAAAAGAAATACTTTTTAAGATACCTTATTTTATTAGAGACTTGATTTCAAAGAAAAATTGAATGAGGTTAATATTAATCTCCATGATTTGTTAATCACTTTGGATGTAAAATCCCTGTATATACTGTTTCTACGGGAAGTGTGGTTGGACTGAGTGGATATTTTTTACCTGAAATTAGATTTCTTGCTGAAAGTATTGATCTTGTTTTGAAATATAATTATATTATGTTTAAAATGTTTTTACATCAACAACTGATGAGACTGGCAAGGGGGACTACTATGGCCCCAGATTTTGCTAATTTGGTTAAGGGATACTGGTAACAGAACTTTATGTATACTAGACATTTTAAGTATGTTAAATGTTATGTCTTCATGATATGTTTGTTTTAATTTTGGGCTAGTACACAGATACGATTGTCATCTTTTTTAAGTAACCTTAATGAAGGGGCAGAGTTTGGGGAATTTTCTAGTCACATCAGTGACAACATCATGACATTTTTAAACACTTCTGCTTGGAAGACCATCTATGAGTTGAAAACTGTTATAAGTTTCAAAAATTCATCCAGCAATTCTTTACTGCACTATAATAGTATGCATCCTCAGTATCAGAAGAGGGGAGTCATAAACACTATGAACACCAGGCTAAAGAATCTTACGAGTCATTAGGACAGCATTGGTTTGTTAGAAGATAATTTAAAGCAGAGATTTATTTATGTAGAAAGTTTCTAGATGTTCAGATTTATTATCTATCTACTGGACCCACAATAGTCATGTTTCAAAATGAGGTACAGTGATGTTTTAACTCCATTATTAGATTCTGCTACAATTAATTAATTAAAAAAGTATGGATTAACAACTGGAGGCTACTCAACACTAATGAGGAAGTACTAAAGAGTTTGGGTAATGAGCCCATATTTATAAACAAAGGGGGGGGAGGTTGAGCCATCAGCGATATTCTGGAAAATAGTACTACTATTAAACGAGTAACATTTTAATGTTAAATTTGTTCATCTTTTAGATTCATTCATGAAGGCTTCATTATTTATTCTGTGAACATCACTACAACACATTATTCCCCCTGGTAGTTTTACTTAATTCATTTTTTTTTTTGGTTTATTTTGTCACTTGTTCCACTTGCAATCATTTGTATGTAGGGAAAACTAATCAAAGATTGAAAGCAGGATTTTAGAACATGGCAGAGCTTATCATGATCAAGGGTGTTCCCCCATGCTTTGTAAAGACACACTATGGAGTGCATTGGGTTTAACAATTTCTTTTTAGTGTGTTAGATTTTGTAGATTATTTAGTTAGGGGTAGCAGTAGAGAGAACCATCTTCAACATTTGGAATACAAATGGCAAGTTGTGTTAGATGGATCAAAACTACAGTTTAAATCCCTCTGTTAATTTTAAGTGTTATTTAAAAAGTTGAGAATGAAAGTGCTTTAGTCATGTGATTTTTCAGGACCAATCATGTGTGTTAAATGAGATGCAAACATGGATGGTTCCATTACATTTTTAATCTGCTGAAATTTCAATCCATTGTGATTATACAGACATGAAAAGTGTGCACCCAGTTTTATGTTTTAATCAAGTTTATTTTATTAGTTTATTTCTTTATGATTATTGACTCTATATTCAATCCTTGTGTGCATTATGGTGACACTTTCTTAGGAATAGAAAGGATTGAAAAAGAGGGGACATTAAGAGGAGAAGGAAAAGGAATACAAATATATATATATATATATATATATATATATATATATATATATATATATATATTGATAATGGCTCATATGCAACAGAAAATATATGGGAGTTTTCATCCCCCAAGGTGTACTGCAACCCAGCCAACCTGAGTTTGACTAGTAGCTTGGCTGCATGGGCAGGAAGGATGGGAGTGTGCAGCCATTGTCGGCTTTTGCATCCTAGGGGCATGGAAGCAGCTCTGGTCTGCTGCTTTGTTACTGCCTAGTGGGAGTTTTGGGCAGTGCATCCATGGAGACTGGCCCTTCAGAGCATGTAATGTAGCCCTGGTTAAAACACTCTTGGAGGTGAAAGTATTTTTCCAAGAAGTCAGGATACAATTGTGGGGCTTTGGAGTGCTGCAGATTAGGGGTTAGGAGCTCCATGGCAAATCCACCTGAGAGATCTACTGAACCACTCCCTACTAACTCTTGCCTTTCAAACAGAGGCCAGCCAGCAAGCTTAACCTGAGCTACAAATGGGCTTTGGCTGTTATGTCAGGCAAGTGATAGGTACAGCTTCATTCTACCTTGGGGAAGTTTATGAGGTTACATGGGGGGAAGGTGTTAAGCTTACTCTTGAAGGCCTGGTTGACTCTCTCAAGATGAAAGAATGGGTTGACTGGACACTGATGGGGGGGGTAAATAAACAAATAACTGAATAAAAAGAAAATGCATGAGAGTTCTGAATGGGGGAATGGAAATGAGGATAGGCAGAATGCATATAACAATGTCATAAGTGACACTGAACGACTAACAAGTGGAACGTAAATTAATTAAAATGGGCTTTATGGAAGGATTTTTATCACCTTACCGAGGAGCCAGAAAGAGAGGGTAAGCATACATAGGAATAGGAGTACCTATATAACTTGAGGAGGAGAAAACAGAAAAAAAAATGTGAGGTATTTTGATCAGGGTGTTTTGAATGGATAAGTCAATCATATTTGTAAATATATACATTACTCCTAAGATGAAATATAGTGAAGTTAGGATAATATTAAGGGAGGTGATAAATTATCACCAAAGTATTTTATACATAGGTAATTGAAATATAATAAGCAGCAAAAGGCATGTCTCTGGTGGACCAAGGAAGATATATATAACAAAAGGTTGAAGATTCCTTGGCTAAGGCAACCATAGAGAAAGTTGCTTGGAAGGAAGTAGTATGGATAAAATATACTGCTATTGAACTTAGGAGGATTTCAATAAATAATGGTGTGTTTTAAACAGTGTAACTAGCTATGAAGTTTGGAGATCAAGCATAAACATTAACTGTATCCTTCATCTCATTCTTAATATTGGAAAGGGGAAGTAGGTACTCACATGGGAAGGTATGATGGGTATGACTGAGGGTGAATGGTCAGGTGGGTTGATTGAAGAAGACGAAAAGCCCTCAAGGGCCTTCAGTGAAGTAGTATAGGAACCAGTTGTACTGCCTCAATGTGTGCTCAGAGCATTAGTTGTTGAGTCTCTCATTAACCCTAAAGATGTATGTCAGACTGGAGGATGAAAGTTATTGTGTCAGTGTACAGAGAGGTGGTTCCAGGAAAGAGCCAAACAACCTCAGGCCTATTAGTATTTTATTTTTTCACCCTGAAAATCATGGAAAATATTTGTGCATTAGACTGGGATTGTTTCTAATTGTTATTAGTCTTAAATATGCATAGCAATAAAGGTTCACAGAACAGAGGCCTTGCCTGCCCACCTTAATTCAGTTCTGTGTCACCAATGAACTGGGCAAAGGGAGTGCTATGAATGCTGTATATCTGGATTTCAACAAGGCCTATCACAGCACACAGAACCACAGAAGAAATTGGTTGGGAAGTTCAAGGGTGTGAGGATGGCCCAAAAAATGTTGAGGGTGGCAGGTAATTGGAGGAGGTGATAGTTGGTGATAGCTGGTGGTAGTTATGGTATAGTAATCTGGTGAAAGAGTATCATTATTGAATTGTCATGTGTTCAGTTAAGATGGCTATTTTTAGCAGATCTGGTTACATAACCCTATGGATTTGAGTATCAAGAGCTTACTGTTTTCTGGCACCATTAACTGGTGATTACAGCTGATGAAGCAATTCTGCAATAATATACCATTGTCCAACAGCATCTGTTGAGTCTTTGCAAGGTGAGCATACAGTTGTCACCTGCTTTTTAATATTGTAGTTCTCCTTCCTCTTGGGGACATCACTCATAGAATATACCCTTATACATTGTGTTATTATTATGAGTGCTGTGTCAATACTGCTAAGGGAGCAGTTTCTCAGTTTATCATGTTTACTGCTCATCTCTCAGTATACATCTCCATCTGCAGAGATTAAAAATAGGTACAATGATCCTTGGAAAAGTAGGTACCATCCATCCATCCACAACCCCTTTTTCCCATTTTGACTCACAGGGTTAGGGTGCAGCTTCAACAGTGAAAATCAATTAGAGCACACTGCTAGTGGCTATAAAAATGCATACATCTAGCCAAAAATCTGAACACCTAATTAACATAAAATTTGGATCATGAATAGTATATAAATCTTCCCACTTCCAGTAGGACTGTGGAACACTACTCATTAACACAAGTTTAAAAACACAGCCACTCCCACTGGGAACCCCTCTGAGTCCAACCACTGTTTGTGCTTGTGTCACTGGATTCTTTTATATAGTCTGCACTAATTTTACCAATGTTTCTGGGACTTTAAATCATTGAAGGACTGCCCAAATCAGCTTTCTTGGAACTTTGTAATATGCTTTCTCCAAGGACTCTTTCCTCATCTCGTTTCTTCTCAACTATCTGTCTTTCTGCAAACACTGGGTCAGTTGCGCTGCATCCTGATCTGAATCTGAGCTGCTTGTCTCCTATCTTAATGTCTACTACTTTGCTTATTCATTTATTAATCACTTTCTCCAGAAGTTTGATGTAGTGTGACAGGAATCTGACACCTCTATACTGCCCACAGCTGTGAATGTTTTCTCTATTCTTGCACACTGGTACTAGAATGATTATTCGCTATTTAACTGGAATATATTTTTTCTGTGTATTGCTATGAGTATCCTTTGGAGCTATTTCTCCTGTAACTCATGAAACATTTTGGTATATTGGCTGTGACCTTGACTGAGCCTGCTGCTTTCCTGGACTTCATTTTCTTTGGTGCTGTTCTTACCTTTATAAGGTGAGTTCCTCCTCTTCTTTAATTGTCAGCTGTGCCTGGGTCAGTACAACTTCTGAAGCATTTTTTTATTCAGAAGCTGCTGGCATCTGTTATGAATTATGGCTGAAGTCTCCCTTCTTTATCTTTATGTCTTTGCCTTGCAACCTGATAGAGTTTCTCTGTGCTATCCACTGAGTCATTTTCCAGAAGCTGGTAGAGTGCCTCTGATGTCTTGTTTTTAATATTGCAACTGGTGTCTTAGCCTGTTTGTTTGCCAGGCAGTAGTTTTTCCTAACCTGGTCCATCTTTTCTATCTCCCACTTTTTCCTGCTCTCCTTCTTTCTTTCAGTGACTTCCTGGACTTCTGCATTCCACTACCAGCTTTCCTTCTGTACCTTATTTCCATAGTTGGCTTGAACACATATCTGTTCGATATGCCTCACACACTTTTTTAAGGCACTATCATTTTTCTTCAACTCCATTTATTTCTTCTTTAAATCCATGAGTATTTCATTGAAGTCTTCAGCTTTTTTCTTGTGCTTTCTTTCCAGTAACTTTCAAGTCTTCAGGCTATGCTGTCTGTTGACCTTAGAGCCTTATCTGATGACTGCTTACAGCTAATTGTGGCAATCTTGGCTTATGCTGGGAGCCAACTGTTTCACTGGTCATGACTTTGCAACTGCTGATTGTACTTTAGTGCCTTTTCCTTACCAGAAGGAAATCTACCTGAGTTGCATGTTGGCTAGTTTTGTATGTGATCTTGTGTCTCTCTTGCTGAATCATGTGTTAGCCACCATCAACCCATTTGCCAAACAGAAATCTAGAATAGCCACTCCATCTTTATTCCTGTTGCCCCAGTCATATCGACCCAGGCAGTCCACATATCCTGTTTGATCCTTGCCAATATGTGCATTTATATCTCTTTTATCAGCACCAAGTTATATTGCCCTACTTTATCCAGTAAGCCTTTCAACTGCTTCCTGAATACACTCTTTTCCTGATTTTCATAACCCTGCTATGAGTCATAGGCTGACATTATGAATACTGCCGTATCCTTACACTGGTGTCTGATTGCCATGAGTCTGTCATTAATTCTGATGACAACCATCATTGTTTTCTGAAGCCTTTCCCTCCCCACAAGTTCCACACCATCTGTAGACTGTCCTACCCCCTGAGTAGTTGACTCTATCCTAAGCAAGTGGCTTTGCTGCACTATCCTTTCATTTCACTCCTGGATACAGAGGATGCATAGCCTCCTCCTTGCCATCATGTCATCTACTTCCAAGCTGTGTCCTGTCAGTGAACCTATACTGAGTGTTACAGCCCTTAGTTCATGTTTGACACATTAACTGGTTTTAAGTCCAGCTTTCTGTCAACACAGCTATCCTAGGTAACCCAAGCTGGGCAACTGGACACCAGCCGGACAGTAACTTATTGACCCAAGGCTCCTAGGCTTTATGGCAGGCACACACTGGCAAATAGGGGTACATTGACTCCTCTCACCATTAGCATAGGTCCCTAATGTAGGTTGGAATAGACTGGGTCCTCCACCCATTTATCAACAACAAATACCCATGCCCATTTTGGTGACATTAGTCAATGTGACACAATCACCTAGAGCCATATTTTACACCACTGAGCCTGCCACAGTGCACAGTCTATGATCTGTGTTCTCCTATTTTGAGGATATTGAGCACCACAGAAGATGCCCAAAACAGTTGATCTGTACAACTTTTCCCCCTATAGACACCATCTAGATTCTGTGCTGCTGCCTACAACTCCATTCACAGTGAGTTTTTTAGCGGAAACACCCAGCATGTTTTTGTGAGGTGGGAAAAACCTTAACTCCCTGCATACAGATAGATAGATAGATAGATAGATAGATAGATAGATAGATAGATAGATAGATAGATAGATAAAGGAGGTAGAACAAGAAACTCTTGTTTTCCCTCAGACACAAGGCAGGAGCCCAGCTGTTTCCAGCACCTGAAGAAGTCATGCTAACTCATATAGGTTTACCTGTGGAGCAAAATGGTAGCCCCCTTTGCATGGAAGCACATTTGAATGTTGCAACACTACAATGAGGTACCACCAACTGTCCATCATGCAGACAGACAATGCTTTGAGCAACACAGGACGAGTGCATGAGTATAGTGTGCATTTGTGTCCCTAGTCAAGGATGAGCATGGTAACCACAATGCATTGAGTTAAGGGTGCCACTCAGAGATAGGAGTGCTAAGTATAGTCAGCTGCACAACTGTCAGGCGTTGAGGTCTTTATTAGATTGATATAAAGTGGTGGCAACATTTTGTGTGAGAAGACTAAGACAAGCTACTGTATAATCAGGACTTTACAGAATATGACTTTTGAACTTTGAGATAGTTATACTGTAGATAGATAAAAAACCCGGTAATACACCTGTGCACTGTACACCACAGACATGGTGGATATCAGCAACAGGGATACAGAGGAAGTGGTGTAGGTGTGGAATGGATACATCACTATATGGGACAGCTAACTGACCGCCAAATGGGGTAAGGTCGACAATCCACATACATATAGGTGATCTACAAAAGGCCACTTGCACATACTGCTATTTCACCCACTGGTGTATAGATCTTGCCATAGACCCACATCATATGCAAAGGCTCAAAAGGTTCACCATGCTAGAGAATGATCTATTACTGCATATCCTCCATACACATGGCATGCACACTATGGCCAAAGATAACATGGATAAAGCTTATCAGGAGATGGTGTTGCAGAGAGCTGTACAGGATATCAATGATGTGGGAGGCCATAATATCGCTGCAAGAAGTGTGGTGAAAGGTAACCATTATAATATTGCTTGCCAAGAACAAGGAACGAAACACTATCCAGAGCTTGTCCATCATAAGATGTGAACCAACAATGCGTCAGCTCCTCACACAGGTGGAAGAATTCTTGGTATCAATGTCTGGGGGGGACAGACCCTCATAAGTGGTGGTAGCTTAGATGTAGGAGCAGATCTAATGATGATCATATGAGTGTCTGTTGGGTTGGGGTGCTACAGGTTAATACATGTCCTTATTGGACTGGCTTATTTGTTAAGTGGCTTTTGCATGTCTGTCCACTAGGTACCTCTGGACTGCAACTGCAACACCATGAACATCAAGGTATTTATGTGTCCATATGTTCTTCACATATTGTGTCATCTATTATCATGCCTGCCATGGAGGGAGGGGTTAGGCATACATTTGACTACCGATTCCAGTATCTTATGACTGTGCTTTCACAGGTTCTTCTGGTGGAGGGTTCAGCACAATGGGACATGATCCGCTGGTCAGTCAGGTGTTAGTAGGCATACCTCTCAACCATACTGAATTCCTTGGCATTTACCAGTTTTAAGGTTCAAATAATGGGGTGCCATGCATTCCTGATTGACCCCCTTTATTCCTGATTCTTTCCCGGCTTTCTTTTTAATTTTTTTCTTGGCAATTTTCAGCTGATGTCATCACATGCAGAGGTGTGCATGATAACATCAGCATTGTGAGCAGCCTGCCAGCCTGTCAGAATTCGGCTGAGGGCTCAAGGGGTGTGACTATTGACTGACTGACTCACTGCCTGTACTTTGTTTACATTTGGGCAGCAGCAACATGTTTAAGAGTAGCGTGTGTGTCGGACTGCAGGTGTGCAGCAGCTAAGCTAAAGGCAAGAGCTTCTTTCAGGTTACAGAGCAGACAGCAGAGTCATTCAGTTTAGAGAGGGTTGGTCGGGACTCGGGACTGGACTACACAGGCTGCAGGCAGCTCAGACCATGAGAGAGCAGCAACACACTGTTTTTTTTTTTTATTTTTAATTAGAAGTTTGACTTTGATGCAGTCAGTGACAGTCGGCAAGGCTTCCCCATCCCCAAGCAAGCCATTTGTTTCAGTGCAGCAAGCAGCAGCAGCAGCATCAGTCTCGTCAGACTCGGGTCAAAGTGATGGTGCCACCAGACATGAAAAAATATTTTTATGCTTCTTCCCCTAGCTGCTCCCCCACCTCCAGGTAAAAAGATAAAAAGAAATAAATTCATTTGCTGCAGTTACTGTAATCCGTATTAAGAAAGAATTGGGTCACATAGTACACTAAAGGGCAGTGATGTTCCGGTTTTACTTAAAAGGAGATGAGCCTTGCAACCACTTTACTGAAGTGTTAGTACAAATCAGAAGCCCTGCTATAATATTTAGGTTAGATTATTTTTCTATGAAAAGGTGCTAATTTGCGGAGTATTATGATGGTATGTTAAAAGTAAAAAAAGATATTTCCTGCAAGGTAAGGGGAGACTTATACAAAAAAGTGAAGCATTCTTTATACTCCCTTTCATGCAATTTAAAAAGTTAACCTTCAGTACTAGAAATTCAGTTTTGATCTCATAACCTAGCTATTATTTAACAGTGTACTGGAGATGCTACCTTCCAAGTAATGTTATTCCCTGCCACTGGTTGCCAACCACTCCTCATAGATATTTTATATCAGCTGCATCTTTTTAGCAACTGCTCTTTCTCCCTATCTTGGCATTTGCCCAGTCTTTTGTTCTGAGGAGTCCCCCTCGGATGATTGCATTTGACTAGGTTAGGAATAGGACTCCATTATGCAGCTGCGCTTGGCTTATGTGTGCACCATTTTAATTCTGGTTATAGTTCTGGCAGGTGACACAGTTTACCTTGCATTTCCCATATGCTGTTTCCATTTGAGATTATGTTTTCCCTACGTTTGATATTAACAACACTCATCATGGATGCCTGTATATTAGGTAATGCAGTCAGTAAACACACAGGTGTGTGCATTTAAGTACCCCAAGTTCTCTGTCACTTCTTTCTGTCTTAGCTGTTGGTGCCAACAAAATTAGTAGTGTTGATTCTTTTCTTGCCTGAAAAAGGATATATCTGATTTGTTCTTTCATCCTCTTTCCAGTTTCTGTCCAAATTATAGCACAATCAGAAATGTTATAAAAAATCAGTGCTCCTTGCCATTGATTTAAGGGAAAACAGTGAGCACTAGTAGATGCATTTCCTTTAATATCACATAAAAGGTGAAGTGCTTTTTCATTTATATTCTGACATGAGTAAGGCATGGACCTGGCAATGACTGATGAACCTAAGTGACCGTTACAAAATAGGTATGAAAACAAACTGCTATTAACTGAAACATAGTATACTCTGTGCTTCGCATTTATATGCATGCCTCTAAAGTCTCTCAAATCACACCTCTCTTCTCTCTGGCAATGTACTTGTGCCAAAATAGTACCTCCTAACACCTGATCCACTACTATATCCCTCTACAATATCACTACTTAGGAGCTCTCTCTGACTTGCTGAATTCAACTGCTTATGCCTACAATACTCTGGCAAGTAACAATAAAAACTGCTACCTTTCCTGACTAACTCCATCTTCAGTGATCAAATTGTACACAATGTTGATGTGTAATATTTGTAAATAACTTGTACCATTGTGTTTAATATTTACTTCCATGCATTGAGACTGTATATACACTGTATATTGTGCTTTTTCTTGTATGTACTATTAATGTTATGTGGAGCTTTTCTCCCCAGGCCTCTATTGAAAATGGGCTCACCTAGGCCCAGTAGACTTTCCCAGTTAACAAATGCAATAAATAAATAAATAATATGTACTCCTATATATGTACCAGCTTATAAGTGTATGTGTGTGTCTGCGCATGACTGTGAACTATACTTTATACATGTACCTTTGGTCACGTATCTATCATAGTGTCATAGTGCGACCAGATATTCTTGATCATTTATGTTGTACCAGAGCACCATTACCAGTTTGTGAATTAAGTGACACCTTAAGGTATGTAGTCATTTTATTTGTTTATGCTTTCCATGAAATGCTGATAAGTCATAAGGCTTTAAGTTCATGCTGTATTTTATGTTCATTTGTGTTATGTGATAAAATGTTTTAATGTGTGGTATATTTTTATTAAAAATACAAATTATTTTTGCTAGACTGTGTATGAAGTGATGTAGATCATTTCTCACAAACATCAGAAAAGCTGTTTATTTCTTTATAGCCCCCTCCTCTCCAGATCATGAAAGTAACATTTTAAATTCTGTTACTTAATTCCAAGGACTATATTTACTTATCATTTATTGACTGGATTAGTTGCCTCTTTTCAGGTGAGATCTGAGGTTGCATTTATACTTCTAGGGGAAATTTGCCCAGGCACTGGGAGAACTTCCCCTACTCTTTTGATAGGTGCCATGGGATCTTTTACATCCACCTGAACTACCACCGACTCAGGCAGATAGGGCCTCAGTTTAATGTCTCTTCCAAAAAATGACACACTCAGGTGTGCCGCACCCTCATTATGTTGCACTGCAGTGCCAGCAGTTCATCTACATGGTGTTGAAGTAGAACTCGCAGCCTTTTCTCCAAAGGGGAGTATGCTACATGTTGCACCGCTGACACTTGGATACGAGGCTGCATCGCTAACTCACTAAGTCTGTAAACAGTACATCAACTTCAAATGGTTGAAACTCAATCAAAAATAAAACAACATTTTATGTAGGGGGAATCCCCCCTGCTCCCCCCATGTGGGGAATTGTGCCCCTACAACACCTTCTAATTATGTATACCAAATTTGAGCTCACAAAAGCAGCAGGAAAAGGACAAAATCCTACTCTCCACTGTGTAACTATCCCACAAAACATATGCCGGCATGCTGCTGTGAATCAGCAGTTCAACAAAACAACCCTAAGTTATACAATTGCTTTAGCAGGCATACATTCAAACACACATAATCACTTCTGAGTACTGATAGTGGTGTACAGTAAGTATTGTGTACTGGGATTCTATTTGGTGTCACAGTCTTAAAAAAAAATCACTTGAAGAAGTCATCATGAGATGAAACCAGTTTTCTTGAAATGTTGCAACATAATCTAGTTGTCAGCAAGTAAGTTACAGCTGATTGCTTATCCAGATGTCAGACCATGCTCCTGTAGTTCTGACTACCAGCCTCAGCTTCTACATGCATGGTTTTGAAAAAGCTGTAATTTGTGGAAGTGGTCAGTGCAGGGCTGGAGGACATTAGGACCACTAATGATGAGCCCCTAAGCTACTTCCAGTGCATGGGATAGGAGGATGGTACCATTAGTGCCTCAATGGAGATAGTTCTTTAATTTATATATAACTTCTATGAGGTGGTTAGATGATCAAATGGATTTGTTCATTCTGGGTTGGAAGGCAACCAGAACATATCCAGGGACTTCCTTCTAGAGTCAGTGAATAGGAGGTTTGTGTGGGAGCATGAAAAACTCACCTCCCAACCAGGTAACAATTGTAAGTCTACAAGAAGCCCAACAGTAGTCCATTCCAAGGTACTGGCTGTCTGATCTATTCCATATCACTCAGCTCTTGCTGCTGGGGGGAATGGATGGACTGATAGGGTCTCCTGTGCAGGAAAAAAAAGTGGCTTATTTGGCGTTCTTCTGTCATATACTAAATCTGACAGTCTGTGCCATTTGGCTGCAGCCCCTCTGATTCTAGCTTTGACCTCCTCATTCAGACTTCCTTTCTTCTCAGCCACCCCTCCCAGATACTGGAAACTGTTAACTTGTTCCACTATTTTCCCTTCTATCTCAGTTTTCAGCTTCTTCTGAATTAAAAAAAAATTGCTGCCATTACAATTGTCTTATCTGTACTCAGTTTCATTGTATGTGTTTTCAGTTTTGCCTTCCATTCCCCTATCTTTTGCTGAAGTTCTTGTTCTGAGTCTGCCTATAATGTCACATCATCTGCATACAGCAACTATGTTGATCTGTTCCCTCCTACCTGTTTGCTAATGTAGTCTTTCATCAGTATGACCAGCAGTGGGGTCAGAGATGAACCCTGGTACACACTCAACTCCAATGGGAGCCCCTTCTGTGAGACCAGACACTGTCCAAGTGAGTTGCACCCATTACTGAAGGCACTTGAAATAAAAAAGTAGAAACCATGCAATTCCTTATTATATTAACTGATCTTTGAATAGGCCATCTGTAATGAGTATCTTATTTGTTCTTTCTACCATTGCTCATTGTGTTGGGAATCAATTTCTGTAAATAACCAGTTTACTTCTTTGATGGTAGTGCGGTTCCCAGAATCCTTTGACTGTGGATGACATACAGATACTGGTCTTCCAATGGTCTTTTTGTAATAAACATGCAGTGGTATGGCACAAAAACAATTTTAGTCACTTAGGTAA
Source organism: Protopterus annectens (assembly GCF_019279795.1). Taxonomy (NCBI): domain Eukaryota; kingdom Metazoa; phylum Chordata; order Ceratodontiformes; family Protopteridae; genus Protopterus; species Protopterus annectens. The sequence goes on from NC_056743.1 coordinate 694,675,681, forward strand.
TAAATCTTAAAAAACATGCAGATTGCTCAGAATATGTTTATTAAACAAACACAAAGAAGATCTGTACAGTATGAAAATGGTAAATGAAATGAAAATTAGGTAACATCAGTTTGCCCAACCTAACACACCTCTTCTCTGCAGTGTAAATGTACCCCAAACTGATGATAAATCTAGTAATCCATACATTTCTGAAAAGCATATATTAGTACTCTCTAATGAGGATAAAGTTAATCTGTAAACTTTAGCCTTCCACTCTGCAGGAAGGAAATTATGTCTAAATATAAAAAATCCATATCAATGAAACATTAAAATGTAGATATACATTATGTGCTTTGCCTAATTTGACCTTGATTTAGTGCAGACTGGAATAAATCTGACATGCATTTCTTCTTAGATCTAAAGTTATTGACAAGAATTCTCATCTCAACTATTGTCTATAATAAATAACACTGTCAATTGAAGACACCGTGGACGCCACTAAAATCCAATAATGCCTTCATTCTCCACAAGTTAAGTGCTTTCAGCCATAAAACAACTGTGGCCTTCTTCAGAACTAATTAACAGCAAGGAAAGCATGCATATATACACACCCCAATCTAAAACACCCAATCAGAAACAAGAAATTCTTATTTAAATAATTCCAAACCTAAACACCATTTTAAAATACTTTATAATAAAAATTATGTTTTAAAAAAATGCAGAAATATTGCACATTCATTTACGCTTATCATAATATGCTTTCCTACGTAAGACAACCTTATAGTTAACCCCAACATTTAACCCTGGTGCATTGTAAGCATTGAGCAAAATCTGCCACTTCAGTTCCTTATACTCCAATTCACCCTCCTTATCTTCATTGAAATCTATGGGTACATGATCAATTAGTACAAAAAATACTTGTTGTTACTTGGACATACTAACGTGTGTTTATACAAAGCATTATTCATATCCTTCTTTTTAATATCACAATAATGCTCGTATATTCTCTTCTGTAATTGTCGATTGTTTTTTCCAATATAGAAGGAATTACAGGCTGAACACTTTGCTAGATATATCACATAAGTCGAAGAACACATAAATCTCCCAGGAACTTTCAATATTTTGTTATATGTACTAATTTCTGTGTATATTTCAGTCCATGCATTTATACATACCGCCTCTTGTAGTGGAACTTCTATTTTGACTTCCTTCCAAAATTTCTTTAAAATTCTTAGCTCATTTATTAATAAATGTAGGTTCCACACCTAAAGCTAATTTCATTTCACTCTTTCACTGCTAAAATCCTCCAATTGTTTTTTTATGATGTTTTTAATGGCTTTACTATCTACTGTGAATTCTAATGGCATTGACATAGACCAATCCTTTTTATCATCCTTACTATCATGATTGTCTTCATTTGAAATGTCTGCCCCTATTAACTCTTCCACTATTTTTGTAGGATACTCCCTATTCTTAAACCTAGAATGTAACTCATTCACTAATACATCCATTCTAGATACATCAATCATGACCCTCTTCAGTCTAACCAACTGCCCTTTGACTATATTATGTTTGATGTAAGTGGGGTGCATACTTGAATAATGTAGCAAACTGTTACTAGCTACTTATGATAAGTGCAAATGAATGTGCAATATTTCTGTGTTTTTTTAAAACATAATTTTTATTATTAAGTATTATGCTTTCCTTGTTGTTAATTAGTTCTGAAGAAGGACACAGTTGTTTTATGGCCGAAAGCACTTAATCTGTAGAGAATAAAGGCATTATTGGATTTTAGTGGCGTCCACCGTATCTTTGATTGACAGTGTTATTTTGTATTTGTTAGTTTTATTGCACTGATTTTTGAGACATAACTCCTTCATATTTTTTTGTTTTATTGTCTATAATAACATTATTATATGTTTGACTGCATTTCATACCTAAACAAACTGTTAAAAGTTGACTGCCATAAAAATGTGCTATATACTTATGTTTCATCTATCTATATAGCTCTGCCTTGATGTACCGATTTACATAGATTGGCAAGGACATAATAATGCTCAATCCAATAGCTTAAAGAATGGTTGCATTCTGGTTTATATTTTGTGTTGTTTAACGAAGAAGGCTGAAGCGCAGCCGCAGTTAATTTTATTTTTATAAAATAAAACTGTATTTTAGTTTTGCACAAGTTCAAATGTTAATATAAATAAAACACTATTGTTCTCCTGCTTATTTTGTGTTTTACAATCATATTTTGGTTGTCTGTTCTTCAGTTTGCGTTTAAAAGTTGGTATCCCACAATTCCATTGGAGTGGGTGGGATTACATAATTATGTATGCAAATTTGATGTTAATTGACATACAGATTTTTACCTATTTTTCATGGACCTTTGTCCAGATTTTTGATGTTTCCAGGTTGAGACGTATGTTGGTAGGTAAGGTGCTAATGGTATTATGGTACTATCTGCAATGGCATAGAAGGCTGTGTTGCACAACATCACTGGCTCTAAGAGTGGCCCTAACATGTGCTGTTCAGATATAGCACCTGCTACTTCAAGCACTGTTAATTGCCTGTAACACCATAAATCCTTGATGTTAAGTAATGGTCAAGACTGTGGCACAGCATGCCTCTTTTATGCATTTCTGACATACTTTTCCACATTTAATGTCAGAATTTGTAGTGTGATCATGCCTTTTTGCAATGGGGACCTCATTTCCATATTGTTATGTGCTTATTTTCATGTGTTGCACAGTGATATTTTTAGTCTGCAAACTGCCATAGTACTTGTGTGCCTGAATTGCCTCCTACATATGCATTTCTATTACTCATGTCATTTTTTGCAGTACTGTGAGCTGTCTATGAATAGTGGCCAGTGTATTCATGGAATGTGTCACAGATTAGCTTGTCTTTAGGGTGGCATAGGATATGGGATTTGTAGAAGAAAAGTGGTACTTTTGGGGAAAATATTGGAACTAGTGATAGCAGTGGAGTGGATTTTCAAAAGATAAACATAAGAGAGGGTGTGGGTAAGATGGTACATTAGGAGGAAAGAAAAAAGGGCAAGGTGAGAAAAATAGGAAGCAAACAGACAAGAGGATGACATAGGCAGAGATAGTTAGAGACATACAAGCAAGAGGAGTGAAGATAGGAAGATAGCTGAGATGCAATGCTCGGGGGATTTTCAGGCATTAAGGAAGGATGAAAGGTTTGTGGTAGGAGTGACAGTTGAGAAAAAGATGACAGGGAGAAGGAAACCAAAGTAGAGTGACTGGGGAAGTCAGCAGTGATATGTGAAGGGGCAGCAGAGCCAAGGAAGGCTATGCAGATGGCAGTTGTGACAGGAAAAGCAGAAGAGAGTCGACAATGAGAGGAACTCAGTCAGAGGGAAAGGAAGAAGATTTAGGCAGAAGAGGTGGCCGTGGTGAATAGTGGTATAAAACCCAGTACTACTGACAATGAGATACTACCTACAGGATACAATATTCACTGGTTAGACCATGCTACAAGGAAAGGAGGTGGGATAGCAGTCCTTTACAAAAATACTCTAACCGTTAATAGAGACACCATTCAACCTCCCCAATTCAATAACGCGGAACTCCTCATAACCAAGCTACAGATTAACCAAAACAAACACTTGAACATCGTCTGTGCATACATTCCACCAGGCAACAACCTAAATACCCTAGAAGATTTCCTTTACTGGTTATCGACTACCTATCCCCAAGAAATCATATTTCTTGGTGATTTTAACACCGATTGGCACCCCTGCTCCTCCGACCCCCCCCCCCCTCACTCATATAAATTTATCTGGGTTTAAACAGACCATAACCTCTCCCACTAGGATAAACAAACCAACCAACAAGGAAAGTATCCTAGACTGGATCCTAGTTAATAACCAACCCCAACTGTACACAGCTGGTACTCTTCCCTGATGACCTCAGCCACCATTGTTTAACCTATATCATAAAACATAAGGCAGGAAACCCTTACCAGCCCAAATATAAAACATTTAGAAACAGGAAAAACTTGGATGCTGCTATATTCCAAAATGAATTAAAAGCAGTTGACTGGTCAAAACTAAAAAAATCTAACATTAGAGGAGGCCATAGATCACTTTAACACTAGATTCCTAAGTATCCTTGATTCCTATGCTCCAGCACGTACAATAAAAACTAGATCAAATACAGCACCACAGCTCACAAAAGATACCAAAGCTAAAATCAAAACTAGAAACAGAGCCTGGGCCAGCTGGAGAACAACCAAAGCCCCACTTGGCCATCTAAAATATCGTCAACTCAGGAATGATACAAAAACCTATTTTACTCGATAAAAAAAGCTTCTACCAAAATCTCCTACAAAAACACCACAACAACCCTCAAAAGTTCTGGGCAGGCTTAACTCAACTACTTTGTTCAGGTCACTCCAACACCCCAACCCTGGCTAACTACACCCATAGTTCCCCAGAGACCATAGCTAGCGCTTTTAATAACTTTTTCACTGAAACAATCCAATCCCTAGCAAATCAACTAACCCCCTCTAACTTAAACCACATGACTAATCTACCTAATAATCACCCGGAATTTATCTTCCAACCAATATCCACTAGTTTTATCAAAACACTTCTAAAAAATCAAAAACCTACCACCTTCACTGCTGACCTCCTCCCTGCAGAGTACCTACAAATAGCTTCAGATGCCATTGCATATCCCATATCTATCTTCATCAACAGAACCTTATCCGAAAATGCTATCCTCTCTTTCTGGAAAATATATCACGTCATCCCACTCCATAAAGGTGGTAGCTCCTCAGACATATCCAACTATAGACCCATTGCCATTCTTTCCCCACTAGCCAAAATAATGGAGAAATGTGTACACAGGCAACTAATGCAATACCTTTCACAGACTAACTTACTATCAGAATCCCAGCATGGTTTCAGGCCATACCACAGCACCACCTCAGCCCTCCTTTCCTTTACTACTGCCATAAACCAAAACAGGAATGACAATAGACTAACTTCTGCCCTCTTTCTTGACCTATCAAAAGCCTTTGACATGGTCAGCCATGAACTTCTCATTCTTTCACTAAAAATCTATTTCTCTTAACAAGCCTGCTATCCAGTGGTTCCAGTCCTACCTGACTGGTAGACAGCAGGCGGTACTATGGCAGGGCAAACTCTCCATCCAGTTACCGCTCACACTTGGTGTCCCTCAAGAGTCCATACTAGGTCCACTACTCTTCTCTATTTTTATCAACAACCTCCACACTGCTATCCATAAAGCCACTTGCATTCAATACACAGGTGATTCCACTGTCATCTGCTCAGCCACCTCCCCATCCGACTTGCAAATCTTAACACTATCGAGAACTGGCTCACCAACCAATGTCTACTTCTGAACCCCAATAAAACTAAACTTCTACTCTTCTCTTCCAATAGTAGATCCACCACACTTTCATTCTCTGTCACATCTAACAATGGTACCACTATTTCCCCAGATAATCACACCAAACTGCTAGGGGTTATCACAGACAATCTCAAATTTGACCTACAGATCAACAAAACCATACAGACCATCAATAAGAAGCTTGGATCACTGTATAGAAACAAGACATTTTTAACCCCACTGGTTAGGACTGCAATCGCCCGATCACACCTACTCTCTACTCTTTTATATGCCTCGCCTGTACTCTCAAACCTCAACAAATCCGAACTAGGTAAGCTGTCCCATAGCTACAATCATATTGCCAGATTCGCCACTGGCTCCACCTGTAGAACCCACCACTGCAAGAACCTTAAACAACTAGAGTGGCTAGAACTGCCCAGCTTAATTCAATTCAATCAACTCTTAATAGCACACAGAATTTTGTACCACCCTGAGGATACCCCCTCACTTACAAATATTATTAAGCCATATAGCAACCTGAGATCCCTATGGTCAGCAGATAAACTACTGGTCCAAACCCACAAAGCTAATAACTCTGCTGGTGAATCCCTGTTTGCCAACTTCATTGGCAAAACCTGGAATTCGTTGCCAAACTATATAACCCTACAATCCTCCAAAAGTCTCTTAAAAAAACCTCAAACAGTATCTCAAAGCGAATTGGCTATGCCCATGTACCAACACTGATAAAGTTATAAACTAAAAGCATATTCTGCAATTATCGTAACTTGTAACTACATCACCAAGCTCTGCTTCCAATCTGATGTCTCTTACTTTTAATTGTCTATCCATGAGAATTGTGAGTCCCTACTAGGGAACACTACTAACCCATTGTATATAATCACTTTGTTTTTATAATTGTTTGCTAACTTCTGTGTAATCTATGTAAGTTTGTCTATGTGGAGCTTTTCTCCCCAGGCCTCCGCTGAAAATGGACATGTATCCAGTCGGACTATCCCGGTAAACAAATGTAAAATAAAAATAATAAAATAAATAAGGTTCCAGTGGGCAGACAGACAGTATAGGTGGCAATAGACAGGTAGACATATCCTTGGAGGAACAGATGGGGTGTTAATGAATGGGGGGTACTTAATCACTGGAAGTATTAGGTGATGGAGTGGAGAAGAAAGAAGAATTTGTTGACAGATTGGGACTGTGACAGGAAACTGGTTCCTGCATTGAAGACAGAGAAGAGAAGGTATCAACAGGTGAAGCTGGGTAGGAAGGAAAGAAGAGAAGGGCAACAGATCAAGAAGATGACTGAGAAAAATAAGAAAGATCCAGGAATGAGAAGCAGTTGGGGGTAGGCATGGGAATGAGATAATATGCAACAATGAGAGACGGGCAATTGGTAAGGACAATTAGTGGGCAGGAGTGATGGTGCTACAGTGGGAATGACTAAAGGATGATAGGAGTAGTGTCACTTAGCAAATGTGTAACAGAAGACCAGTTGAGGGCAAAAAAAATGGTTTGGTAACTGTAGACTTGGTCACCAAGGGGATTAACAGTCTTGACAAATTGTATTCTAGCAACTTTCTAGTTTGTAAGAGTAATAGTTTAAATCTGTCCCTATTTTTGTGACTTTATCCCCCAATATTTTTGCATTTGTTCACATTTTTTCTACTAAGAGGTTGAGAGCTATGCCTTGGAGTAATCTGTACTGGGCAGCAGACAGGTGTCTTCTTGCTTGCTGGCCATGGCACAAGCTGAAACCTTGAGAATGTGTGAGAGAGCATCTGCTCACTCCTATCCTCATCTGCTAGCTCCTCCAAAATCCTGAGACATACATTGATCCTCCATGCTCATAACTTTAAATAGAAAGGGTGCAGAGAGATCTCACAGGAAACAAAGGAGATGGATAGGTACTCTGACAATAAGCAGAATGAGAAAACAGTCATTGAATAGTCATAGAACATTCTTACTGCTGGGTTTGCAATCCTCAGTACTATTAACTTTTTTTAGCCACCTGTACAAAGATTCTTGCTACTTACTTTTTTGGACTAGTTCACTGATTGTTTTCTGAATGCCCTGGGACCCATTCAGGCTGACCTTGCTCCATTTGTCCTCAATGAACTCAGTCTCACTTTGTTACCATCCTCCACCCCCAATTCCCACCTGCCCCCACTATACCTACTTTTATCTCTAAAAATGAAGTAGTTGGGAGTTTTTTTTCTAATCAACTATCTACAATAATTAATTTAATTCTTTCCCTTCAGTCCAACTAATATTCACTGACATCACCTCTCCTTAAATACTACTGTAAATCCTAACACCATTATAACACATCAAAACTTAACCTAGTTTACTCTAAACACTTTATCATTGCTTCCTTTCTATCACTACAGTGTCAGTCCTCATAATCCCTCAAACCTCTCCTGTTCAGAGGATTTTTATTTTAAAATTTTACTTAATTCAGATAACGCAGTAATTCTATGCCTGTTGTCCATTACTAGCTGTACCATCACCACTGCTGCTAATTACTCAGCACAAATCCTATCACCACAAACTACATCTAAACTATCTCCCACAATGCACTATTCCATCACTAAACAAAACCAATACCCAATTCTCAATATGCCCATCCTTATACTAGGTCAACCACTTTGATTACTTTCAAACATACTCCAATAATTCCAAGTCCACCTCTACAAATAAAGACCTTCAATCATACTCCAATAATTCCAAGTCCACCTCTACAAATAAAGACCTAAACTTAAAGAAAGACATAAATGACTCCATACAACCTGTTACTCCACATTAGATTTTCAGCTAAGGGGGATATTCAGCCTAACCCTGGTCCTTCTCAGCTAAGACCAATCATGGACACACCAAATTTACAGACAAAACCCTCTACCCCATCTAGCCTGCATATCATATATGTGTATGTGTATGTTTTTTTTATATATGTTTTTTTTATGCATAACTTTGTATAAGTATTATGTATACTTTGTGTCCCTTTGTTTATGCTACTACTGAATATGTTTACAACCTATATCTTTTGTTATTTGTATCTACTGGAACTTTTCCCCCTGGGCCTCCTCTAAAATGGGCTTGCGCCCATTCGGACTATCCCATTAAGCAAACATGAAATAAATAAATATCCAACATACCGACTTTCAAAATGTATGCAAAAGAATTTAAGACGGTCACGCTTGGATAGCCACCCACTACCCTGACATTTTAATATTTACTGAAACATGGTTAAACCAAGAAATTACAGATGAAGCAATCATTTCCCAGGTTATGGTACCCTCTGGTCTGACTTCAAATCCCAGGCCAGCCCAGCCAACTGATCTTACTCACTCTAAGCTAAACTAACAACTTCATAAGTTCATAGATGTTTACTAAGCTAATGACCACAAGAGCCTTTTTAAGCCTAGTCATGCATCTTAAATCTCTGATAAGTTCTGGTACCCTTGATAAATGTAAGCAGGGGCTTGGGAGATGAAACATTTACAAGCAGAGGCCTGGGAGATGAAACGTCTACAAGCTGCTTGTGTTCATTAGACATAGGTGCCAAACCAGGGATTAATTTCCAGTTCCCCATCCAACTGTCCAAGTTACATTTGAATTGGGTTAGGGAGGAACTCTGTTTCACATGGATAGGGAGCCTGTTCCAGAAACAGGGTAGTCTCTGGAATGCATACCTGTCTCTCCAGCAGGTCCTGTTTATATCACAGACAAGGTTTAAATCTTTAGAATAGGCAGTTGTGGTGCTGTTTGTTTTGCAGATATGCAGGAGGTCCATCAGAATGGGGTCTGACAATGCCTTCTGTGCCAGGTATAGAGCTCCCCTCAACAGCCTGTAGGAGACATAATACTAATAACAGGACCTTGAGGCAGTCTGCATAGGACATGTTACTTATGCCCTGTATTCTTTTAGTGAGGAACCTCTGTGGACATTCCAATTGTTAGATATGTCTGGTCAGGTGCATACCAAAGGGGGCTTTGTACTCAATGATAGGTCTGATGAATGCCAAATACAGTGGAACAATGAGTTAATTGGCCCTAGATTTCATACCTTTGTTTATAAGTTGTGCAACATGGAATGATTTCCTCACTACTGTAGACACATAATGGTCAAAGGCTAGATTACTTTATGTGCCCCCAAGTCCCTGATTGCTGGGTCAACGCTTAGGGGTGTATTGTCAATCCGATAGTTATCAGGGGTGAATGACTTCCCAGAGGATACTATTATGCATTTCTTCACATTTAATTTTAATCCATGGCTCTGACACCAGTTGTTTGTCTGTGTCAGCCCTTCCTGAAGAACATTTGTGTCTGTGTGGGATTCAATGACAGCTCCAAATTTACAATCATCTGCAAATTTAGTCATCCAGAGGCCAGTGACATTGGCCTTGACTTCAGAGAAGTAAATGCCAAAAAGAAGTTATCCCAGGACCGATCTCTGAGGGACTCCACTTGTGACTTTCCTCTTTTAGATAGACTCCCCAATTCTAACTTCTTGGGTCCTGTTTGTGAGCCATTTGGCTATCCACTGGATGACATAAGAATTTGTACCTAAACTCTTGAGTTTGTCAACAATGCCTGAGTGGGGTAGTGTGTCAAATGCCTTGGCCAGGTAAAGGTAGGCAGTGTGAACCATTTTGCCATCATCCATTGCTTTGGTGACCTTCTCAAAGAAGGCCATCAGGTTGAATAGGCATGACCTACCCTTGACAAGAGCAAATTGGGCTGGGTCCAGTCTGTGGAGGTTAACTGCATGAGACTAGTGAGTCTTCTGAGTCTGTAATTTCCAGGGTCTGTAGATGTGCCAACTTTGTACAGAGAGATGATGGTTGTTGTTCTCCATTTGTGAGGCATGAAGCCTATTTGGAGGCTATGGTTAAACAGGGATTATAGATGGCCTGATAGGTCATGTTTCATGCTATTTAGAAGGCAGCTTGGAATATTGTTGGGGTCCATCAGTGCAGTGTTATATTTGAAGATATTTCCTGATGGGAGGCTGTGGAGGGGGTGAGTAAAGGTAGAGTTGAATTTGTCTGCTAGTTGGTTTACTATATATTCAGGCTCATTACAGGTGGCTCCATTAACAATGAGTTCTGCACACAATTGTGTATTGCCTTTGGGGTTGTGGACACAGCTAAAGAATGCCTTTTAGTTGCCCTTGAACTTGAATGACAAATTTACCTCAGTTTTGGCTTTAGTAGACTTTATTTGCCCTCTGTGTTTTTTGTTTATTTGGAGAGTGCTTTTATCTAGCTGGGTGCTACATTTCCTAAGTTTTGGCATGATTTTATTCCTTCTGTTATACAGCCTATTGATCTTGTGAGTCCACCAGAGTGGCTTGTTATTTGAATTTTACGCTTATTCCAAGTCTATGCACCTATTAACATGCTTGTATAGGGTTTCTGTGAACAGCTTCATGTAGACAACAGTGTTCTTTGGGTTTAAGGGGCTTCAGATTTTGCCAGGTTATAGCTTAATAGTAGGAGGTTAGCCTTAGAACAGTTTCTGAACATTCCAATGTTAGCTGGGATTCCAGGTTTTATTTTTGCTTCAAAGGAGAACATTTTGTTTTCTGACCTCACCAGAGAAGACACTACACTACGGGGTGTGCAGCACTCTCCCATATTAGTGAGGACCAGATCCAGTATGTTTTCAACCCAGGTCAGTGTATTGACAATGTGGTCCAAGGAGGTTGTGTTTAAAAAATACAGGAATCTCTGCACCTGCACATTTAAGTGTTTGTTGAATTGGTTGTGTAAGTTTTACTGGAAAAGCTCACCCAGACTCTGACACAATGTGCTGTGAGGGAAACAGTTTGTTTTTGCTTTCTTGTATTTTGTATTACTTTATTGCCTTCTTCTATTTTGTATATTGTGATTTGTTTTCTTTACACAGTGTTTTACTTGTATTCTACTTTAAATTGCATATTTAAACTAGGAAAAAGACCGCAGCTATGTCTCTTGCGAATCTCATAGAAATTAGGACAGGTCAGTTAAAGTTAATTGCCTGTGAACTGAGGGTGAAGCTAAGAACTTCTTCTTCTTCTTTTGGCTTTTCCCAGTTAGGGGTTGCCACAGCAGATCACCTGTTCGTTCATGATTGGCAGTGGAGTTTTACGGTGTTGAGTTGCCAGCCCGGCATCCAGCCTTCCACAGAAAGCATACACACACACACACACACACACACACACACACACACACACACACACACACACACACACACACACACACACACACACACACACTCATGCCTAGGGCCAATTTAGAGTGTCCAATCCACCTACAACATCTTTGGGATGTTGGAGGATACCGGAACACCCGGAGGAAACTCACATGACCACAGGGAGGACATGCAGACTCTGCACAGAAGGCACCCCAGCTGAGAATTGAACCGGAGAACCTCTAAACCTTCTATTTAAGGGGTAAAATAAAACATTTCAAGGCTTTACTGGAAAGCTCACCCAGATTCTGCCACAACTTGCTTTGAAGGAAAAGGCTAGTTTGTTTTGCTTTCTTGTATTTTGTATTACTTTACTGCTTTCTTCTATTTTGTATATTGTGATCTGTTTTCTTTACAATGTGTTTTACTACTGTTCTGCTTTTAATTGCATATTAAAGAGACCACAGCTGTGTCTCTTGAGTCACACAGAAATTAGAACAGGTCATTTATGGTTATTACCTGTGAACTGAGGGTGAAGCTAAGAACTAAACCTTCTATTTAAGGAGTAAAATAAAACATTCCAAGGCTTTACTGGGAAAGCTCAGCCAGACTCTGCCACAACTTGCTATGAGTAAAAAGGCTAGGTTCTTTTTTCTTTCTTGTATTTTGCATTATTTTATTGTCTTTTTCTATTTTGTTTATTATGATCTGTTTTCTTTACACCGTGTTTTACTTGTATTCTGATTTTGCTTATTTAAACCAGGAAAGAGGCCACAGCTGTGTCTCTTTTGAGTCACACAGAAGTTTTTTTTCCCAACCTGCCACTCTAGTGATGTTGTGTTTTTAAACTCAGCTGTCTTTCTAGTTGCCTTCCCCTTATATTAATTTGACCACATATTTCCTTCCCAGTCCTCTTTTATTGGCTGTTGTGAGTAAGCACTAAATCATCATTTTGTGAAATAACTCCTCTTCAACTATTTAAATGTATTGGCTATCCTACTGTATTCCATAGAACCAGAATACAAAGTGCCCATCCCCATCATTCTATCTTGCTCTTATAAAAAGTGTGGCTCTCCACTTAGATAGCCAAAGCTTAGTTGCTGCTTCTTTCGTATCTAACTGTGTAGTGTTCTTAGGATATTAACCCATTTTTCCATCTTACCTTTAAAATCGGCAACATCTACTCCAAGACCATCAGTTATTGGAGAGCCCACATTCTGCCTCTCAGCAGTCATCTTGGGATTAGTGCTTCTGTTTTGCTCCTGTTGAGAGAAGGAGCACAGAGACATTTTTTCCTGGAGACTGCTGATCACTGGAAAGCCTAATAACTACTTCATAGGTGCCAGCTTGGAATTTGTGCTTATATTTTGCTCCTGGTGAGAGAAGGAGCAGAGTGCATTAATACCTTACTCTTTCTGGAGAGGCAGTGACTATCTATGCTTGACGTTCATGATTTTTCTGCTATTCAAGGCATCTCACAAAGGCTACAACAAGCCTACAGACCCTTTTATCATCTGAGAGAAGACTGTGGGCCACCAAACAGGCTGTGGCCTGCTTCACACCTTTGGATTGGGGTTAGTGTTTTGCTTCTGGTGAGAAAAGAAGCAAAGGGGTATTATTTCCCAGCAGAGTGAAGCTGTGGTGAGACCAGCACTGGTAGTATCCAGACAATAACCATTCATGCCATTTCCCTCTTTTCATCATTCTTGACAAACTAATTCTTTCTTTTCATTAAGTTCTACTTGATTTGTTTCTGACTTCAGAATATCTGCTCAAATACTTCATCCATAAATCATCGTGGGTCTACTTATTAGTTTCCTCTCAAGTATTTGGTAGTGCTCTGCACAGACACCTTGAGTGACAATTTTACTGTAAAAGCACAACTGAAATTTCACCAGTACCTAGTTGCACACAGCACAACTAGTTTGCAGTGACAAGCACTGACCCGAGTTGCAAACCGGATACTCCTGACATTGCTTTATATTTGTATTCCGATTGTCCAATCAATAAAAAGGGGTCTGTTGCCATGGATAGGAACTCTCTCACTATCTCTGTTACCAGCTTAGTGGATATGGGCATCCTAAGGCAATGTAGAAATTGCCTCATATTTACTGTCAACCAGTTAATTCTCAAATAAACTGATATGATATGTGAGAGATGTATTCACACAATGTCACTGAAGGCTAAGCTCTCATATAAAAGTGCTCCTAATGTCAATAAGGTTGTCAGTAGTACACACACTGTAACCATCACACACAATTCAAAGCAGACATATAGACCCACATATGTTGAGGCACTTAAATGTAACCTAAATAAATCCCAAAGACTTCCTACATGAAGTACAAATAAATACCCTCGGCAACCCTGAATGCTCTCTTTCAAAACAACACCCACATCAAAACATGTAGCCACATCTCATGCCACATCTTATGAAGCATCTATTTTAAGCCCATAACACAAGCCACCACGCCATCCAACATTCTGCTTATTGGAAACTCCATTGTGAGATACACTGGTGTCCCTCTCTCAAGGCTGAGGAAGGAGAAAGCCACAGTCATTGCTTATCAGGGGCTAGGATCTGCCACATTATGCATGCAGTCAGGTCATTGGACCACAAGTACCAGTACGACTCAGTCATAGTCTACGTTGGTGTAAATGACCTGAGACATACCTCCCTAGACTATATGAAGAGATACATCATGGAGCTCTTAGAATATGTGTCCCAGGCTGGTAAGTCTGCATCTGTCCCCACTAGACTTTCAAATATTAGCTAAAACATTGTCTTATCCCATAGTGTCTTTTTAGGCAATGCCAAACTGAAAGTACTCCTGACATAGACAATCAAAACCAAGAAAATCTAAAGGTCTTACTGCTCAATGCTAGGAATCTAAAAAAAAAAAAAACTCCATTCCCTTGAAGCTCTCTTCACACTAGAGAATGCTGACATCCGTGGGATCTCTGAGACATGGTTTAAAGCCATGGACAGCACACCAACACTGCAAGGTTATGATGCCTTCCACACATTTAGATCAGCTACTACCTAGAAAGGGACTAAAGGTGGAGGTGTCTTGATTTACATCAAAAATAAATATACCTCAAAGCTGGTCAAACAGGACAATGCACTTGAGCTTCTCCATGTTCAAATCACCACAGGCAAAATCCAGTGCCACTACCTTGCAAGCTATAGGCCCCCCTATATGACCCAGGAAACCCAATACCATATTCATGGATGACTTTAATTACCCTACTATGAACTGGGAATCCTATACAACACCAAATGTGCAGACACAGAGATTCCTGGATTTTTGTAACCATAAACTCCCTGGTCAAGATTGTCAATACACCAACCAGGGGTGCAACCATACTGGATCTGGTCCTCACTAATATGGGAGAGTGCTGTACACTCCTTATTGTAATGTCTTCTGTGGTAAGGTCAAACCACAAAATGGTCTCCTTTGCAGTAAAAATAAAACCTGAAACCCCAGCTTATCATGGAATATTCAGGAACTCTTCTAAGGATAATGTTCTGCTATTAAAGGATAACATTTCAAAATTGATAACGTTCTGCTATTAAAGGATAACCTGTCAAAATTGCAAGCCCCCATAAACCCTGAAAACACTGCTGCCTATGCAGAACTGTTCACAGAAACAGTCGCTATTTCAGTAAATAGCTCTATCAAAGAAAGCTAATTACCAACACTATGAAACAAAACATACATTCTGCCCTTACGCAAAAGTAGAAAATCCAGGGATAGCTCTAACTATAGACCAATCTTCATTTTATTTCTACTGTCAAAAATCTTTGAAAGAAGTATCCACTCCTATTAAGCTTCACACATGCTATTAATCTATATATAAATACAGGCAACTTCATCCTTCCTTGATCTTTCTAAGGCTTTTGATACTGTTTCCAACTCAAAACTTTTAGAAAAACTATCTACCTATAGCCTTAAAAAGACCAGCGCTACAGTGGTTTCAAAACAATCTAACAGAGAGCAAGCAGTCAAGTGGCATTCTACTTTTTCCTCCTTTATACATATTCCCATAGGGTTCCTCAATGATCTACGCTTGCCCCTCTACCAGAGCCAGATGAAGGTCAGCTGGAGCCCTAGGCAGAGTAATAGATCAGGGCCCCCAGAGTAGCCCCTCTTATGGCAACGCCCCCAGCAGGCTCCTCACAAGCCATTCCAGTGTTCCATTGCTGGTCATTTCTACCCAGTTACCATAAAGACTGTTCAAACCTGTCAGTGTGCATAGGGGCCTTTTCTTTTGGTATTCACTTCATCAAATATTTTGTTGAAGAATTCAAGTGGGTAGCCTCTCTGAATAAAGAGATCCCTCAAAAAATTGGCTCCCTGTTGAAATAAATCCTCATCGGATGTCATTCTACTTAGGCGAACAAGCTGCCCTTTCACTACCCCCTTCTTTTGATATGGGGGATGACAACTGGTGAAATGTAAGTATGAGTTGGTGAAAGTTTCCTTTCTGTGTATACATGAAACAAAATTCCCATTATTTTTCTTGATACAAACGTCCAAGTACTTTAACTCTAAAAAAATCAAAATTGTCAGTGAATTTCAAAAAACTAGTAGTACTATTGACATATATTAATAAATCGCTAAAATCATTTTGACTGCCTTTCCAGAAGAAACATAAATCGTCTAGGAATCTAGTATATAAGACCCAATTACTGTTAAAGGGAGAATTGAGCAGGAATTTTTCTTCCCAATATGCCATTATGATATTAGCATATATTGGGGCACAATGTGCTCCCATTGCTACTCCTTTCTCCTGCTTAAAATATTCCCCTTGAAAATAAATAAAATTGTTTTTTAATACAATGTCCATCAAAGTCAAGGTGTTTCTAAAATCTAGTTGAGTTAACTTTTTACTGGTAACTAGTACTTCTTCGAACCAATACAAACCCACATCATGTGGGATGCAACCAAAAAGATCCACGACATCCATTGTGCCAAACTTTAAATCGTCATTATATAATGTTGAGTCCACTTTCCTTAAAAGGTCCCAAGAATCTATCAGTATATTTTCTTTTCCATCTAGAACACCTTTTACATTGTGATCCACATATTTTGCTAAGGGTGCTGTCATTGAACCCTCAGCTGACACAATTGGTCTAAGAGGTGGATCCAGTGCATCTTTGTGCACCTTTGGTATACCAAAAATGCATTGGACCTTAGGCTTCTCAACAGTCAAAAATTTGTATGTATTGCTGTCCAGTGAACCTTCTAAGAACATGTCATTTAGCAAGACTTGTATTTTCTTATGAGCTATATTTTACATTGGAAAAAGTGAGAGAAAACTTAAACAAAGAATTTATGAACATCTGTATGATGTAAGTTGTTTTATGGTGGAGTATCTGTGAACACTTGTTTGGTCTTAATTGTGAGATTAAAACTTTCTTCACTCAGCCTGGACCGGATTTATTTGTGCCTGGAGGTCGTGGTGCCTTTTGTTTATTGTCATAATATAGATCCTTCATTGAAATTATTAAAACCGATATTTAAAGAAATGCATCTGGCCAGAGGAGGACTAAGTTTAGCTTTGGGCTATTTTCAAAACTATAGGCTCCTTGCACACACTTTTAAGGCCATGCAAACATGTATGTGTTCTTTGATTCACCTTCCTGATTGTATTAAATTATATTCCTTGTGTAATACAGCACCACTTGCTAGGGTGTGTTTTAAATGTGTAGTTTTGAACATTCTTTCAGTAAGCAATGAAACAAAATGTATAAACAAATAATGACAAAACTACCCATTTCAGAAAATTTCAACCATAAAAGACCACTCAGACATCTGCCATTACAATCTACCAATATAAGCCAATAAGCACATTCTCTGCAGAAGTAAAAGTCATCAGAATAATTCTACATTGAAGAGATCTGTAATTAATGAAGAGGGTGCTACTGATAAACAACTTTACATTTCAGTGTTTCATCTACAAATTCAGTGTCTGCTGCCCTTGAATAATTCATTTCCTATGTTATATTAAAAATGGTAAGCGGGTAATATTGCAGAAGGGAATGACTGCCAATCTGACAAGTTAATAGTTATGAGGCACCTCATACAAAGGAGGACACAGTCAGGAGTGCTGAACCCCTATTCCCCTCCCTTAAAATGCACCAAACAATCAGCAACTGAAAGAGCATTGCAATACCAGCACTCCATCTATTCTACATGGTGTGGGAGTAGAATTCACAGCCTTCTGCACCAAAGGCAGTTATGCTACTAACACTGCTTTCAAATTCTACAGCACAAACAGTGACTGTCATTTACTAAATGAAACAGTTACACATTGAAAACAGACTTGACATGAGCAACACAGTAAACTTTTCTTCCCTTAAGACTCACAATTTCCTAAAAATGTATTGAAACTCAAACTCACAATTCAGTCAGCAGTCTGGTAGTTGGTGTACAGGATTCAGGCTGTTGTCTCCACTGTATCTCACAGTTCCTTCAGTGGTCCAGTAGTTTGTGTAGAAGATTTGGGCTCTTGTCTCCAGTGAAGCACACAATTCCGTTAGCAGTGTGGTAGTTTGTGTAGGGGATTCAGGCTCTTGTCTCCTGTAACCAAGTTACAGGATCAAGCCTGATCAAGTTAATTGACTAACCTTAACTATAAAAATGTGGAAAAGTTCCTGGGATCCAACAAATAAAAATCAAAGCCAACCACAACGTAGCAGCGAATGATACCAGGAAAGGCTGAATTCTTGCACCAAAACAGTACTCTTTATTTGAACCACACAAAAGAATGTTGAGCGCTTTCATCAATATAAAATGACTTCTTCAGAACACAATACATAAAAAATCACTCCCTTATATACTGCAAAAAAACGCCATTTCCACCAATTATTCAATTAATGACTAGGCTGGCTTTAAAGAGTGAAGTACCTTCCATTTCTATACAACCTGGTACTTTTTTCGTAAAAACTTCTAAACTATCTGTGAATATATACACAATCAATATAAACATGTGCATAGTTCAATAAAATTATTGCATCTAGACTTAAATCTGATACTACATTACAATATTGAACATCGCTATCCATTCAGGCAAGACCTTTGTTGTGATGGACCACTGTTGTTGTACACTGCTCTTTGGGTACATATCCTGTGGTAAGGCTGACATTGGCCAGTAGTGTGATTTTGCATTCCATTACTCTTGGGGTCCATGTTGGCCTCAGCACAGGACACCATCACATACCTTTGCTGCTGTGTGTTCTGCTTTGCAGATGATGGCTGTTACCTCAGCATCTGCAATGTCAGGGGACCATCTGCTGGGATAGGTATTTTGCACTCGGGGGGGGGTGTTTGCACTGCACCTGACAGGTTGTATGTTAGCAATATGTGTGTGTGTTTGTTATGTTGTTTGTAATATCTGTGTGATTTGGAGCATATCTGTGGATGCCCAACATGGTTCCTACCATCAGTTGGGTATGCCTTGTGATTATCCTTAGTGTCCTGTACATTTTGTATCTTCATAGGTTCATGGGTTCATAGTAGGCTAGACACCCTAGGCCATTAGTAAGCCTAGCTAGAGTGTGTGTGTCTTTCGCCACCCCTTGCTATGTTCAATTATGGCCATTTATGAGGTTCTTCACTGTGCCTCTGTCTGGTCGTGACACAGTGGGGACCCCAGTATACATGTCTGGTCATCCATCCACTTGGCAATATTCCTTTTGAGGGGTGTCAGTGAGGGGCTCTGCCTACCATGGATTGGGATCCTGTTTCTGGGTGTGGGAGCCTATGGGTTATGTATCTGTCCCTCCAGCACATCTTATTTCATTATGTGTTGAGGTTGACATCTGTGACTCTCACAGCTCCAATGGCTTTGATTTCCTGTGGTGGAGCATGTCCATTACTCCTGTGTTGGACATGGCCTTGTACAACAGACATGCAATGCCTCTGTGTAGGCAGTGTGTGACTGCAGTCAGCTGGGGTGTCTACAGCCAGGCAGCATATGACATATATTTCACACCCTTTATCCTGTTGGTGGGGTAACTATGAGGTCTTCCAAACCGCTGCAGGTGTCACGTATGGTACATCCCATATGAGTCATTGTACTAGATTATGGGTCTGATAAGGGAACAGTACAGCGGCACAGTGACCTCTGTTGATGTTGATGTGAATCCTTTCATGACACGGTGTCCAGTATCAACAGTCTTCATAGCCACATTGGCATTGTGGCTGTCACATGACAGATTAATGTCGACCTGTGTCCCTAGGTCCCTGATGACTCCTTGCATACATAATGGTTTGACACCTATGTGGTACTTTGTGTACCTTGTCTGGTATTTGGTGGGACATTCATACTGTCCAGTGTCTTGGATGTCTGGGTGGGGTTCTTGTGTGTGAGAGTGTGGTCTGTGCATGCTACAGACTGTACAGCAGTTTTGACTACAGTTATGTGCACATGGGTGGTGTCCGCTGCTTTGTGCATTGTCAGTTACCTGGCTATATGGGTGTCTGTGCTGCATATGGATACTCCCCCTCCTTTGATGTCTTGGTGCAGGTGTTGGGGCCATAACACATGGTATGTGGTATAACCTAGTAGTGCTGGTGTGCTATCACTAGGCCTGCAGCAGGCTTCTGCCACTGGACAGGCATCAATGTTCTCCATAATGGGAAGTGCCTCAGGGGAATGCATATTGCAGTTTACACATCTGGCATTGGTCAGCATTACCCTTATGTTTCCTACCACTTATGTTTTCTAGGGTGGTGGGTAGTCTTTTTGGCCTTGCCTACATACAGCTCTATGGAGGCAGCAAAGGCCTTATCCAGTATCCAGACGCACATGGGTAACAGCTGACAGCCATCCCTGTAACAGCAGCATGGCTTGTCATGCTTGACATCTCAAGCAGACACACATTACACCCTCTTGGACTGACAGCTGTAACTGTGCCAGCTGTTAAACATGAGCATTCTGTGTTTGTACTGTGGCATCATTCTTGGTGAGGGTTGGAAGCTGCACACAGCCAGTGTCATCCCGCCCTGGGGTACATACTCGGAGGGACCATCCATGTCTCATTTGATGTTGACCAGGGAGGTACACCTCAGGTAATTCACACCAGCATGGACATTGAGTGCATCATATTTCTGCTTGCTTTGGGGTGACCTGCGTACTTGTGTTAAGTGGCATTTTGTGGCAACCTACAAGCAGCTTACTCTACCCTTTCCCTTGTTCAGTCTGGTGAGTGGGACAGCTGTGTGTCTGCCTATACAGACACCTATTACAACTGTATCAGGCATGTTGTTTCTCCTTCGGGCCTGTGACTGTTTGGCACACCAGCTTTACGTACTATTCGTTGCATGTGCTATGTTTGAAGGTTGTGGTTGCTTGTGATCTACTTTGGAGGCTTCTGTTGGTGTGGTGTGTTTGTAATTAAGGCCTCCGGGAATATTTGTCTGTGTTTATGTGTTTGGTTTACAGTTGTGGTAGGTCTATGTGGGACTGGGTTTGTGGTGTATGTGGTTACCTTCTCCTCCTGACTAGTGTTGACAGTACTGAGTTGTTGGAGCTCAACTTCTGGTTTGGATACATGGATGCATCTATCACATATGTTTGTATTTATTGGGGGGTGTTGTGGTTGTCTGTGTACTTGGTACTGGCATCACATTGCCTCTGGATTCATAGATTATACTCGTTGTGGCTGGACTTAGTGGATTGTATGTGTGGACATATGTTGTTGCCATACTACTGGTCAGTGATTACTTCCCTTTTTATGTTTGCTCTATCATGTGGTAACTTCCTCATTCTCTTGCATGGTTTGGTAATGGCTGGAGGCCAGCATGCCAGATGTCTGCGTGTATGGCATTGTGTTGTTGTTATTTGTGATTGCATACTCCAAGCATTCCTGGCTGTGTTCATGGAATGCCTGTATAACATGTTCTGTGGTGTGTCCCATATTCTGCACTTGCACAGGGCCTTTTGTGGATTCAACATCAGTTTTGAGGGCTGCAACCTATACTTTACACATGTTTTTCACTGTGGTATTCTAGCCAGGGACTGGGGTCAGGGTGTGTATATCCAGTGTGATTACTCTATGGTCTGGTCTTACCAGTGAGGGGTACACTTCTCATCTTGCCAGCCAGTACACATGTTGCTGATTATCACATCCAGTATGCTTACCCCTCTTGTGGGAGTAGTACATTGTTCCTGGGCATTTTGGTTTATGGAATCTGGGTAATTTTCTCCTACTGTGTTGGTTCTAGTACAATGCTACCGGTGTATGTCTGGGTATTTTCAGTTGAGCAATATAATGTGGTTTGGGGGGCTTGATATATTCATGTATTCCGACATAGGCCAGGTGCTGTTCCTGGTATTAGGACAGTGGTCTGCAGCAGGCTATATACTGCGAGGCAGTTTTAGCCATTGGTATTTGACCTTGGATATTCCATGCTGCTTCTTGTTGTGGTACCAACATGGGGGTGTGGTTATCCTTGCCATTTCTTGCTAGTCACCCTCCTTTTGTAGCTTGTTCCATGTTTTGCGGCTGTACAGCACAGTATGAGGTGTGACCTGGTAGTGTTAGGGTGCTGATGTGAGCCTTGCCCAGTTCTCTATTACAGGACTGGTATCTGCATTCTCCTTACTGTGTGCGTTTACACTGCACACATCTTGCTGTTTATACATCTGTCATGGGGTAGTATTACATCTAGGTTCCTATCCCTTGTAGAACCTATGAGGTTGGGTTTGTGTTTTGAGACTTACCTATCCAGGGCATGCTGTGGGTACTGACAGCCTTTTGCAGTATCCATGGGGCATGGCATGATAGGTGCACGCCACCCCTAGCAGGTAGTGCATCATGTCAAACTCCGCATATCTTCCCAGCCTGTAACACATTGGCTCCCCTTTGACTGACTGCATTACTTCAGCCAATTATTGTACTTGATCTTCTTGTCTTCATAGTGTGGCATCATGCTTGGTGAGGGTGAGATGTTAGGCAGGGTCTTCATGTTTGCATATACTAGATGGTGTTACATTGCTTAACACATGGCAATCATGCCTCAGGTGGTGCTACAGGGCTGCCTCTGTCGGATGCACATACTACACTCCCTGTACACGTTTGAGAGCAGGTTGTGTCATGTTAGGCATCCCTGTTACTATATGAGTGAGTCAGAGAGGGGTATCATTCCTAGGGTTCCTACTGAGCCAGTGTATGTGCTATGCGTTGCCTCTTTGCCAAGGCCAGGGCATACTGGGCACGCCTCCTTCTGCCTACTGGGGCAGGCTCAGGTTGTTCCTCCTCCAAGTCACGCTCTGCCTGTGATGGCCTTGGCAATGGTGGGGGGCTGTTTGGCCCGGCCCTAAGCTGGTCCTGCTGCAGCTGTTTTCGCAAGATCATATTATGTAGCATAGCACATACCATGACAATTTGGGTACATGTAGTTGGTGTGTACTGCAAGGCTCCACCAGATGTGTCCAGACACGGAACCGTGACTTGAGCAGCCCAAACACATGCTCTATTACATTACGTGTTTGTGCGTGTGCCTCATTATGGCGTTCCTGTTCAGGTGTGTGTGCGTTTCTGATGGGTGTCATCAGCCATGGCTCCAGTGCATAACCTGCATCCCCACTAGGTGTCCGTGTGGGATGTCTCCATTGGCAAATGTCTGGTACAGCTCGTCAAATGCCAGATGTGGGAATCGTGATAACTCCCGGGGCAGCCAGCACACACATTCATTATTATGCCCTGGGCATCACACATGACCTGGCAGTTGATGGAGGAAGCCCTTGCAGTTAATGTAGGCCCTACCCGCTCGCCGGCTGGTGCTTTGATCGTATGTGCGTGCAGTCTATTGCACCCAGTACCTCAGGGTATTCCGCTATTTGCTGGAAGAGGCGCATATTGCTGGCCAATACCTCACGGGCATTGGGGAAATATACATGATCACCGACATGTGCTGACATGGCATCCAGGAACTGGTGTAGTACCCTGGGGGCTGATGCCTGTGATATCCCCATCATATCGCCAGTTGGTCTCTGGAAGGTACCTGTTGCTAGTATTCTTAGGCCAACACATACCTTGGTTTCCACTGGGATGGGTTCCCCTCTGTTGGTTCTGTGTGTGAGGCGTGGCCTGCACAGCTCAACAATTTGCTGCAGGAGCTCTCTGTCCACTCTATAGCGCTCTACTATCTCCAGCTCATGTAACCCATGGTAGGTGACCCTGGGCCTGTACACTCTTCTCCGTCTCCTCACTGTGGGTTGTCTGGCACCATCTGCATTGTCACCACCCTCAGCAAGTCGCCTATGTCTCATTATGACAGCTATGGCAGCCCCTAACATTTCTGCTCTGAGTGAAGCTTTTCAGTTTTCACTTCTATTAGCTTACTCCTGTCTTGCAGTGTCTCTTAATGGAAACATCCTGCACTACTGTTTGCAGAGTTTTAAGTGCTGGGCTGGGCTACTGTTCTGCCTGTGTAATTGCCTGCTTCTAATTATTTTCACCTGTTAGCTTCAGCAGTTATCCCTGCTAGCTTCCTATTAATTCTGTTGCTTCCTTTTTTCTCTCTGTTTCCTCAGGGGGGAGCAACGTGCATACTATCTGAAACATGCTCACAGTGGCTTACACGCGCGCACACATGCTTACACGGTACAGAATCTACTTATTCGGGTTTACACACGCGTACACCTGCGCAAACACTGTTACACATCTGCCAACAGCCTCCAACATACTCAGACTGCCTTACACGAGCGCACACCCGCGCAAACAGTGTTAAACATCTCCCAACACACTCCCACATGCTCAGACTGCCTTACACACGCACACACTGTCCTACTCGCGCTTCATGGTGCGCACACATGCGCATGCACGGCCAGCAAGAAACTTTGGTGTAGGTAACAGTGTACACCTTCCATTTCTTGACTTTCCATGACTTATCTAGTGGCACACCTCTTTCCATGATCTGTGCCTGTCATCTGTCATGTTACACTGGCCTCCAATGAACTGCATTTCTTTCTACCATTTCCCCCTGTGATGTCACCTATCTCCTACTCTATTCCTCCCCCTTTTGTATCTCTTACACTACTCAGACTGTGCTCATTTGGTATGTGACTGTGAGATTCAGTATCCGAACCCTCATTTGCATCAGATTGCCTACTAATGCTTAGTTACATGTCTTAGACTCAGCTTCCCCCCTTAGCAACCACTACACGGTGGCCATGTTGGTTTTGGTCTGCTGGTCCCTGCATTGTCATTCCATGTATTGCATGAAACCCACATTTGTGGGTTTATAACCTTCTTTTTTATGGTTTTATACAGCACAGCCCATTTGCGCGGGGCTGCGCTGGGTTTAAACATCGGCGATCGCCGAAAAAAAAATTATATTTTTAATATTTTTGCATCGGGTTATCTTGCCAATGGCCACATATTTGGCCACTGGCATGCTGCCTGAGTCATATGCAACCTTTATTTGGAGCTGACATCGCTCCGTTGTGGAATTTGCAGAAATGTACTCAGTTGTCAGCTGAGTACATTTCTGCAGCTAAAACGTCTTCTATACGGACTGGTTTCTGCTTCGTGGATCGCTAATATACCTCATTTGCATACCTTTTGGATGCAAGTGAGGTATTTATATCACGCCAGTCCGTGTAAGAGACGTTTTAGCTGGTCTCTTACACGAAGCTTAGGGCTGTTCCTGGATCGCGAGGCTTGCATGGAGTGTTGCACATCTCTTACACTCCATGCAAGCCTTCGTGAATCCTGCCCAGCATCTATTAAGTTGTGTTTAATGTATGTGTAACATTCATACATGAGCGTTACTTAAGTCTATTTATTCTGACATGAAGCACCATTAGCATTTTCTTTCTGGTGTTCAGTGCTGCTCAGTGGAGGTTGTTGCTGGATGGGATAGTCATGTGCTATGTGAAAATAAAAGAGGTTGAAAAAAGTTGAGAGAGATGAAGACAGGAGATACAACAGAACAACCAGATGGAAACCGTTTGCATGGAAACTGTTTGCACCTAGAAAACACCGAATTAAAGGGACTACTTTTAAGTGATTTACTGATGTCTGCATATATATGTATATATATTATATATATGGATATATAAAGAGATTGAAAGAGAGGCGTATTGTGGCATATGATAATTAAAGTTTCTGATGCATTTCGCGCTTGCTTGTTTTTGGACCATTTTTTAATAAAAAACTGTGTAAACTATTTTTATTAAACCATGGCCCAAATAATGTTATCTTCTGTCGTGACGCCACTTTAAGTTAACATGCACAGTGTTCATAGGCTGTAATGCAGCACCTTTGTGCATGTTTGATAGTGCACCTACACACACACACACACACACACACACACACACACACACACACACACACACACACACACACACTCGTGAGCATGCACACAAAATGTAGAATAATAACAGTGGTTCATGAAGGAGTGACCAGTGACAGACCAAAATGTCTGTTTAATTTCATGCTTTGGCTATTTGTTTAGTGATGGATTTTCTGTTTGAGTGAAGTGGGTGTGGGCAAAATTATTCTTGCATGTAACCTTAGATATCATGGTGACCAGCCCATCTAATACAGACGTATTCAGTTCCTATGTTAGTATATGCTTAATGTATTTTTTATTTGTTAATTGAGGTATAACCTAATGCACATCGACCCTTTTCAGACTCACCCTGGGAGTATTGTTTGGTTAGGTGATTTGCTCAGTCACACAGGGGGCAAATGGAGGAGGAAAGAATGGGAAGATTCAAACAATGTCCCTTTGGTTAGAGGAAGGTAACAGTTCAGAGCCTTAATCTTCTATGCCGGGTACCAGACAAATCTGGTTTTAGCATAATGGTGCAGAACTAGATGGAGAAGAACCATTAGGCAGCAGTGATAGTTCTTAGGAGACTTGGAACACGGGCTAAAACATCTTATACTCAGACAGAAACCGTAAGTTTTCTTCAGAAGAGCCATGTGATGAATTAACTCACTAATTTGAAGAAGGACAAAGATAAACCCAATACACAGAACTATAGCTAAACAACATTTTCATGCAGTATTGCAATATGGAACCTCATCTGCCATCATGCTTAGAAATAACAGTTTTATAGTATCACAAAGTCATAAGATTAGCTGACAGTCCTGTTGTACTAACATTAGCAGTTTGAAAGAAATGCTGGATGATGCCTGGCTGTGTTCCCTAGAGAGATAAAGCCTTACAATAATCCAGGTAACCCAAGTTCAGCTAGTCGTTTAGGTCCTGGAAGAGCCAGACAGGGGAGGGTAGGAGGAGCTGTTCCACACTTCCTGTCTAAACAGTATGTAGTCTCTGTACCTTTCATAGAAGATTTCTAGGCTAATGACCACGGGGACCTTTTTACGTCTATCTATGCATCATAAGGTGAAAAATCAAATTCTGTACCTTGTGTCTGTGAGATGAACACCTTAACCATTATGTCAGCCCCCACCCATTAACTGGAAGACATATACATTATCAAACATGTATGCCCAGAAATTTTTAGATTTTCTTCAAGACAAACAGAAGAGAAGCTAGGATGGAATGAAGGGAGCAACCACCCTGGATCAAATGTTAGTGAGTGTGATTGACAGATATCATTTGGTCAGTAATGCATTCATTTCTACTATAGCAATATCAGAATTAATTTCCAACGCTGCTATTGCATTCAGCACTGAAGAGCACGCATCAGTACATGTGTGGTATAACTTGTAGCAAAATCTTTTTTTTGTTTGTTTTGCTCCATGAGTGAAGAGGCAGAACATCAGAACTGGTACTCCTTAGCGGACAGGAACACCAGATTAGAGAACTCCTCAACTTAGAGTTGAGGGGCACTAGATATCTGAGAGGTGCTGGGTGCTAGATGAGACAGCTACAACTCTGAATACAAACTCCACGGACCAGTTATTCCACACCCCAACCAAGGATAATAAAATTCTTGACTTGGTCTTTAGAAATCTCAGAAACAATACTCAGCACAGTGCAGAGCTAATAGCAAATTATATCACATAGTTGAACCCAGAGGACATAGCTAATCAAGTAAAGGACAAATTAAGTTAAAACTTTACCCCCTCTACCCTCCTATATTATAACCTGCATATACACCCCCCCGAAATCTCCCAAGGGCAAGTCTTCAAGGTGCTATCCAAGGCCAAGAATACTACTGTGGGGCCAGATAATATATTAGGCTGCCTACTGGTTAGCCTGAAACATGACTTGTTAGACCCCTTACAAAGGCTAATAAATCTCAGCCTCCAAACAGGCTTTATGCCACATGAATGGAGGATAGCAACAGTCAATCTCTTGCACAAAGATGGGGTGTCAACAGACCTGAGTATTTATAGAACTATAATCCTGACCAGCCTTACCTGCAAGACTATGGAAAGGATCATCATCGAATTAATAAATAATGACAAATGCAACCATTAACCTAAACCAGTTCAGCTTCATCAGGACAAGCCCTGCAAACTTATCCTAGCTGACTTCTTTGAGAAGTTTACTGAAGCAATGGATGAGGGCAAGTCAGTATGAATCACACATCTAGATCTAGCAAAGGTGTCCAACACCATCCCACACTCATCACAGACAAACCTTTCCCAGCTAACTCTCTAAAAGTAAATCCCTATGTAACTTGTTGGATAGCAAATTAGCTCACAAATAGAGCTCATAAAGTTAGGGTGAGTGGCTCTACCTTCTCCAAAGGACCTGTCACTAGTGGTTTATCTTCAGGGTTCTGTCCTTGGGCCCCTGCTATATAACATTTAATTCTCAGAGTTTAATGCAAATATTAAGGGTTTATGGTTGACTAAGTTTGCAGACGACAGTAAACTTGGTGCCATCATAAGCTCCACAAAGGACACCAATATCATTCAAGACAGTGTTCTGCAAACAAATAGCTGGTGTCATAGCTATAGACTAAAACTAAATGTCCCTTGATCACCACTTATCCACTACTGTAATTACGTTATGTATTATTCATACAGCTTATATGTAAAGGTGCAGCACTGAGGTCCAGTAATGTAATCATGGCACCACACCTGGCACTCATCAGGCCAGTCACTGAAAGTAATTGCTCCTGTTGGTATATACCTGTCCAAATAGTTGTCTTTAACACAGTGGACATCAAGGGATGGAAACACTTGAGAAAGGACAAGATGTAAATAAGCTGGAGAGAGTACAGTAGTATTACATTTGGCCTTTTGTGGTTGGGTGGCCTGCAGTGGTAGACTGAAGTTGCTTACTATCCACTCAGTTTATTAGAGGTTACTAAGAAGGGCTATGATGTGGGAGTATAATTGTTCACAGAGCTCTTTACTGAGTGCTGCTGTGGGTATTATTTTAGCTGTTCACAACTTGAACACAATAAATAATAATCTGATTATGAAGATTGATAAATGTAATGGAAGATGTTAGAGAAACGTCTTTACTGTTGGAATGGAAGATCTTGCAATAGATGTAGGGAGCTCTAAGACTTTAACTCAGTTTAAA
This sequence comes from Protopterus annectens, assembly GCF_019279795.1. Classification (NCBI taxonomy): domain Eukaryota; kingdom Metazoa; phylum Chordata; order Ceratodontiformes; family Protopteridae; genus Protopterus; species Protopterus annectens. The sequence goes on from NC_056743.1 coordinate 694,704,701, forward strand.
GGTCACCTTGACTCTTTCTTTAATGAGTCTTTTTGACAAAGTGGAGTGGAGTAGAGCTCATAATGACCTCTTTTAGGTCTTGGATCCCCAAAAAGAACATTGTAACATTGTAATGTAGGACTTTTGTCACAAAATAGAAAATGAAATGTCATTGCTCTTGGTGTTGAATTAAAGGGATAAGGACTATGTACCCTACCACTTTAAGAAATTCTGTGTGTCATATATTTACCATCTGTTTATGAATTATTCTCCCTGACTCGTATTTATGGGGACATGATAAAGTGAAGCATTTAGGAGTATGAGTTAAAAAGCATTCTGTTATGGCAGCTAAGGAAATGTGAGAAGAGACTAAACACAAAATAATAAAAAAAATGAGAAACTGGAAGCTCTTGTTTATGGATATGGATAGTTAGATACAAGCAGTGAAAATGTTTCTGGTCCCTTTTGTTTATATAACTGTAAGGCATATTTTATTAACACGAGGAGAAGTTCTGGATAGTAATTAATAAAGAGTTGAAGGATTTTAACTGGAAGGGGAAGAAGGCAAGAGTCAGGTGGGATACGTTGATCCTTCCAATAGAACAATGTGATCTGGGATTACCTGATTTGAAGGGATATTTTAGAGCTACACAGTTAAGGCTCTTATACATAACACAAGCTGAAAGCTACAATTCAAAGTGGAAAGGGATGATAATGAAGCCAGGGGGAGGGGTTCAATAAATAAGGAGAGAGCTGGATTTTGGATGAAGATACTTATGGAGAATAACGTTATATTCATAAAGTAGCAGAAAGTATTCTAAGAGCTAAGCCAACTTGGGAATGCAGAAAGGAGATTCTGATGATAGCAATGGCTGTAATTAGAGAATAGTTAAGAAGGGATTGGAATTTACTGGAGAAAACTGGCAAAGGAACCAAGATATTGGGAGCAAATAATTAGAGAGGGAAGGTAACAGAATGGGAAGAGGCCAAGAAGACATTTGGACTGCAGGCTAGAAACTGCCTTCCCTATCAGGGACTGATATCAGAGTATAGGCAAAGAGAAAGGGATAGGGGAATCCTAAGTGAAAGACCTGCTCTGATGGGGGTTTAGTCAAATCTGGACATGAAGCTGCTGTTAAAAATGGGTAATTAGTAGGGCATGTAGAATATTGCACATTAACTCTGCTACTTTCCTAGACCTATCTAAAGCATTTGACATGGTCCCACACAAAAAACTTATCTCTGTCCTCAATAACCTATCCTTCTCACAATCGGTCACCAACTGGTTTCAGAGTTACCTATCTGACCGCCAACAATCCATTGTATGGCAGAATTACATATCTCCCCAACTACCTGTCTCCATAGGGGTTCCCCAAGGATACATCCTTGGACCCCTACTCTTCTCTGTTTACACCAGCAATCTAGCCTCTGCCACCAAACATGACAATACGCAGATGACTCGATCATCATCTGCTCAGCCCAGTCCCTACCAAAACTGCAAAAAGTCACACAGGAAGCCTTTTCCTCTGTTGAAACATGGTTATCCGATGCCCGATTAATACTCAACCCAAACAAAACTAAACTACTCATCTTCCAACCCACCAAACATACTCAAAACAACTCTCACTTTAACATCACGGCAAAAGACAACACCACTATATACCCAACTGAACACACCAAATTGCTAGGAGTGGAAATAGACAATAAACTAAAATTTGACATTCACATATCCATGACCATAAAAAAGTCCACAAAAAACTAGGAGCGTTATACAGAAATAAGCAATTTCTCACCAAAGCAGCAAAGATTTCAATAGCAAATTCCCACCTTATCTTCACCCTACTTTATGCCTCTCCAATATATACCAACCTAAGGCAATGTGATCTAAACAATCTAGAGACCTGCTACAACAGAATCACCAAATTCGCCACAGGTGCATCCTACCATAGTCACCACTGTCTCTCACTTGCTGAACTGGGCTGGCTTGAACTCCCTCACCTCCTTCAGTGGTATCAACTCTCACTCACCCACAAACTAGTAAACCATCCACTAAATGTCCCATCCCTCCAGAATATACTCCAACCCTATCACGCCACCAGACCACTAAGATCCAGCAGCAAAAATCACTTGCAGATCACTAAAGCCAATAACTCTGCTGGTGAAGCACTATTCTCTTGTGCCATAGCCAAATTATGGAACTCACTCCCACCCACAATTACCTCCATACCATCATGCACCCACTTCAAAACTTTACTAAAAGTGCAATTAAAAACATGCTGGCTATGCCCTTGTAACTCCCACTCTAATATCGTCCACCCCATCCAACCACTACCTTTCTTTCCACTCCACTAACTACCTTGATTATAGCAAGCTCAGATGCTCATAAGCCAGTACTTATTATACAGCAGGAACTTCTTCTTCTTGTAACATTTGTTAATGTCTGTTGTGCATTTCACAGATAAAGATTCTAGTTGTCTACTGATGTACTATGTTCGTCATCTGTAAATATGTTGTAAGTAATTGCTATGTAAATTGTTAATCATTATGTATCCAATGTAAATACTGTCTGTTTATTTTAACTGTGGAGCTTTTCTCCCCGGGCCTCCACTGAAAATGGACCTACGTCCAGTCAGACACTCCCGGTCAACAAATTTAAATAAATAAATAAATAAACTACAGGAATCAATTAGAGGAGGTTAGAAAAGGTTGGAAAGACAGACTGGATAAGCAATTCATAAAGAAACAACAGGAGGTCATATGTATGGCTCCCTAATATGCAGTAAGTTCTAGAAGATTTAGGAGTTTTGCTTGGAAGTGTTTGCCTAGATATTTTTATACCCCAAGCAGACTCTGAAAGATGTTTTCCTCAGGTAGATGGCAAATGCTGGAGGTGTGAATAGGAAAAAAGAGGTAACTGAAAACATATGTTTTGGGAGTGTAATATGTTTTACAGTCTTTAAAAATTTCTTTACAGATTACTCGTCAGAAATACTGGGTGAGCAAATAGGTGTAATTAAGGAGATGATATTTTTTTTTTGAGCTGGGATATAGGATCTGAATTGCCTAAACATAGTAAAGTCTTGTCAAATTTAATTATGGTGGCTGCCAAAACATATTAGAAAATGGAAGTTAAAGTCTAAACCAACTGTATTTGAAGTAATGAATATTGTAACAGCAATAAAAGAACTGGAAGTGAGATCTTTAGAAAAGGGTAGGAGCAAATTACATTGAAAAAAATGGAAATTGTTGAAACAAAACATGCAGAATAAAGTTTTGGAGGAGGAATGAGTTTTAATAGAAGGCAGGAATCGAGCAACTAATGTAATGTTGGATAATAATTGTACAGAAGAATATATGTGATGTATAATGTTTGTAACTGTGAACATGTTAATATGGTTTGTTTTTGTTTATATAAATCTTTGTGTTGCCTATGTAATAAATGATAATTCAGTAATGGTGCTTTATAAAAGAATCATCCTTTCTGCAGAAGCCTGAAAATTAATGGATTGTGCTGCCAGTTGTTGAACTTCTGAAACTTGCAGCAGAAATGCTACTATCTAGTTTCCCGTTTTTAGTATGATTCCACCAGACTGGCTTGCCTTTTGAGTTTGTATCCTTCTTAATCCGAATGGGCACAACTTGCTCTATACAGCTATCAATATGGCTGTACAGAGATTTTGGAAATAGCTCAGTGTATTCTATGGCATTTACTGAGTTTGGGGGTACTTGGAATTTAGCCAAGGTGTTGCTTAGTAAAGAGAGGTCAGCTTTGGAATAGTTCCTAAAGGTGTTTAGTTTTGCTGGATCCCTGGTTTTCACTTTTACTTCACTTAATACTGCCTTATGGGCAGGTCTGACAAGTGAAGATATTACACTGGGTGAGGAACATTGCCCCCCTCCCATGTTCATGAGTACACGGTCAAGGATGTTTTTACCCCTGGTAGGAGAATGGACCAACTGTTCCAGGATGTTGGTATTAGCAAAGTTTAGGAACTGCTGGGCTTGTGAATTAGAAGTAATGTAGGATTCTCAATCTATAGAGGGGTAGTTGAGATCCCACATGAATATCATATTGGGTTTAATGGTGAGGCACTCTAGTACATTGAGATAGATAGTATGGGTTCTCTGAAAAATGGAGGGGGACTTATGTGCTGCAAGGATATAATATGACACCTTGTTTATGGTGAGTTGCACATGTATGGGTTCCAATAGCTCATACACTTTAAATAGTCTGGATGTGAGATTAGTCTTAATATAGACTGACACTCCTCCACCTTTTGTTCCCTTCTGTGAAGTATCTGCTCTAAAAGTATGAGAGGCATTATAACCTTGCATTGCTGGGGTACTTGCAAAGACTTTATACCATGTCTCCCTTACTACATAGATGTCTACACTCTCCAGGGAGAGGATGGCTTGCAGGGTGTGGAGTTTCTTGTTAAAACTTCTAGCATTGAGCAGCACCATCTGTAAATCAGTGTGTATACTGAACCTAGTCAGCCACTGTAGTCAGAGACCATGTACATATAAGTTACAGAGCATGTGCAAGATCAGTGCTATTCTGGATAGTCATTCAGTGTGAGTACAATCTTGAATGGAGTTGCACATGCGGGTGTGTTTGAAGTAATGAATCAGTCAGTAAGCATATGAAGTTCAACGTATATGTTTCAGTTACAGCTCTTGATGTGTTTATGTACAATAAATGACTTGAACCTATCTCTTGCCTCAGTGGCTCATTTGAATGTACGAGACATATGACATGGTGTCAGAATGGGATCTGAAGTTGAAACAGCTTGCACACCATGAGGCACGCAGTTAGAAGTGGAGATATATACAGGAGCAAACTCGCAAACAGGTCAGCAGTTATTCAAAGGTACTTAAATTCATTTCAAATGCTTTGCCATGTGGCACAGCATTCAAAGTGTTCAAAGTGTTCAAAATGATTACAGAGTTATTTGAAATGTCCAAAATGGCAACATAATGATTAAAGTGCTGAAATAATCTCCTTAAGTGTTTGAAAAGACTAAAATGTACAATTTTTGTTTGCAATGTCTGACTTTTTCACAGTAACTAAGATTTTTCAAAGTGTCCAAAGTGTCTGGAGTGTTCAACGTATTTGCAGTGTTAAAGTAAAACATTTTCAGAGAGATTGTTGTGCATGTGAGCATAATTACAAGTACCAGGTCTATACTTATGTTTAAAAGAGATTTGTTGTTATGGCAGAGGGATTTCGCAGACCTGAACCACTGGTGTTTGATAATAATATTGCTGAGAATTGGCAAGTGTTTGAGCAAACATATAATATTTCTATACAGGCTGCATTCTCTGATAAAGATGCACGTACAAGAGCATTTATGCTTCTCAATTTAACTGATTCAGAAGCCATTGAGCAGTAATATTCATTTGTGTATACACCTGCCGTGTATGCATGGAAGGGGAGAACCACAATATTGTGATACAGGCTGAAACGCGAGAAGACCCTGAGTGCTTAAAATGCAAATTTAGAGACATGTGAAACCCTCAAATGAATATTACAATGGAAAGGCACAAATTTTACACAAGAAATCAAAAGTCTGGTGAAACTATTGCAGCATAAATTACCGACTTAAGAAATAAAGCAAAAACAGATTTGGTGATCTAAGAGATGAGTTGATAAAAGACTGTCTTGTATGTGGTGTTAATAATGATGCTGTGAGAAAAAATTTGCTTTGAGATAGTGAATTAACATTGAGCAAAGCCACTGAGATTTGTCAAATGCAAGAGATTACAGAAAAGCATAAGAATATGCTTACGAATGAGAAAAGCATGTATGCAGTTTCTGCTAGTATGAATGTTGATAGTGTGCAGCAGAACATTAAAACAAAAAAGGAATATAAACTGAAGGGTGCCACACCTAAACTCATTGTTAACTGTTGAACTTGTGGAAGCAGTCATGAACCTAAACAGGAAGAGTGTTTAGCTTTTAGTCAGCAATGCCAGAAATGTAAAAAGTGGAATCATTTTAAAAGGCTTTACAAGTATAAAGTACTGCAAGTTTATATTAAAAGAGTATCTGAAGAAGCAAGTAGATCAGATAGAGACTGTAGCAAATTACAAGAGCTGTGAGCAAACTTTCTATGTTGATGGAGTCTCTGTGATCAATGAAACAGTCACTACAGTAGACTATCAGTTGTCAGCAAAAAGTGAAATATTTTGTACAGTACAAATTAATGGGAAACATGTAGAGCTTAAAGTAGACACTTGGTCTAAATGCAATTTTATAGCAGCAGAAATGTTTGCTAAAGTAAAAGCTGGTGAGAAACTTGATTCGGCAAAGTGTGCAAAACTAGTTGCTTATGGTGGTGAAGAGATTCAGACTGATGGCGCATTAGTTCTTTTCACACCATTCTGCTGGAAACAGCTGTGACTTGCAGTTTTACATAGTCAAAAGACACGTGCAGTCACTGTTAGGCCTCAAAGACAGTCTGAGAATGGGACTGATTTCATTTAATAAAGAGGTTTACCATATAAGTCAACAACAATAGTTTTACATAGAATATTTTTAGTGAATATGCTGATATTTTTAAAGACGAGCTTGGTAAACTTCCTGTCACATTGTCTATGAAGTTAAACCATGAAGTAAGCCGAGTTGTCAGACCAGCACAGAAGGTTCCGGTAGCAATGCAGAGTAAAGTAAAAGCACGAGTAGCCAAAATGGTGAATTTAGGTGTCCTTACTCGAGTAGAAGAACAGATTGAATGGGCATCCTCCATGGTAGCAGCTCATAAGAAAAGCTCAGATGATAATCGAATATGTATTGATCTAAGGGACTCAAACAAAGCACTTAAGTTCCCTCATCATCCAATGCATACAGTAGAAGAGGTAGCTGGTCTCATGTCAAATTCCACTACTTTTTTCATTCGTAGATGCAAAGCACTCTTTTTGGCAAATTTGGCTGGATCACAGATCTTCATTGTTAACTATATTCAGCACACCATTTGGTAGATACCGATTTTTGAGAATGCCATTTGGAATCAGTTCTGCCAGTGAAGTATTTCAATGTACAGGGGAACTAATCTTTTCTAGTTATCCATATGCTGTCATAATAGATGAAATTATTGTAGGGAGCAATGGTGAAGGCTTACATGATAGAAATCTAAGGAAAGTTCTAGACCATGCACGTGAAGTCAGTCTTAAATTGAATTCTAAGAAATGTAAATTCAAACTGAAAGAAGTTACTTATGTGGGTTGTTTGTTTAGCATTTCTGGCTTACAACCAGATCTGTCTAAGCAAGCAGCAATTGTTGAGATGCCAGTTCCAGAAAATGTCACATCTTTACAACATTTTCTAGGTATGCTCAACTATTTAGGTAAGTTCGTCCCAGACTTGAGTGAGCTTTCTGCACTATTACAAGAGTTGACATGCAAAAATCAAACTGGTCCTAGTTGGAATAACACCAAAGAGCATTTCATGTTCTGAAGAAGAAAATTCCCAGTCTACCCACACTGAGATGTTATGATGTTCACAAACCTGTAACTTTTTCTTGTGATGCTTCAAAGTACGGCTTGGTACAGTATGTCTGCAAGAAGGCATACTAGTTGCTTATGCGTCAAGAACTTTAACTGAAAGATGCATTATGCACAACTAGAGAAAGGATCTTTGGCAGTAGTGTTCACATGTTCGAAGTTCAATGATTATATTTATAGATGACCTATTGAAATAGAGACTGATCACCAACTGCTAATTTTGAAAAAGATTGCCCCAGCATGATTGCAATACATGATGTTAAAATTGCAAAAGTACAATTTCTATATTGTTTACAACAGAGCAGCATGAGAATGAAACTGCAGACTCTGAAGTCATGGAAGTCAGACATTTTTTGTCATCACGTCTTGAGGAACTAAGAAATTACACAGCTTCAGACCCAGTTTTCCATAATATGAAAAATGCTATCAGTGAAGAATAGCCAACATGACAAACTAGTTTACAACTTGACATTTGGTAGTATTTTCTTTACCGAGACAAGCTCATAATGGAAGATGTAATCATCATGAAAGGTTCAAAAGTGGTAATTCCTAAAGCATTGCAACAGGAATATATCAAAATATTGCACCATGGTCACCCAGGTACTGATTCAACCAAAAGAAGGGCAGGAGGCATTGTATTTTGGCCTTCTATGTCCAAAGAAGGAAACTCTAGCATGTTCAGTTTGCAACAGCACCAAACCCCATCAACAAAAAGAGCCACTTCATCTACACCAGATTCCTGAATTACTATAGTCAATGGTTGCCACAGATATTTTTGAATGGAATGGCCTACATTACTTAGTGTTAGTAGACTCTTACTCAGATTGGTTTGAAATTGACCTACTTTCTAACCTGATGTCCAGCACAGTCACTACAAAATTGAAGAGACATTTTTCTGTCCATGGTAGTCCGCACAGTCATGTCTGACAATGGTGCACAGTTTACAAGTCAGCAGTTTAAAAAATGTGCTGAGTCTTGGGACATTGTCCATATTACCAGTAGTCCTGATTATCTGCAATCCAATGGTTTAGCTGAATGTGCAGTTCAGAGTGTCAAATGCTTGTTGGAGAAATCACAGAGAGATGGTACCGATATTTTTCTTAACTTACTCAATCTCAGAAACATTCCTCGAGATAACTTGCTTGGTTCACCTGCTCAGATATTAATGTCCAGACAGAACTAGAACAACTCTCCCAATCAGTAAACAATTGTTAGTACCAAACGTAAAGAACAACAGAGTGGTCAAGGTTCAACTTTCAAGAAAACGTCAGTCACAAAAGGTGTACTTTGATAAGACCAGTAAATATCTTAGTGCACTATTGCAAGCACAAGTTGTGAGAATGTAGACATCTAAAGGATACAACCAGGTGGGAATCATGAAGAACATTTGTGAGAAACTGAGCTCTTACATCATATAATTGGAAGAAATGGATTTCAGACAAAATTGAAGACATGTCTTACCTGTCTCTGAACCAGTGACACAGCAGATTGTTTTGCTGATGACACTAATTCCCAGTGACTCTACACCTGTTTAAATTCAAAAGGACAGTATACTTCCTTCAAACAATTTTGATGTAATCCCTGATGTTCCAGTTTTGAAAGAATCCCAGGAGACTGCTCCTGTTGCTAAACCCAGTCAGAATTTCTATGTTAGCAGATCAGGTAGAATTTCCAGACTGAATCCAAAATACACAGTGACTTGTACTTGAACTCAGTGCTGTTTATTGGAATGTTGATATAATGTCTAGCTCTTAAAATGTCTTTGTTCTGCTATTTGCAAGTTGAACAAAATTAAAGAGAGAAGATGTAAATCAGTGTGTATATTGAACCTAGTCAGCCACCGTGGTCAGAGAGCACTTGTATATAAGTTACAGAGCAAGTATGAGATCAGTGCTATATTGGATAGTCATTCAGTGTGATGCAAGCTTGAATGGAGATGCACATGCAAGTGTGTTTAAAATAATGAATCAGTCAGTAAGCATATGAAGTTCAACGTATATGTTTCAGTTACAGCTCCTGATGTGTTTATGTAAAATAAAATACTTCAATCCATCTCATGCCTCAGTGACTCATTTGAATACGTGAGACATACAACACCACCTTCAGATATTCCTTCACAGGCTCATTTAAGTCAGTAGGTTTATCAGTTTGGCATTGCCTAAAAAAAGACACTATGGGGGTTGAAAAGGTCTTTGACAATATCCAAAAGCTTAGAGGGGATAAGTGCAGACTATCTCTGGAAAACAGCCTGGTCTGTCAACCATGTCTTTCCAGGCCATCAAATATTGTACCCCATGGATTGACACCAGAAGCTAAGCCAATTGTTAAACTCAATCATTTTCTGCTGGTAATGTGGCAATATCCTTGGAGAAGATAGTATGCTGCTCAGTGCTAGGCTAATACCTGCCTGAGACATATAATCAGTGAGCTCAATCATGTCTTGTTTCATATACTCAAGGGAGGTTTGTCTCAGGTCATTAACACCCACACGGACTATGACAGTGTCATACTGGTACCTGTTGTTCAATGACCTGAGTGCCTGTGTGACTTGACAGATCCTAGCCTTGGAAAGACAGCTAAATGTGACTCTGTCTCCTTACTCAGACTACTGAGGGGGACATCGGTGTGCCTCACTATAGCTTCACCAATGACCAGGAAATTTGGCTGTGTGCTGGTATGCCTTAAGGGGTTAGCAGTGGAGACACTGGATATGGTGTTACTATGTGTAGCTGTGGGTGGTGTTTAACAAAGTATTTACGTGACGGCTGAGGACCCTTTCTTTGATTATATTTGCAGGAGGTCTTAGTGTTTTAGGAAGGTTAACTGTGAGTGCCTTAGCATTATGTGTAGGATCTTTACTCTGTGCAGTAGCCATGGTGAAAGTGTCACGACAACCTTGATAGGATTAGTTTTGGTTTTATGAGAGAATTTCACCTCCAGCATTAAAGTGTATTTACACCTCTTGCATACACTATCTGTTTTATTAAGAATAAGTGGGTTGTCAGTGTACATGAGGCAATTGCTACAATGCCTATACCCATCTCAACCAGACTGGCCACAGAGAGAGTCAGAAAGCGCATATCCATGGTCACTGATCTACTACAGAGAAGTGAGGAAAACTTAAATATTGAATAAGTCAATAAGACAAGCAACTTGATGAGCCTTGCTCAGCTATGAGCATACTAGATGCTCTAGTAGTTAAAGAATGTGTCTAGACAGTAATGCTACAAGAGTGCAGACCACAGACCAGAACGACGACACTTAGAATAACAGACACAATAAGCCATCACCAGAAAATCCTAGCTCAGAAGGATGAAGGCTACCCTCTCCTCCCACAAAAGTGTAGACCACAAACCTTCCTAATGTAAAATAACTGGTTTGGAACCCAATTGTTTAAACCAGAACAAAGGCACTTAGAATAACAGGCACAATAAGCTTTCAACCAGCAATTCCCAGCTTAGAAGGGTGTTGGCTATCCTTTCCTCCAACAAGAATGTACAACACACACTTTCTTAAAGTAAAATAACTAATTTGGAACCCAAGTGCTTAATCCAGAACTAAGACACTTTCAGAATAACAGACACAATATGCGTTAAATCAGCAATTCCCCGCTTAGAAGGGTGTAGGCTGTCCTCTCTTGCCACAAAAGTTTAGAACATAAACCTTGCTAATGTAAAATAACTAGTTTGGAGCCCAAGTGCTTATATCAGAATAACGACACTTAGAATAACAGCCACAATAAGCCTTCACCAGGAATTCCCAGCTCAGAAGGGCAGATGTTACCCTGTCCTCCCACAAGAGACCACAAACCTTCTGAATGTAAAATAACTGGCATGAAGCCCAGGCACTTAAACCAGAACTAAGACACTGTTAGAATAACAGACACAATAAGAGCCTCCAGCCAGCAATTCACAACTTAGAAGGGTGTAAGCTACCTCTCCAGTCACAAGAGTATAGACTGCAAACCTTCCTTATGTAAGAAAAATGGCAGATGTTGCAAGACAAAGGCGACACTCAGTAGGCAAATACTTTATAGATGAAAAACACCAAGTCCAGTACAAAATTCAAAGCAATGTCCTTCCAAGACAAGCAATAAAACACAATATACAACAGTATTAAGCACTTTCATCTGGTAAATGACTTCTTCAGAATTCCTTATGTAAGATAACTAGTTTTGAAACCCAAGCGCTTAAATCAAAACTAAGAGGCTTAGAATACTAGTCTTGCTTAAATGTCTACCATTTGCTATAGCAGCCTTGCATCTTTTTGCATCAGACAGAGTTCCAAATCCAGGTAAGAGATGCATCTATTACATATTTCCTTTAGCAACTGCAAAATTAATTTTTCAATGTTTGTCCTGATCTCCCTCATTAACATAGATCTATGCAGTTCAACCAGTTTAACTGGCTGCACATTAAATAAAAAAAGAAAGAAAATAACCTTGCCTTGGCAGAAATCTATTCTGTGAATCTTGTGAAACAGGACTCATCACATTTTAATGCCCTGCATCTTTGTAAGACAAAAAAAAAATTATACTGAGAGTGCAGTACTTAGAGGCATTAATTTGCTAGTGGAAAGTATATGAATATGTGCAGCCTCCATAGTTTGATCAGGAGTTAAAAGCATGAAGTCTGTCACATTTTATATATCTTTAGGCTAAAATGGCACAGCAACACTGAATAATGTTAGAAAAAGAAAACATACTAATAAGTACAGATCATATGTTTAGGTGATTTTATAAATTAATTTTATTAGGTGTAACAAGGAAATAACCTTGAACAATAGTAACATTTGTAACACTAATACATTGCAAGCAAAACAGGTGAAAAGTATAACTAGAAACTATGTACCTTATATACAGTACTCAGCATTCCACACCAAATCATGATAGGCTGTTAGAAATGCAGCACTACCATCAGAACAATATTCATGTAATTTACCTAAGTGCGATGAGTCTGAATATGGTAGGTTAACAGTCTTTGCTATTGACAGGAACACTACTCATGGAATGAGGCCTTTTAAATACATATAAGATCATCGATCACACAATCATCAGCAAATAATAAGAACTGCAGTGACCCCCACCCTCCTGGGATAGATGCTGATTCAGAATAGCTCTAACCTGGAATGTTATTTCCTCCATAACCAAAAGTAAAGGTCCTGCTGACAACAGGCAACTATATCCTGCATTCCTACCAAGTTTCCCTGGGTCACAAAGAAAACAGCTGATCATTATTCTAAATGAAGAATCAATATATACATATCTTATTCAACTCATACATTTCAACTCAAATTTCCTTTGTTTAAAGACCATAAAAGAGAAAGTTCCAAATGAATGAGTCAAAGGCCTTTTGATGTCAAAAAGGACTATGCCTGCTTTATTCTGTCATCTGTTAGACCTGTAGTGGAAAGAGGCCAACTCCTACCAATTGTTAGCTGTGTTCCTTCCTTTCACAAACCATTCTGTCCTTCTGAAATAAGTCACATTTTCTAGATTTTTGCAAGGATCTTTGAATTAAGTGACGTCTGAAAGTCACCTAACCTTGACTTAGTCTTGGAAATAAGAATCAAGACTGCCTGGTGCAGGTCCAGGTGTGTTGCCAGTGAACATTCTGTGATACTGGACTTGTTATAGTGCTCTCCCTCCCCATTTGTAAAATTCTAAAGAAGCTTATCTAGTGTTGGGGTCTTCTGTAGTCTAAGCTATCTGATCACTTTCTCTGCTTCCTTGAATGTGACGGGTTTATTTTTCCAAAAAGGATCTAATTAGCTGCTATTTGCAGCTGATAATTCCAAAGAATATTCATTATTACTTTGCATGGGTTCATATAAGGATATAAAGAATTCACAAAAGGCAGCTGTAAGGCTCTTGGTTAATCAACTTTGGGGATGGTATACTTTATGCTGATAGTTCAGGTTCCTGGGATTATCACGTGATTATATTACGCTCTTAGATGGTCCACAAGAGAATGTCCCCATATTCAGAGACCACCAATGGAATGGAAGTTTGGGTGCTAAATGTTTAAACATACAATCACTTAGGGTTGCCTTCCCTTTTCAGCCATGAGAAGTGTCTTTTCCTTAAGAGCACTGCCTGTATTTGTGATATTTCTAACAGGTTAAGTTCTGCAGAAAGTGCTGCATTTAAATCTAGCAGTCTTACCAAAGATCCTTCTGAAATGACTTTAGCTTGGGCACTCTTTGTTTCTCTTTGCTTCAGATCAATTAAGTTGTCATTTATTCATGGCCTTCTAATTCAAGGATATCATCCTTCCACCATAGTCTCTTAAAGACTGTGTCTGAATTTTTGTTTTCTGTCTATTACATCCAAGACTACAGACCTTAATAGTTTTCATTTTTTATTCTTAGTAGCGCCCCGCTTAAAATGGATCTTGTCTCTATTATCTAGTTTTATCTGGGGAACTAACCAAATGAAAACAAAAGTAATAGGGGCATGGTCAGACAATCCTGTTTTGTGTATTGTGGGTGTGTGCATCTTATGTTTGAAATGTTCCGGGATAAAAAATGTTATCTGTTCTACTCCCTTGTTGAGCCGGATTCCTAATGAAAGTCTGGATGGTCTCTTCAGGATGAAATTCCATTAACACATCTATCCATCAGTGGTTGTACATCCAGGATTTAAGCACAACTTGGCAATGCCTGTGGGTTTCTTACGTACCATATAGCCCATCTTTAGCATCCTCAAGGCCACACTGAAATCCACCAATAAAATACTAAACTTACTAGGGGAAGCTACTCCTGACCAGGTATCTCAAATGTTACATCCTCATCATTATCATTGGGAGCATAAACATTTCCTGTACTCCACTCCTCGTTATTCACCTTCCCTTTCCAAATCAGCCATCTCCTGATGCCACTAGTCATAATCTGACAGATCTGAATTTCTAAACATTTATGAAACATTAGAAGGGCACCCCCTCTTCTTATTGTCTGACTTGTGATCATTGAATATATTACAAAATCTTTAGATGTAAAATTTAGATGCATCAGGGACTTTCATTTTGGTTTCTTGGAAACACACTGACCTTTATGTAGGATGACAACCGTCCCCCACATTCCAACATAACAATCTGTTGTTTTGTTGTGAAGCTTTAGAGGTGACTCACGGCATGATTCTTTCTTTCCTACCCAATTGTGAATATTGTGCTTTCCTCCATAGAAACAAATCTAGTGTCCCTCCTGACTCAAAAGAGGATTCCTTGGGTGGAAAAACGTACCTGCACCCAGCCAAAGATTCCTGAGGGCTGTTAGAAGTAAAAAAAAAAAAATGGACCTCCTAAGAACTTAGTATAATCCCCTGTGCAAATGTCTGGAATCAAAACTATCAGGCATACAGTATACCATACCCTAAGCTGATTAGCCAAGTAATAGTCTAAACACACAACATCAAACTCTACCAACAACCACAGATAAAACCAGTAATGTAAAGAAAATGAACACTGGCCGGTGAAAATGGATACAAAGTTTAATTAGCACTTTTGTCTGTTGTTACACTTGATTTCTTCAGATTAAAACAAGAATTATTCATACATCACTTCCTTTTATAGCCAGGCTATGTCACATGTCATTAAAACAAAATGCACCTAAAAATCACTGTTGCTTTAGTTGTTATTACACATAGCTAAATTTCACCTTATAAAATGCATTAAAACCATACTTCTTTATTTACATATTGCATATAGCCCATCAGCCCCCATCTCAAAATTAAAATAAAGTGCAATCCAAAATACATTTCCACAAAAATAAATCATGTACTTAAAATAAGTAAATGCTACTGTGCTGCCACAAGAATATAAATTGTGCCCCCCCTAAAAATAAAGTTCAGCTTTTAATTTTAAATAGGTGGAGAGAGAAACTACATCATTCATTCCGGGCAGGTTAGTGGCATCCACTCTAAGTTGCCCCATGAATTCTTTGAATTTTAGAAACAATTCCTTCGGTCCCCTCCTACTGTCAGGTACTACTTGATCAATGGCTACAAATTTACACTTGTGCTCTGGGTACAAAATAGTATGTACAGCCAATACATTCTTTTCATTACCCTTCCTGATGCCATAAATATGTTGGTAAATATGAACTTTAAACACTTTCTTGGTCTTCCCTATATAAAAACTTTCACAGCCTTGACATAGGGTGACCTATACAACGTGTGTACTGTTACAATTCAATTTGAAATTTAGTTGAACTGTACCATACCTTGGAACAAAAACTCTTTCTGTTTCTAATACATTGGCACATTGGTTACAGTATCCACATTTTAACATCTTAGCTTTCTTATAGTTTTTATTCCCCGCTTTATTTCTTTCCAACAAATCTTTGACAAATGCATCTTTTTTGTATATGACACATGGTCTGTTACCAACATTTTTAAGGACCTCTTTGTCACTTTTAAATATAAACCGATTGTTTTTTAAAATATCTTTTATGTCATAAAACTGCAAATTGTATGTCAAAATAAAGGCCCTGTTAAACTTGCTTGTGTTCTTTGACCCCACATCAACCTTTTTATGACTACGGTTGTCTCTTTCCTCTGAGCCTAACAATGGAAAAAAGTGTCCTTTAACTCTGTTTTCTGTAACTTCACACAAAACCGGTTCAAAGAAACTGTTCAGGTATCGCCTCCTTAGTAACATGCCCCTTAACTTTTCCCTTTCTTTAATATACATTTTATTTATTTTACATTTGTTGACCGGGATAGTCCGACTGGATACATGTCCATTTTCAGCGGAGGCCCGGGGAGAAAAGCTCCAAGATAATAATACACATTGAACATTTAGTAAATGCTAGTTTCAAGCAGATTACAGTCATAAGCAACACCAGCATTTAGCATGTATAGTACTTATTATAAAACACTTTACAAAACATAACATTATTTTCAAAGTTAAACATACATAACATTACATTCAGGTTTAAGACACACTGAGCAGCAGTTATACAATTGACCCTTCCCGTAATGGAGTGGTAGAAAAAAGTTAGAAGTAGTTGAAGGTAAGGCACCTAAGAAATAGAGAGGTCACTAGTCGGGGTTAGTGCAAGGACATAACCAATGAGTTTTGAAGTATTTCTTGAGTTTGTTTTTGAATTGAGTTAGTGAGGGTTCTAGGGTCAAGTCAGCTGGGAGTCTGTTCCATATTTTTCCAACAGAGTTGGCAAACAGAGAGTCCCCAGCTAAGTAGTTGGATTTGTATGTTTAAACTAGGAGTCTAGTGGATGATCACAGTGGCCGGGTGCTGGTGTAGGGGCTGATAATATTTTTTAGTGCAGGTGTATTTTCTGGTTGGTAAAGGACTTTATGTGCCATTATTAGCTGGTTGAACTGCAGTAGGCTTGGCAGTTCAAGCCATCCTAGGCTATTTAGGTTGTGACAGTGGTGTGTCCGGTAGGTTGTGTCAGTAGCAAATCTGGCAATGTGGTTATAGCAGGATGATAGTTTATTAAGATCTGTTTTGTTTAAGTTGGAGAATAGAGGTGAGGCATAGAGAAGAGCTGATAGCAGATGGGAATGGGCAATTGCAGTTCTAGCAAGTGGGGCAAAGAAAGGTTTGATTCTGTAAAGAGAGCAAAGTTTTTTATTAATGGTTTTGATAGTTTGATTGATATGAGCATCGAACTTCAGGTTGTTATCAACTATGACACCCAGTAGTTTAGTTTGGGCTTCTAGGGAGATGATAGTGCCATTGTTAGCAGTTATGTTGAAGGCTGGCAGGGGTGGTCCTGCATGTGGGGGAGAAGGGGAGCAACTTAGTTTTGTTGAGGTTTAGGATTAGATGTTGATTGGAGAGCCATTTTTCCACTGTATTGAAGGTAATTTGGGTTAATGTGAATAAAGTAGCTGGTGAGGTGTCAGAACAAATCAAGGTAGAGTCATCTGCATATTGAATGCAGGTAGCATCTGGGATGACTGAATGAAAGTCATTGATAAAGATGGAGAAAAGAAGGTGTCCTAGTATCGAGCCCTGGGGGACTCCTAATGTGATGGGTAGGTGAGATGATAGCTTGTCCTGCCTGTTGCACGCCCTGCAGGTAGGATTGAAACCATTGGAATGCATGGTTGTTTAAGAAGAAGGCCTTCAAGGTATTTATAAGCATTTTGTGGTCAACCATGTCAAAAGCCTTGGATAGATCTAGAAAGAGTGCTGAGGATAGTTTGTTATTATTGTGGTTGTGGTTAATGACGTTAGAGAAAGAGAGGAAGGCAGAAGTAGTACTGTAGTGTGGCTTAAAGCCATGCTAAAAGCTGAACAACAGCTTGTTGTGTGTGAGGTAGTACATGAGCTGTATGTGTACACACTTCTCCATAATTTTAGCTAGAGGTGACAGAATAGCTATGGGTCTAAAGTTTGACAGTTCAGTGGGACTACCTCCTTTATGGAGAGGTATGACATGGGAGATTTTCCATATAGTGGGTACAGTAGCTTCAGATATAGCTCTGTTGATCAAGATAGAGATGGGATAGGCTATGGTGTCAGCAGCCTTTTGCAGATAGTCTGCTGGGAGGAGGTCGGCAGCCAGGGTGGTGGGTCTTAGTTTCTTAAGTAGGGTATGAATAAGATGAGTAGGTAGAGGTTGGAAGGTAAAGTATGTTTGGGTACTGGGTGTGGCTACATTAGAATTAGAGCCATTGGGAGAGAGTTGACTGGCTAGGGACTGGATAGTCTCTGTGAAGAAGCTGTTGAAGTTATTAGCAATGTCTACTGGGGATTTTTGTTGGGAAGCTGAGGGGGGTGGAGTGGCGGTTTGGCCTGGGTGGAGTAGTTTGTTTATTCCTGCCCAGAAATTTTGAGGTTTGTTTTGGTGTTTTTGCAGTAGATGGTAGTAGTGGTTCTTTTTGTCTAAGGTTATGGATTTTTTGGGGTCATTTCTTAGCTGTCTGAATCTTAGTTGATCAAGTGGGGCTTTTGTTTTTCGGTAGGTGGCCCATGCTTTGTTTCTGAATGAAATTTTGGTTTTGGTATCTTTAGAAAGCCATGGTGAAATATTAACTTTGGTTCTAATAGAGTGGCTGGGAGCATGGGAGTTAAGAATAGTAAAGAATGTGGTGTTAAAGTATGCTACTGCTTCATCTAGGGGGAGACTTTTTAGTACTGACCAGTTCCATGCCTTAAGTTCATTTTGAAACTTGGTGAGAATAAAATTCTTGTTGTTTCTTAATGTTCTATAGGTGGGTTGGTAGGAGCAGACTACTTTGAGCTTGATTACATAGGTGAGACAGTGGTCACTTAGGTCATCTTGCAAAGTGCCTGATTTATAAGATTGAAGATGGGTATTGACAAGTATCCAGTCTAGGGTACTTTCCTTGTTATTGGGTTTTCCTGTCCTGGTGGGAGAGGTTATGATTTGAGTAAATCCATAGAGGTTTATGTAGGTTGTGGGGGTTTCACAAGAGCAAGTGTTCCAGTCAATGTTGAAATCCCCAAGAACAATTGTTTCTTGGGGGTGGTTATTGGATAACCAATATAAGAAGTCTTCTAAGGTTTCTGTGTTCCTCCCTGGGGGAATGTAGACACAGACAATGTTTACATTTTTGTTTTTGTTAATTTGTAGTTTTGAGATATGAATTTCAGCATTAGTGAACTGGGGTGGTTCTTGGGTGTCTATGCTGACATATAAGGTAGACTTTTAAAGTATGGCTACCCCACCACCCTTTCTGGTGGTACGGTATAGTCGAAACATACTATACCCTGGTGGCAGAATCTCATGGTCCTTAGTGGCAGGCTTCAGCCACGTTTCTGTTAGGTATAATATATCTGGGGAATGAACAGCTAAGAGGGCATGCAGGTGCTGAGTTTTGTTATTTATGCTCCTAATGTTTAGATGGCAGGCCAGCAGTGAGCTAGAAGGTCTATTTGTTAGAGCTATGGAGGTAGGGGATATAGTAGGGGGATTAGGGCCAACAAGTGGGGATGGACCAGGGTTTGGGTGGATGTTGCCATCCTTTGTGAGGTTGTAGTGTATCCTGAGTATGAGTTTTAAGATTTTGAATAAAGTTTTGTAATAGTGTCTAGTTCTATGACTAATGTAACTAGGTCAAGTAAGATGGTAGTATTTAGGGGTTAAGGAGGTAAGCATGAGGGGAGTGAGTAAGGGTGCATTATTATCTGTTGTAGATGGGATGGATGTTTGGAATTTAGGGTAGTGGAAACCTAGGTGATCCTGATATTCATAGGCTATTAGGAGATATGGGATGAGTAAAAGGGGTAGAAGTAGAGTTAATAAGACTATTTTGGGTGATAGCATACCTACTGAATGGTATTTGACACTTAGGAAAAAGGAATAGTAGAGTTGGAGGATTGGTGGTATCAGGTTGAGAGTGGTGCTGTTGAGTGACAAGTTGTTACTGATTGGTTTAAAAAAGTGGGGTGTGGTCTAGTACCAATAAATGTAGCAGCACAAGGGGTGGGAGGTATTTGGGGGCAGGGAGGGGTGTGAAGCAAGCCCGAGCGAAGCATGGATGAACCAATGCATGTACTAAGTTGTAGCAGTTTAACCTGTATGAGGAAAGGGGGGGAGCAGGCAGTAGGAGTGGTTAGAGGAATACCTTGATTGACTGACACCACACCAGAGGTAAGTTGAATGTAAGGGCCTACAATCTGCACTCAGCACTGTAATGTTACTTGCACTCAGCACTTTAATTTTACTTATGTTTAGCAGGAAAGACAGACCAACAGTATACAATTCTGAGGATTATTACAAGGGTTACTTGTTCAAATGTCAGACAAGTAAGTCAAACTTTCAACAGGAATCTATGTCTTGAGTGTTAGAAAGCCAGAAAGGTATAAATTATACCTGTAAAAATTAGGGTCAGAGAGACAAATGTAAGAGTCAGTGTACTTTAGTCACAGTTGAAGGAGGCAAACACTCAAGTAGAAAAGAGCCCTGTGGCTGACCAAAATGGTGACTTGCTTAATTACACAGCACTATAAGAGAAAGTTTAACAAATGCTTTTCGTGTTTGTAACCTACTCTGATTAATTGCTGGGAGAAACAATTTTTGTTGTGTTTTCCAATTGCAATCCTGTAGACACTGTTATTCAGGAGCTGCAGTTTGTTAGTGTAGGTAAATGTGAAGTTCAAACTGAGTCATACCAGGTCAGCCAAGGGGAGAAGAGAGAGGGAAATCCTAAGCACCTAGATTTGAAAATCTAGGTCAATTTCTAGGTCAATCACCCTCCGTGCTAACTGCACACATTGGCCCTTATCCAAAGATCTTTTTTGAAAGTCAGGGTGCCCACTTTCAAAATGTAGATGAGTGTTAGAATATGTGGGCTTTCTGTAAATGGTGGTAGTAAACTTTTTCAGTGAATCATCTTTGGTTATAAGAATGTCCAAAAAAATAATTCTATTACTGTGTTGTTCCATAGTAAAGCTCAAAAAAGAAGTGTTCCTATTTAGATATTCAAAAAACTGGCTGAGCTCTAACTCATTTCCTCCCCAAAAAATAAATATGTCATCAAGAAATCTTCCATAAAACAAACATTCTTTAAACCATTGGCAAGTAAACACTTGAGTCAGTTTCCATTGAGCAAGTACAATATTTGCCAACAGGGTGGCGCATGCCACCCCCATTGCTACACCTGTAGTTTGCTTAAAAATCTGATTCTCAAAAATAATAAAGTTGTTATTGAGTACTGTTTCCATAAGCGTCCTAAACATAAGTATTCTACTGTGGCTAAAGTTGGTTTGTTTACATAGAATGTCATAGAACATATCAAGTCCTTCTTCATGTGGTATAACGCTAAACAAATCATTAACATCTATAGTTGCCATAATCAGCTTTTCCCTATATAAATCTTGTTTTATTTTCTTTAAACAGGCCCAGGCATCCTTCAATATATGTTTAAATTCTGATAAAATTGTGTTCAAGTTAAAATCAATAAACTTAGCTAAAGTGGTTATTTTTGAGGCCTTTGCATTTACAAGAGGTCTCAAAGGTGGGTTGCTGGTGCTTTTGTGTATTTTGGGGATTCCAAATATGGTTGGAACTTTAGGATATGTCTGAATTAAATAATTATATTCCTCCCTTAATATTTGAAAATTTAGTAATAAATCATTTAATATAACATCAACATTCTTGTACGCTATATGTAGCTCATTTAATAACACTTCTTCATAACCATCACCATATAGAATTCCCCAGCATCTTCTCAATATACATGCATTGGTCCATTACCACTAGCCCAAAAGCTTTGCCTCTGCTTCTGTTAAATTAAATATATTAGTCCTTTTTGTCTTTAATAACATTGACCTGATGTCATTACTACATACATTTTCAAATAGTTAAACTGTGGGGGTTAAACACACTGCTTCTTTTGCAGCTCCATGGGGGGGGGGGTTAGATAATTCATGACCTTGAAAATAACAACTTAGATTTAGTTTTCTTGTATACAATTTCAAATCAAGTAGGCATCTGTCAATCTTGGCATTAGTTATAGGTACATAATTAATACCCTTTTCAAATAATGTTGCCCATTCATTAGTGACAGCCTGATGATGACAATACAAAAGATGTTTGCATTACGAACACAGATGATGATACTTGTATTATCATTGAAAATGACTACAAAGACTTTAGTGTATACAATTACAGTAGTCAGTCTGTCACTAATGAATGGGCATATTTACTGATACTGTTGGATTGTAGAAGTTTGAGTAGACTTTTATGATGGAAATGTTCTGAACTGGGCAGTTTTGTCATTATTGGTGCATGCATTTTGGTTTATTGTTTACTGGAAAAATGTTCAGAACAATAAATGTAAAACACCCTCTAACAACTGCACTGTATTATACAAGGAATATTATTTAATACAATCAGGAAGGTGTTTATTGATTATCTGATCAGCTCAGGTACACCCCCTCTCAGTTCTTGGATGATGTGTTCGATTATGAACCAGTTAAATCAACTGTCTACAAGCACAAACTTTTTTTGTTGCTGAATATTTTCACTGATTGAGTCTGAATGCTATTGAAAGTGATGAAGCCAGATTGAAGCAACTACTTTTCTTAGATCTTCATTTTTTGGGGGGTGTACTTATTTTCCACACCTAGGGAGCTAAGTCCATTGTGTAGGATTTCTGCCACACAATTCTCCTGGCTGAACTATACCTCTCAACTGTCCAGATTTTCACAGAATGAATAGATTTTTGCTTCTTATTTTTGGTTTGTTCCTTATAAAATTTGTGGTTTTCTGGCAAATCATTTAGGAATGAAGTCACTAAATAATGACAGACATTGAATTTCAGATTTCATACCCTTCATAAAAATGCATGCTAAAGCAAAACCTGATATTCTATCAACAGTCTAAGTTTATACAAGAGCAATTTTTAGTACTGTTTGTTTGTTCCCCCAATATATTTGGCCTTGTCCATATTTCCAGAGTTAAGAGACTGAGGTACGCACAAATAAATCTCTTTATAAAATTAGGTATATCCAAACCTCTCAACTGTCCCCAATTTTGGCTCAAAATGTTGCTCTCCCTCTAATAATCCCTCCGCAAAATGGCAATTTTGGAAGAAACATGTAGGGTTTACAATTAATAAATAATTGTAATGATCAGAGTTACATATCACTTATTTTAAAAATGCATGTAGATTCTTTTATTTTGTCAGCTGTTCAACTTAACAGTATTAATATTAAAAAGTGTCCCTTCTTTGACAGGTTTCCAGCTATATTGTGTGTCTATTTTATATTTTTGCATCACATTTCTGGTCTGTTTTTCATAAAATTGTGGTTTTCTGACAAATTAGTGGCAAATCATTAAAGACTGAAGTTAGAAAATAATGACAGACATTTGAGTTTCAGATTTCATACCCTTCAGAAAATTCATACTAATGCAAGACCTACTATTCTATTATCTTTCTAAGTTTATAAAAGCAATATTTAAAAATTGTCCTTATTTTTGGGCCTTTGTCTCACTTCTATTTATGACTTTTTCCAGATTTCTTGCTCTGAGGTTGAGAGGTATGACAAATGTGTCAGGGCCATTACAGTCAGCCAGAGACATTTCAAATTATGACATACTTGTTGTACCCCACTCCCTCATGTAGTGACTCTGCATGTGTCCAAGCAATGCAAGGAGCATTTATGCAGTGTAAGTGTACAGAGTATCCCCCACATCCGAGGTAGACACAAGTACATAGTGGCTTTTCATCTGTACTTGATTTTGCAGAATGTCCTGGTTTTCTGTCATATTTTTATATGGTTGATTTATGCTTCTTATTATTCAGAAAATGCAGGTTGTTCCAGTGCCTGTTGCTCTGTGTTTACACAGCAATGCTTTAATGACCATCTGGTAAGCTTGTTTGAGATTGTAAGATGCAAGTAAGCTTTAATAAGAATACTGTTAAAGAATTATCAACATTGAAAGCCTTTTTGTTGTTGCCATGCAAAGAATATTTATATAACTAGATAACTTATAAGCCTTAGATATTGAAATGCATATGACAGTATTTGTAATAAAGGACAAGATTACAGTATTTTCAAAAGTTCATTACATTTGTTGGAGACTTCCAGTCATCGTTGCAGGCTTTACCCATAAACTAAACAGAATGCCAATATATCATGTGTGGTCTATAACCTGTGCAGTAATCCTTTAAGCAATTTATCTTGAGCTTTTTCTTTTTTTGTTTGATGTTCATTTTTTACTTTGATCATGTTTTCCCCATGAAACAAGTAGATAGTTGTTGTCAGGCAGCAGGTATTTTTTGGATAAGAAACATTTTTACAAGTGGGGGTATCACAGAGATTGTTACTTTCAGCATGTTACTTGGTACTTTTTTAAAGCTGAATATAAATTATAATTAGAACTGAAGTGCAAGGAGAAGTGGTTTGAGTTGAGTGCTGCTTGTTTTTTTATACTTGATTTTGACTGGCATTCCAGTAATGTATTTAAAAAGTAATTTATTTTTTCATGCCTCACAACCTTTGTGTTTCCATCTAGATATTAAGTAAGCTGTAACATAGCCAATGCATTGAAATATTTTTTTCTTCTCCACTTCATTTTGTCTTGATTGCCTCACATAATGACGGCTTGGCACCCAGGGCAGCATATTTAATTAAAGTCCCAGTTTTTGTGGTTTTGAGCAACGCTCTGCCTGTTTCTAGTTGACCAAACCCCTTCCCATTGGTCCCTCCCATTCAGCTGTCTCCTGTAGCCCCCATTTGCTTTGAAGTCACCAGCCGCCACTGGTTCTTGATCTTATAACTGTCCCAGGCATCATACAATTTATTTTCTAGATTTTAAAACCTAACCTCTTCTCCATCTGTCCACTCCAGCCAACTTTTAATCTTTGTGCTACTTTTGTTCTTCATCCACAATCAAGCTCCCTATTCTTGCACGTATGCCTCTTTCTTTCAACTCTTTATCTATATCAACCACTTTATTAGGGGTGGTCATATATCCTGTTCCACCCTAAAAATGTGTGTCTTTAGTTTGTATTTGCAAGGCTTGATATTTCAGTTGTGCACCTAGGGAAAGATTATTTTCCTCCCTTACTTCCTCCTACTTTAGTAGTCTATATCCCACAATCATCTGCTGCTACAGTTTCAATCCTGTTCTTAAACTTCCCAACCTCCCAGCTGGTGACCAACCCCCTGTATCTCTAAATCTACTCCCCGTTGGCAGTAAATTCTACCTTCATTCACATATCCACTCATAATAACTTTACATCATCCCTTGTGACATTTTGTCAAATGTTAGGGAACTCATCCATTGCATTTCCATACCCCACATTAATTCATTCCAGTCCTTATTACTCAATAATCCATATGTTTTTCTTTTAGCATATCTTTCCATTTTGATTCACAAGTTGCCAAGTGACACTGAGTCCAGGTGAACACCTGCATAGCCTTAGAATATAAAAGATGCTCAATAATCCCTAATTCTCCCTGCTGTTTCTGTAGTAGTAGACTCTTCTATTTTATTCTTAGCCTACCTACCCTCATATAATGTTTTTCAACCAATCTTTTATCATTCATAAATACCTAGGATCTAATCCAGTCCAACAAGTCTGTCCGAAATACAACATATGAGGTAATTTTGCCAGTATGTCACTTATACTCTTTGGTCTATATCTAAACCTAAGATGGACCATTCTTAGAGATTATGTCATATATTATTCAATGTCTTTTCATAACGGCATTTTAGTGATTCTTCATATGTAGGTGTTAGCCAGACCCCCAAGTATTTTAATGCATTCTCCTCCGACATGAAAGGGTAGGCATCCCATAACTTTTCTGTATCAGGTACATTTATTTCTATTGCTTTAGTTTTGTCCTGGTTTACTTTATATCCAGAGAAACTCCCAAACTAACTTAGCTTGGCTAAAACTTTTTCCAAGTCCCCCTTGGTATTCTCAGTGTTAATATTATACCATCAGCATATAATGATATTTTCAATTCTAAGTCTCCACACCGATATCCTGTCAGTGCTGATTGCGTACTCTCTCCTGACTAGGGTTAAAGATACAATGGAATAATAATGGTAATGGAAACACCCTTACCACGTACTCTGCAAAAAATGTTAGGACTTCTGAAATCCCCCCCCCCACCCCATTATTTTAGTCTGTGCCTGTGCTCCTTTATATATTGCTTGTAACAGTAATATGAATGATTCTGGAAACCCAATTTGCATTAACACCTGAAACAAGTATGGCCATTCCACACTATCAAATGACTTTCCACAGCTAAGAAAATTATGCTTCTTCCTTTTTCGAGCTATTAGTATCTTGTGTGATCATGAGTGTCCTATATACGTTATCAAATGTTATACCACCCACAACTTCACATTGTTCTACCTCTATCAATTTTTCCAGCTACGGGATCCCACCTGTTAGAATAGATATTCATAAAAACCATATAGTTACAAATTACCATTGAAATTGGGTGTTATGAAGTGACCTCAGTGAATCCCTACCTTCTTTAGGAATTACCACCATTATTCCCCATTTCCAAGAAGGGAGCACCCACTGCAGCATTCTAACTACCGCAGCCTCCCAATTTCTATACATCTACATGAATTCTATAATAACCTGATTTTCCAGTCTTCTGCCTATGTACTGCTTCTGTAATTCCTTCATTATTTCCCCCTTGTGCCTTTTCTTTTGGGAGTCTAACAAACTGTGGAGAAGAGCCACTTGGAAATAATTTCTTATAGCCTGGCTTGTCTCCTCTAAAAAGCCCTCACCATTACTTAGGCATGATAGTATCTTTGAAAATGTTACAATATATTTGTCTTCTCTTGCGTTATTCTTTGATTCTGATGGTGCAGTTTAGAAACTACCCTCTTGTTTTCTGCTGCATTAAGCAAGTTGCGGAGGCTTTGATAGCACTGTTATTATTTGTATAATACATCTTGTACATTTCTCCCATTTGTCTATTTCCTTTCATTTTTTATTATTTCATTTTCTTCTCAGGATAACCTTTGCTTTCCCACTTGTAGCTCCCTTAACTCCTGTACTTTTGCTTCATATCATTTTGTTCCTTTCGTCTACCTCATCGAGCACCACCATCCTTAATTCTTGTTTAACATCATTTCCTCTGGAGTAGGTTCACTCACCATCCTCTCAGATCTTCCCTGAATACAACTGCTTTAACCATTCCACATATGTGGGAATATCCATGTTGTTGGTAGAGAACCTGCAGTGATGGTCCCATGGCCTTGCACTGTACAACAGCATGTGTTTTTTTACAAAGGCATAGCCAGAGAACAGGTCCCTTGTCTATGTTTACAAAGAGTATGTGTTCTTTAGTAACCATAAATGTTC
The DNA here is from genome assembly GCF_019279795.1 of Protopterus annectens. NCBI lineage: Eukaryota > Metazoa > Chordata > Ceratodontiformes > Protopteridae > Protopterus > Protopterus annectens. The sequence goes on from NC_056743.1 coordinate 694,731,963, forward strand.
ATTGTTAGATTGCTGTTGCAGTAGCTTAAGCTATATGAGACATACCCTACCATGGATCAGACAACCAGACAGCTTCCAAAATTTTAGGGCACCTTCCACACATCCAAACCACTGTCAATTTTGAGAAGAGTAGTGTAAAGGCAGTGGTTAGGGCACCAAACTCTCAGAACTTTTTTTGCTTTTGAAGCTTGCTCTTTGCTGTGGCTCGAGTGAGAGAGACAGTCTCCTAGTACTTTGTCAAAGTTGGGTAGGTAAGTACCCCATTGGAGACAATCTTCTATTTTTTATGAAAATAAAAATGTATTTTTCTGATAGAAATTCTGTTAGAGACTTAGGACTAGTGCCAGGCTGTTTGACAAGTTTCTGTTATAATTATTTCAAGGCCTACCTTTTAGTCTGGGGAAGGCTTTGCTAAGCAGTTGCCAGACGCTTTTATTTTGACAGAGTAATGGACATTCCCAGCTTCTTGGATGATTCCTCCCTAATCCAAAAGAAAAGAAGTGTATTGGAAGCTTTGCTGTTAATTCCAGCTTCCTGTTTGCCTCAGCCACTGATAAATATCTCTACTGTGACTATATCAGACTCCTTGGACAACACATCAGTTTTTCTCAGTCTCTTGGGTGTTGCTGTTTTGGAAGTCACAAAGGACTTAGAAACAGGTGCATCCTCTGACTACTTGGCTATCCACTTTGTGTAGGGGATACTCTTGATGACATCAGAGAGGAGCTCTGATGTTGCTCCTTTGTGGGACTGCTCTGAGAAGCTTGATTTCCCTGGGGAAGAACCACACATCTAGTACTCTTTTGCAATTTGGACCCTCATGAAAAGGAAGGAAGGAATGAAGAAAGGAGCAACAGGTATTTTTCCTCTCCTGTGTACCCTTTTTGGCTAACACAGACAAAGGGGGTTGGCTCAGTTTTACCAGAGGCATATTTAAAGCCTTTCAGTCATTACAGGCTGGGTTTACCCTTCATCTAAAAGGGTAAAGGTTCCCTTCTGCCACAGATGGTGATTCTTCATCTGAGTCACAAAAATAGAATACCCTTCTCAAGTTCCTTCTCCAGACAATGGGGAATCTGAGTCTGAAGAAAGCTTTCATTTAGATTACTCACTTGAGCAGTTGTCTTTTTCTGACATTATTATCAGGATAAAGGAGTTATTTCAGTGGGGAAAAAAGAAATATCAGTGTCCCAGCAAAGATAATATAATTTGTTACAAATAGATTTCCCTGACAGTCAGCTACCAAGCCCCAGAAAATCAGATAAATGTTATAAAGTTCCTCAGTCTCACAGATTTCTTTTTACAAACCCTATGGGAGAGACAGCAATGATTTCTTATTCAAAATCATCTTCATCTGAACACCTTATAGCAGCTAGCCCTATTCCTTCTGACAAAGATGAGAAAGCTTTTGTCAGGTTTAGTAAGAAAGTATATACTGCTTCCGCTTTGCCTTTCAGAATAGTGAATTGTCAGACTCGCATGTCTAAGTTTTTTCCTGCTTCCTTTTTTCAATATAAGAAAGTTAATTGCTATTATACAATTCTTCCTCTAAAACGTGCACGCTGATTGGCCAGCCCAACCAGCGTGCCGTTATAAATCCTCAATATACTAACAGAAAAGGTCCGTCGCCTGGACTTTTTCCGTTAGTATAAAACACTAATCTCGCTATGTTAAAAGAGTTTAACATAGCGACAGGTTTAAAAAGCAACGCAGATCTCCGTTGCTTTTTAAAGCTGTCTCGCTATGTTAAACTCCTTTAACATAGCGACACAATGTAAAAAGCAAGGAGATCTTGCGATCTCCGTTGCTTTTTAAACCTGTCTCGCTATATTAAATGGGTTTAACATAGCGAGACAGCTTTAAAATAAGTAACGGAGATCTCCGTTGCTTATTTTAAAGCTGTCTCGCTATGTTAAACCCATTTAACATAGCGAACAGTAAAAGCAATGGAGATCTTGCGTTCTCCGTTGCTTTTGCCCACAGCTCTGATGTACTGCATAGGCATGCAGTACATCAGAACTGCCATGAATACCAGACAGCTGCGGAAGGGCAGCAAAGAGGCGTATACAATGCCATTATTTAAGAAAAGTAATTATTTCTTTTCTTAAATAATGTCATTAATATACAATAACCACTTCTGGGTGTGGGTAATGCGATTTAACCACGGTTGTCTTTGTTTGGTCGCTCGGGCCTCGGGACCAAACCATGCCAACCATGGTTAAATCCCGCATTACCCACACCCAGGCGTGGGTTATTGCTATAATGTAACTTCTTCAGACATTAAAACAAATCTAAATTCCTTATTTTCTTACAAACATTCAAAAAACAGTTGAAGGGAGGTTAAAAAAAGAAGAGACATTTCACTCAAATCCAAGGACAGTCTAAAAAAAGCAGATTGAGTATATCCCCTTTCTTATCCGCCCCCCCCCCCCCCCCCCCACCAGCAACCTAAGAAAGCTTTGCCAAAGTGTAGAAATTCACTTCCTTCTGTGGCACCAGGCAGCTTCAGACTTTTGGGTTCTGAGAATCATTCAAAAAGGCTACATCTGGCAGTGGGACTTTCCTCCTCCTTTTGAAGGGAGTTCTCTACACCCATCCAATCAGACCTCCTTGTTTCCTCCTATTCTAGATCAAATGCAGTCTCAGGAGTCTATAGAACCTGTTCTTCCAGATTAAATATAGAAACTTTTTATTCAAGAATATTTTGGTACCAAAGAAAGAAAGAAAGAATCTGTAGACCTTTATTTTCTAAACCTCCACAGCAAGATTCAATAGTTTCTATTACCTCTTATGCCACCTTTCAGTTTTCTAGTAACTCTGGATTTAAAAGATGCTTATCATGACATTTCAGTACTAAAGATTTCAGATACTTTTTAAGATTTCTTGTGTCTTGTTTATATTATCAGCTCTCTTCCTTACCCTTTTGGTTGTCAACAGCTCCAAGAGTGTTTACAATGTGCCTAGCGACTGTTATAGACCATTGCAGGTTACAGGGCATTCACATTTTTTTTTTGTAGATGATGGCCTGATTTTCGCAGACTTTCATAAGTTTTCAGTAATGTATTTATTGGTCTAAAAACTTTTATTTCAATGTAAGATTTAAGTGAACCTACAGAAATCCTTTCTCATTCATTCTCACAATATTGTGTTAATAAGATGACTTTTCGGTACATCCCTCCTAAAGTTTTTTCTTCCTCAAGACAAAATGAAATTTTACCAGGAAAATTTCTGACAGTTTTCTGACAGGTTCTGGCATTTGTCAGGGAAAATCTCAGAATTATAGCTTTTATGGCCTCTACAATTCTTATGATTCCCTTGGCCAGTCTTTACATGAGAAAAATACAATGTTTTTTCAAGTCAGTGTAGACCCAGCACCATCAGTCCATATCCTTTCAGATGCCAGTGCTAGGGATTGTTCAAAGGGAGATACTCTAGTGGGTGAATCAGTTGTCCCTCAACCCAGACCTCCTATTTTCTTCGTTAGAATTTTACTTGGGGAGGTACATCCAAAGGGGTGAAAGTCCATGGTCTGTGGAACCAACAGGACAAACTGAAGCACATTAATGTCATAGAGATGATGACACTAATAAATGCACTCAGATCTTTAGCCATCTTTGGTCTTCAAGCCTTTTACTAGTAGTCACAGACAATAATCTAGTTATGTAGTACATAAACAGGGGGGTACAAGATCCTACCCCCACCCCCTTTGCTATGGTAGCCTGGGAACCGGAAACTCAGTACAATCTAACCTTATAGGATACTTACATTCTGTCAGATCAGAATTTTGTAGCACCAAATTGAGTAGGACCAGGTCACAACCCCACAAATGGAAGTTGAACCCACATTCAAGGAATTTATCCAAGTGTGGGGAGCTCCTATAGTAGATCTCTTTGCCTCCCTTCAGAACAGAGTTAAAAAATTCTGCTCCAGGACTTCTTGCACAAAGACCTGGAAGACTGACAACCTACACATTTCCATGGACAGGAATGTTTCTATAGGCCTTTCTACCCTTTCCTCTGATAACCAGTGTTCTTCAAAAGATTCAGAAGCACTCTCCTAAGATATCAATAACTCTCTTTTGGCCAAGGCAAGAGTGGTTCTTCTTTCTTCTGAAAATGGCCAAGGATATTTACCACAAGTTTCCTCAAAGCATGGATTAACTCCCACAAGGCAGGGGTTCTCTTATCCACCTCAACCTCCAGCTTCTTCTACATACTACCTGGATTTAGTATCTTTTAAGCACATTTTCTCTGACGACATGCAGTAGATAGCATAGAGTCTTTATATGTCTAAATGGAAGGCATTTTCTAGTGTGTGCCACAGAATGAACCAAGATCCTTTTAAGGTTCAAATCCTATTGGTTCTGAGTTAACCTTTGTCCTTTCTTATTCTTCCACTAATATTCATATTTTGGCAGATTCATCATGTCTGACCAGGGATCTTCCCTGTTTTTTTTTCCTCAAATGTAACAATTTCTCTGAGGGGGATTGTATATTTATCCACCTAGAACATGGATGAGTTCTCCTTAGGATCTTAACTTTGCACTTAAAAAAAGTTATAGTTTTTCCTTTTGAACCAGCTCATGAGGACGGTTTAAAATTCTTAACTTGGAAAACAGTGTTATTCACTGCCCTGACTACAGCTAGAAGAGTATTTGACTTGCAAGCCCTAATAGTGAATCAGCCCTATCTCACATTTCATAAATATAGGATTTCCTTAAGAACTTCTTTTATGGCAAAGTGGTTTCAGAGTTCACTTTAAATCAGTCTAATGATTTCCCTGTATTCATTCCGGAACCATAAAATAAGGGAGAGAAATTTTGCACACTCTAGATATCCACAGACAACTCAGATACAACACTGACAAAATGAAGGACTTCAGATATTGTAATCAGTTGTTTATTACTTATGAAGGTATGAAGAAGGGATATTCAGTTTCAAAACAGACTATTTTCAACTGGTTGTCCCAAACTATTACATTTTGTTATTCCCATCATGGCAAGTTACTTTCATACAAAGTCAGAGCTTATTCTATCAGGGTTATAGTTACTTCTGTGCATTTTGGAAAGGGGTGGGCTCATGAAATATTCTAGAGGCAGCAACTTGGTCTTCTGTACATACCTTTACCAAGCACTACAAAATTGATTGTTGCACTAGAGCTTGGACAGGATTTGCTAGGAATATTCTCCAGGGACTCCTGGATTCTGATCTTCCTTCCTCCTCCAACCATTCCATAATGTGTACGCTACTGAAAAAGTGCACTAATGATGAATATAGTACAGCAGTGTAAGTAAACCTACCATAAGAGTAGATGCTCAAATAGATCACTGGGACAGTACAAACAACCTCTTCCCTTCACTTCTGTTGTTCTGTGTGGCAGGGTGGGGTCCCTTTCTTCTCCTGTCTTCTCCAAGCAAATAATTTTGTTTGCAGGTCTTGAGCCTACCATTTTTCTGGTGGCAAGAAAGCTCTGATTTTTTTATTTTTTTTTTGGTGCCAGTATGTCTGATTTTGTACTGGCTTGCTTCCAAGCTCCAACAGAGATAAGGACAGCTTCAGAATCTGGTCAGCTGGCATATCCATGGCAGGAAATGTCCCATATAGCTTAGGCTACTGCAACAGAAATCTATTCAAACATCTTCTGTTATGGTAAATTTAATTACTTAACTATACTCTTTGATGTATACTTCACTGCCTTAAACAGCAATAGTACATTTACTGCACAGGTGTATCTTTGAGTGAAAATGCATGAAATCTTGAATTTTATGACACAGGTAGTGAGACAGGTACTCTCATTATTGTACTGTTAAATATTATTTCTACCTGTGTAGTGATATACTGGTGACACATCTTGTATACAACATGAACTGTTTCCTGATAGCAGTCATTTTCTGGTCAGCATAGCAATATGCAAGAGCAACCCAATATGCAAAATGGGGGCTTTGTTTTACATTATAAGTATCATACTTTTTTTTATTATTTCTTTATATTTAGAAGTTGGTCCAAAAACATATTGCTAAGCAGCGGTCTGAGTGCTACCCATGTTTTAGTGCAGTAAATGTATTGGTGAAAGTGGATACCAGTTTCAGATCAGCTTAATAGAGAATGACCAGTGATCAATGTATCTACCTAAAGTCTTTCTTATCCTTTCCCAAGATGCTTTCCTGTCATAACTTTACAATATAGTTTCTGTGATGATATTGTCAAATTGTTAATGAGTATTCTGACTGGAAATGACTGGCATGAGTAATTCAGTTAGTTTTGAACAAGGTTGTGGTGCCTGTTGAGATACCTTAGTTGTAATGATAGTCTGCTATTATTTTATGTAAGTTTTAAAGATGTAGCTAGTGTTTTCCTTGAAATAAATATAATCTTTTTAAGGAAGATATGATCTTGTATATGAAAATCATCAGTGCTTTGATATCCTTTTTCTGAAGAAGAAATACAAAAAGCATGCAATAAGATGTTACCTTATTTAATTTAATAGCAGTTAATAATTAAAAGAACAAATTTTGTAGAGCAGGACAAATAATAACTTGGGCCAAGTTCATATTTCTTATTTGATTAAGTAATTGAGCCTGTAATTAAATTTTTGTAGTTGGCAACTCACTGAATGACAAATAAATTATCCTGAAGTTTGACATGCAGTCCCCTACCATGGAGATATGGAAGGGCTTTGTTGTCCAAAGTTAAAAAAACTTTGAGTTAGCCATATTTGGTGTAGTTAAAATGGGAAACTCAAATAACAAGCTGGCACTTTGGTATAAAATCTACTTAAATCACCACTTTCGTCCAACCAGACGTCATCAAAAAAACAAAATTATGTGAATTCCAAAGTATATAAATACTAAATACATCAATTATTTAATTACATCTTGTTAAAACAACAATCATTTAATCAATTTATTTAAAAAGACAGTGTGAAGAATAAACCAGGAACAGGAATACTCCTGTTTATTTAACAGTCTTGGCATAAGCCCTACGTTCTTTTAAAAAGCATTTAATGTTGATGGCATTATTTAATCCTGGGGGGACAGCTGAATTCAACTTTATCTGCCATCTGGTCTCTCTCTGTTCTAAATAGTTCTTGGAACTTCTCCCTCTTAAGCTTAAGTGTCCCTGTTCCAAAACAGAAAATAACAATTTTTTTTTTAAATTGCTACATGCAACACTATGCCTATACAAGGCATTTCTACTGTCTTTATTTTTAAAACTATTTACATGTTCCCAAATTTTGATATACAAGAGCCTGGTGGTCATCCCAACATAAAATTTTGAACATGTACTATAAACAGCAATATAGACTATTCCTAAACTTTTACAAGAAAAATAACCAGTAACTAGTATAGTGTAAGAAAGATGTGATAGATATACAAAGGGTCCTTCCAAAATGTACCTACACATTTGTGCATGCCATGAGCTTCACTAATACTTTGGGTTTCAACCACAAAATAATGCCTACCTTTCTCTAATAAACTTTTCAAATTTAACTCCTTCCTGTACACAAAGCTTGGTTTTATATCCACATTTTTTTACTAAATCATGGTTGCCTTCCACAATCTTCCAATTTCTAGAAATCACATTTTTGATGAAAGGAGCTTTCCCAAGATGCTTTCCTGTCATAACTTTACAATATAGTTTCTGTGATGATATTGTCAAATTGTTAATGAGTATTCTGACTGGAAATGACTGGCATGAGTAATTCAGTTAGTTTTGAACAAGGTTGTGGTGCCTGTTGAGATACCTTAGTTGTAATGATAGTCTGCTATTATTTTATGTAAGTTTTAAAGATGTAGCTAGTGTTTTCCTTGAAATAAATATAATCTTTTTAAGGAAGATATGATCTTGTATATGAAAATCATCAGTGCTTTGATATCCTTTTTCTGAAGAAGAAATACAAAAAGCATGCAATAAGATGTTACCTTATTTAATTTAATAGCAGTTAATAATTAAAAGAACAAATTTTGTAGAGCAGGACAAATAATAACTTGGGCCAAGTTCATATTTCTTATTTGATTAAGTAATTGAGCCTGTAATTAAATTTTTGTAGTTGGCAACTCACTGAATGACAAATAAATTATCCTGAAGTTTGACATGCAGTCCCCTACCATGGAGATATGGAAGGGCTTTGTTGTCCAAAGTTAAAAAAACTTTGAGTTAGCCATATTTGGTGTAGTTAAAATGGGAAACTCAAATAACAAACTGGCACTTTGGTATAAAATCTACTTAAATCACCACTTTCGTCCAACCAGACGTCATCAAAAAACTAAAATTATGTGAATTCCAAAGTATATAAATACTAAATACATCAATTATTTAATTACATCTTGTTAAAACAACAATCATTTAATCAATTTATTTAAAAAGACAGTGTGAAGAATAAACCAGGAACAGGACTACTCCTGTTTATTTAACAGTCTTGGCATAAGCCCTACGTTCTTTTAAAAAGCATTTAATGTTGATGGCATTATTTAATCCTGGGGGGACAGCTGAATTCAACTTTATCTGCCATCTGGTCTCTCTCTGTTCTAAATAGTTCTTGGAACTTCTCCCTCTTAAGCTTAAGTGTCCCTGTTCCAAAACAGAAAATAACAATTTTTTTTTAAATCCTACATGCAACACTATGCCTATACAAGGCATTTCTACTGTCTTTATTTTTAATACTATTTACATGTTCCCAAATTTTGATATACAAGAGCCTGGTGGTCATCCCAACATAAAATTTTGAACATGTACTACAAACAGCAATATAGACTATTCCTAAACTTTTACAAGAAAAATAACCAGTAACTAGTATAGTGTAAGAAAGATGTGATAGATATACAAAGGGTCCTTCCAAAATGTACCTACACATTTGTGCATGCCATGAGCTTCACTAATACTTTGGGTTTCAACCACAAAAGAATGCCTACCTTTCTCTAATAAACTTTTCAAATTTAACTCCTTCCTGTACACAAAGCTTGGTTTTATACCCACATTTTTTTACTAAATCATGGTTGCCTTCCACAATCTTCCAATTTCTAGAAATCACATTTTTGATGAAAGGAGCTTTGTGTTTTTTTTTTTTTTTGGGGGGGGGGGGGGTTCAGTAGGAGTTCAGCATTGGAGAGTCATGTTTCTGTGGAAGAGAAAGTTTGTTGTGTTATGTGTTGTAGTTGAGTTAATGTGATTGATATGCAGATGATAGTGGAATCATCTGTATATTGGATTAGAGTGCCTTCACAGGAGGATGTATGTAAGTAATTGATGAAGGCATTAAATAGTAATGGGCCAAGGATAGATCCTTGAGGTACGCCTGTGGGGGTGATGTGATGTGGTGAGATAGACCCCTGCCATTTTACTGCTTGCTGTCTGTCAGCTAGGTAGCTAGAAAACCAGTGAAATAAAAAGGAGGCTAGACCAATGCTGGAATGTTCTTTAAGGAGTTCGGGATGAGATACCATGTCAAATGCTTTTGTCAAATATAGAAATACTGCAGATACTAGTTTTCCAGTGTCACAGGCTTTATTGACAGAGTCCATGAAAGACAATAAGGTTGTTGAGGTACTGTGTGCAGGTCTAAAGCCGTGTTGAATGTGGGAAAGTAGGTTGTTGTGTGCAAGATGGTGGAGAAGTTGTAGGTGCACACATTTTTTCTAGAATCTTAGCGAGGGAGGGCAAGATTGCAATAGGATAAAAGTTTGTGATGTCAGTGGAGTTGCCTCCCTTATGTAAAGAAATAATGTGTGATCTTTTCTCTATGTTAGGGACATGTGATTCAGCTATGGATCTATTAATTCAGATGCCAATAAGGGACACTATTGCTTTAGGTATTCTGGTGTGAGGTTGTCTGCTGAGGTTGAGCAAGGTTTCAGTTTTTGTAGTAGTTTTTTATTTGAGATAAAGGGATGGGCTGAAAAGTAAGCTGAGGATGGTTTGGTTTTGGGTTATGAGTGAGGGGTTAGTTCTGTGTATGTAATGTGTGGGGTGTGTAGAGGTTAGTATTGGGGTATTAGTAGAAGTAGTGAGTTGGGTGGATGTATTGGGTTTATTTTTAAGGTGGACATGGAGTCTATAAAGTATGTGCTAAATGTGGTGGCTGTTTGAAGAGATGGTATATTGGGGTATGGATTAAGATTATTTTTATTTGCTGGGCTGAGTAGTGACATTACAGAGGACCAGAATTTCACAGGGTTGTTTTTGTGGTTATCATGAATGTAGGAATAGTACAATTTTTGTCACGCAATATTTGTCTTTTTGTTTGATTGCAGAGTTGTCTGTATAGCTGAAGATTTATATTGGTTTTATTCTTTAGCAAGGCAGTCCCTGCTTTGTCCCTTCTTTCATTAGAATTTTACATGATTTTTTTATTCTTTTTGTTTGCTGAAAGGCTAGGCAACTCAAATGCTTAGAAAGTTTCTATTCAAATGTTCAACTGCATCATTAAGGGGAAGTCTTCTTAAGGTGGACCAGTCTATAGCTTTTAGAGATTCATGAAATACCTCTTTGCTGAATTTTTGTAGGTTGCATATAGTTTTGAACTTGTGTTGCTTTGTGAGTTGAGTGATAGTCCTGTTAGGAAAGACTGGTAGATGGTCACTTAAGGAGTCAGGGAGTATACCTGAGGATGTAAAGTTAGAAGGGTTCGAGACTAGTATCCAGTCCTGGGTGGAGTGTTAGATGTTATTCTTGTTATATTTGGTAGGAGTATTTATAAGTTGAGTAAAGCCACAGGGGTTTATACTGTTTGTTGGGTGGTTTGAGGTTAGTATCTGCCAGTCAATGTTAACATCCCCTAGGGTAATGGTTTAATTTGGTATTGTTTCAGATATCCAGGTTAGAATATTTTCTAAAATGAGAATGTTTTTCCCAGAAGGGATGCATAAAACAACTATGCAGATATTCTTAGATGAGTTAAGTTTTATAAATGTTAAAAGATTTTAGCTATGCAGAATTTTGGTATAGTATTTGACTATGGGGAAACGATCAAGTTGTTAAGGAAAATTAGGGCTATTCCACCACCTTTTCTATGTGCGCTGTCTGCTCGTATAATGCTGTAACCAGGGAGAAAATTTTCAGTATATTTCTGGTTTTAGCAAGTCTCTGTAATAGCAAGGATGTCAGGGTTAGAGTGTGTTAACCAGACATGAAAGAGTGTCAATTTATTGTACCTGCTCCTGATATTGAGTGATGTTTTAGTTTTTTTTTTTTTGTCTGTGTATTAGGAATGGAACCTGGGTTGTCCCTGCACAAATTTAAGTCCATGAAAGAATTTCTATTTGTTTTAGGAGTTTTAAGTCATTTGGGAATTTGTATTAGTTTTAGGTTGCAGTGGTTAGTACTGAGGACTTTAGGGTAGGAATAGAAGAAAATTAGTATAGAGATCTGTCTTGGGCATATTTGGGTGAAGCTTGTGGTGGACAAATTGAGTGGTGATGATGAGGTAATAGTTGAGGTATGTTTTGTTGTAGTGTTGCTGGAGGAGTTGTTAGGGTAGAAAGGAGAAGAAGGAAGAGAAATGAGAGGCATAAGAAATACACAGCATGATTGGTGTAAAGTGAGATAGCTTAAATGGAAGTAGAGGGGGAATTAGGGCTGTTGGAAGTGAAGTAGATATAGGGGGTAGAGTATAAGTGAAAATACCCTGAGGTCAATTTATAGGTCAGTTTATACCTGAGCACAATCACTTTATAGCCAGAACAAAGCAATTAACAAAGAGATTCATATAAAACAGGTTTTCTGTCATTTCCTGAGACTAATACTTGGCATATGCAGCATAGTATACTGGTGAAGCAAACGGGGACAGTGGCCAACTTAGTAAGGGTTCCTGCTATTTCACAGAGCATGCATGTATTTAACTGATTAAAGTTAATATGCGGCAAGGTTCTTCATGATAACTATGCTTCCATGAACCAATGACAAAAGTCTCAGTAAATTTGCAGGTAGGGCTTTGTGACAGAGCTCCTGCAATATCAGGGTCAGATGTAATGACCACAGGCTATGAAACAATGACAAAAGTCTCAGTAAACTTGTAGGTGTAGGGCTTTGTGACAGAGCTCCTGCAATATTGGGGTCAGATGTAGTGACCACAGGCTATGAAACAATGACAAAAGTCTCAGTAAACTTGTAGGTGTAGGGCTTTGTGACAGAGCTCCTGCAATATCGGGGTCAGATGTAGTGACCACAGGCTATGAAACAATGACAAAAGTCTCAGTAAACTTATAGGTGTAAAGCTTTGTGACAGAGCTCTGCAATGTTGGGCTCAGATGTAGTGACTGCAGGCTCTTGTCTATGAAGGAATAGTGACTGAGTGTAAGAAGGGACAACACTCTACATGTCTGGTCCTCTAGACATAATGACACCTTCTTCTGACATAAGAAAGAAAGGCGAGTGGAATGTAATTGCTAGAAGGATATTTGATTTAAGGATGTAGAGAGTATGTGATTCAAGGAAAACAGATGTATTTTGACAAACCTTGGTGAGTTATACTTAGTAAAAGAACTGTTTTATGACATTTCCCACCAACTTGATAATATCAATACCACCGACACTGGAACATGGGGAAAGGAGATGCTATATAACCGTATGCTATAGTAGTTGGTAAAATGATGATGATGCTTGTCATATGCCTGTGGACCAATCTTTGAGTACTAGCTAGTTTTAGGGATAGTATTCTTCTAGCAAGTTAAACAGGGAACTTAATTTTCTGGAGCTTAGTTTCTTTTGGGTGTGTATTCCATCCATGTTTAATGCCTATTCTTTTCATTTCCTTCTGTTCCAGCTTACATATATTTTACTCTGCATTTGTACTATTTTCATTATTGTTTAAGTAAAGTTCATTTATTTACTTTTAAGTTATTGTGACTGATATCTATTTACTGTGCACAGTTATACACTGTTATTTTATCTTAAATGACTGTAACCATTATGTACTCTGTTGGATAGCATGTTGTATGACACATGCCTACAAGATTGTTTCAGTACATTACCAGTGAAAGACATGTTTTGATTTATGTAAGAGCAGACCGGTAACTGTGAATCTCTGAATTTCTTCAGAGTGGTGGCAGGAGTACCAGGCCAGGAGGAAAGCTGTGAGGAATTGGAGGTTACTTCCAGTCTTCCATGATGTGTGTGTGTGTGTGTGTGTGTGTGTGTGTGTGTGTGTGTGTGTGTGTGTGTGTGTGTGTGTGTGTGTGTGTGTGTGTATGTGAAAGGCAGTTACTGTGGATAAAGGGGTGCTGGAAGAAATTGGTTTACAGAGAGAGTGGTGAGGCTGTGTTTGGTTGTAAGGCCATACCCAGGACTGTAGTACATATTGTTATGCTGTTGTAGCCGGGTTGTATTTTGTGGAGTTAATTTAAACAGACTTGTGTGCACTTTTTTGCAATCACTTCACCCTTTGGAGGCAGTGGTTACAGGTCACCACCACATCTGGTTCCCTGTGGTGGAATACCAGAACTGAAGTTATTCAGTCTAAAATTGGTTTGTTACCAAAGGTAAGTGTTAACCCTTGTAAACCACAATGTAAAGCATACAAAGGTCTTGTTGTGCACAGCAGTTGTTTTATTTTCTAGTCAGCTTAGTTTAGGAAGAGGTAGAAAACAAGTTCTGCTTTTCAAATTTACTAAACTCTCAGCTGCTCAACTCATGAAGGACTGTAAAACCAGAATAGTGCAGCAGCTTAATATGTCTAGGCAACAGATTATGTCAGCTTTGTGCACATGGCAGCATGTAAAGAAACTGTAGCAGACGAGACAAGGACAGCCCCATCCCAAGAGCATAGTGCAGCCTAGCTAGAACTTCAGAAACTGGCAATCGAAATGAGGCACATAGAACTCAAGGCAACAGAGTAAATGTGAAAGCTAGATCACTGGAGAGTGAAAAACAACACTGGCATGAAAAGTAGATGAACTTCCTTTGCTAGAAGCATAAGAGTCTTAAGGAAGAAGGAAACACCACCCAAGAAGCCCAGGTTAGTAAAAAAATAAAAAAAAACTCAGTGATTACTTGACTAAATGCAAAATCTTCTTCCAACATGATGAGCCAAGTGCTTACATAGACTGCTTTACTGACAAATTGTATGCACATGTAAACAGCTACATAGATACATCTGTCCCCCCTCCAAAGTAAATACAACGTGAAATGTAATAAGAAATCATTATGGTGGAACCCAATCTTAAATCTGCTGTATAATAAAAGTAAAAACTCACTGCACAGAAAAATAAATTTAACTTTGAAGATGCTAAAACACTCTTGCTAAACGTAACAAGGAACTCTGCTCACTGATCAAATTAAACAAATTCAGATATAAGGTAATAATAGTCACAAAGCAAAGGATAACCACAAAGCCGTCTTTAGCTGTGTTAAAAAAAACTCAGAAACAATGCACAGCACTGCGCAGAGCTAACAGTAAATGATATCCCGTATTCAGATCAAGAGCATATAGCCAATCTACTAGTGGACAAATTTAGCTGAAATTTCATCTACCCCCTCTTCTCCTATATTTCCGGATCACACACTTCCATCTACACTTCTGCCTCAAATCTCCCAAGAACAAGTCCTTAAGGCACTATCCAAGGTGAAACACACTACTTCCATGAGGTCAAATAACGTAATGAGTGCCTACTGGTGTGCCTAAAACAGGATTTTTAAGACCCCTACAGGGGTTATTCAATATTGTCCTCCATACAGGCTTGTGCTGGACAAAAGAAGGACAACAAAAGTCATCCCATTGCACAAGTGTGGTTTATCAACTGACTTATAAGCCTCACCAGTCTCATCTATAAGGTTATGGAAAAGATCATTATGGAGTTAATAAATAAGGACATAGGCAACCTACAAACACTTGACTCAAGCCAGTTTGGATTCATTAAGGGGAGATCCTGTCTACTTAACCTAGTTGACTTCTTTGAGAACTATACATATATATATATGTATATATATATATATATAACATATGTGTGTGTGTGTGTATATATGTGTATATATATATATCTATATATATATATATATATATATCTATCTATCTATATATATATATATATATATATATATATATATATATATATATATATATATATATATATAGATATGTGTGTGTGTGTGTGTGTGTGTGTGTATATGCATGAGTCTTAACTGTGTAGTTTTAAAATACCCTTCAAATCAGGTAATCCTAAGCCACCTTGTTCTTTTGGAAGGATTAACATATATCCCATTCAACTCTTGTCCTCTTCCCCTCCTATATAAATTCCTTCAGCTTTTTATTAATTATTGTCCACAGTTTTTTCTCTGGTTGAAAAAATATGCCTGACTCTTATATAAAATGAAAGGAAGTAAAACTCATTTGCAGTGCTTGTATCTTGCTATACATATCCATATCCGTAAACAACAGCTTCCAGTTTCTCAGTTGTTGTATTATCTTTTGTTTAGTCTCTGTCCACATATTCTTAGCTGACATAACAGAAGTCGTTTTAATCTTTTTAATCCATACTCCTAAATACTTAATTTTATCATGTCCCCATAAATATGGATATTGCTCAGCCAATTTGTTGGTGGATACATAATTTGCAGCTATAGCTTTTGTTTTGTCTTCATTAATTTTATATCCTGAAAATACTGGAAACTGTCTCAAAATGTTCCACAACATTGTAATATCCTTTCCTGGATTTTTCAGGTACAGCATAATATCATTTGCAAATAAAGCCGACTTTTCTTGATTACCACACCAATATTATATCCTTGAATTTTTGAATCCCTTATATTCTTTGCCAGTGGCTTGAAATATAAAGCAAATAACAAAGGGCAAAGAAAACATCCCTGCCTGATTCCTCTGTTGAAAAACAACTTATCAAAGAGGAGTCCTCCCACTTTAAATGCTTCCTTCTATCCTTCATATATCTTCTTAATAGGTCTTATTATTGTATCAAGAAAAGCAAATGTTTCCATTGTCCCACTCATAAAATGCCAGTACATTCTGTGAATGCTTTCTTTGTAACTCAACCCACCAACAACAGTGGTATTTTCTTATATATTCTGCTTCTCTTTGGATCATCATTGTTTTATTAATGTTGTAAAATGTTTGCCTCCCCTTCAGAAAAAAATGAGCCATATCTATCAGTTTTGCCAGCAACATTGCCATGCTTTTAGCTATTATAGACATAAACACTTTATAATCATGGTTTAAAATTTAAATGAGTCTATATGAACCTGGGTCTGATAGGTCTTTACTATCTTTGGGTAACACAGGCACCACAGCTTTCTTCTAAAATGTTGGTGTTTCCCCTCCTTTTAAAATACTGATAAACAAAATCTTCCAGATCTTTAACAATTTCTTTTCTCCTAAATTTCAAACATCCACAGGGATGCCATCTGTTCCCAGGGAATTTTTGCAGCTTGATTATTCATCAGTTTTTAACTCAGTGAATAATCACTTTCCACAAAACTTTGATGTCTCCATTGTTTAATACTTTTCCCTTCTGCCACAGTTTTGACAGGATCAACTCTTTCTGCAGGTACGATTGCATCTTTACTAATATATGTTTTGACTACTTCCTCATAGCCAGGTTTGGCGCAAACTCTCAATGTGCCATTTCAATTAACAAACCTTGCTGTGGAGTACGTTGTTTATTTGTGTTTTCATAGAATGAATACAGTCTGTTCCTTTCAATTTCTCTGGTACAACAGGAAATCTCAGGAGTTCTGTACATGCTATGTCTTCTTACTGTACCATTTTTTGAAACAGCACTTCTTGAGAAGACTCATACTCAGCCAAACTTTTTATCATTTCAACCGCTATTTTTTGCACTTTTTGCAATTCATCTGAATAGCTACTTAAAGCTTCTTCTATTTTCCAAGCCTTCTGTTATTTGAGTTGATATATTCCTTCATTGTTACATTTATTTTAATTATGTTTTAGTACATTTGATTTATTTTTACTCTGAATTACTGGAAGCCATCTCTTGTACCATTACTAAGTGACGTGAATGTCAGTTGGTTGGACATAAACTCTAACTCCCCTGCATCTAGTATAAACAAATATGGTTTCACATAACTAATAGCCCCACACATTATAGCAAGACATCAAATTCTCTATTAGTATGGTTGATATGAGCATCCTGAGATAGTGTACCAACTGCCTCATATACATGGACAACCATCTACTACTACCACCTAGGAACACAATTTGTGAGAAATGCAATTACATCAAGCACCTAGTGTCATTTCTCTCTCCCCACAAAACAGTATATCTGGCACTGAGAAGGTTGGCAACATAAACACCACACTTCAAACACCACCCACACCTACACAACATACCCCCACATATGCGGAGGTCCTCAATAAAAGCATACCCAAACAAAATCGACCTCTGAGGCATAAAAGAACAAGAAGTTCACGGGCCACCATACCACACACCACACATAGTCCACATACCTGTGTCTCACAGCCACTAAGGCCTAAACATAAACTCAACATATTAGTTATAGGAGACTCCATTGTGAGACACACAGATGTGCCCCAAACCAGGCTGGATAAGGAGAAAGTCACAGTTAGATGTTTTTCAGGTGCCTGAATCCACCATATCACCAATGCACTCAAGTCTCTCAACAGCTACTCTTATGACTCAGTCATAGTCCATGTTGGAGTGAATGACTTGAGATGTACCTCCCTGGACTATATGAAGAGAGACATGATCGAGCTCGCTGACTAAGTGTCCCAGGCAGGTATGTTCCTAGCTTTAAGCAGCATTCTACCATCACCCAGAATGATGCCTCAATACAAACAGAAAATGATTTACTTTAACAATTGGTTTAGTTTCTGGTGTCATTCCAAAGGGATCTAATACCTAACAGCCTGGGATAATATGATTGACAAACCATGATGCTTTGCCAGAGATGGACTGCTTCTGTCTCCCTTGGGCTTCAGGCTCCTGCCAAAGCCTGCTGCCTCCCCATAGTGCCTTTTTAGGCAATGCCATGAGGTCAAAACTACCAACATGAAAATTTCATCAAAACAAATTAAAGGTCATGCTGCTGAATGCTAGGAGTCTAAACATGAAACCACGCTCATTGTAAGCATTCTTAACCATGGAAGACGCTGACAGTTGTGCAGTCACAGAGACCTGGTTCAAAGCTGCAGAGAGCACCCCAGCCATACCAGGTTACTCAGCCTATCATTCATTCAGACCCCAAACCACGGTCAGCAAAACAAAAGGAGGTGGAGTTGCAATATATATAAAAGGCATACACACCTCTGGGCTGGTCAAACAGTATGATGCACAGCAAACACTCCAGGTGCAGTTAACAATTGACAAGACCCCTATTCAAATCAAAGCTACCTATAGGCCTCCAACTCTGACTCAAGATGCCCACTCCACCTATCTGGACCTCTTCAAATCTAACAAGATTCAACCCTTCACCCTGATCCTGGACGACTTTAACTAACCAGCCATAGACATGGACTCATGCCAAAACACAAATACCCAGAGATTCCTTGATTTTGTCAATGCAAATGCCTTGGACCAGTTGGTTGACACCCCCACAAGAGGTGAAAATATCTTGGACTTGGTATTATCAACATGAGTAACCACTGCAGCATCCCTACAGTGTCATCATCCCTGGTAAGATCCGACCACAAAGCAGTCACTTTCGAAGTTACCATCTCCCCTGATCCACCACCTCAGCTAGGGTCAAACATAAAAAAACTTCTACAAAGCTGATTACAACCTCCTGAGGGAAGGTATAAACAGCTTCACAGCCCCCTCCCCCTCTATAGGAACTGGCACATATGTCCAAACCTACACCAAAGTACTATATGAGCATTTATATAGCTGAATGGAATCAGGAGCACCAGAGAGGACGAAATCATCCTCCTCAAGCAAGAGTAAAACTGTCTGGTGGGCATCTGCAGTAAATAAACTCTATAATAAAAGGGAAAAATTGCTGTCCAGAACCAAGAAGGAGCAGATGCCTAATTGGAAGCAATTTCTCCTTAGCCTGAACAAGCAAATAAGAGCACTAGTGAACTCCTCCAAAGCAAACTTTGAGTCCAAACTGGCCACATCTACTAAAGGCAATCATAAGGCCTTCTTCACATACTTCTGCAATCTCAAGGGAAGCACCCAGATCTGCTCAGAACTGGTGGTCAAGGCCACCACATACACAAATGCTGTAGATATAGCCAACCTGCTGACAGACAGGTTCAGTGAAAACTTCTCTACTCTGTCCCCCCATCAATAAAACAGGACATTCACAGTACCTGCCCCCCTCCCCTTATCTCTAGGGAGCAAGTCATCACTGCCCTCTCAAAGGCAAACAATACAGCCTCCATGGGACCCGATAACATCTCAGGCTGCATCCTACATGAACTCAGGCAGGAACTTGCAACTCCATTAGGCACCCTATTCAACTAAAGCCTGAGTACCGGCTTCATCCCAGCTGAGTGGAGGACAGTTACTGTAATCCCTTTGCACAAAGGTGGAGTGTCCACTGATCTAGGAAATTATAGACCCATTAGCCTAACTAGCCTGATCTGCAAGGCCATGGAGTGGATTATCATGCCCCTCAATAAAAAGGACATTAGTAACCTACAGGCACTTGATCCCACACAGTTTGGTTTTGTCACAGGGAGGGCATGCCTGTTAAATTTGGTTGACTTCTTTGAGACAGTCACCAAGGCCATAGATGAGGGGAAGATGATGCACAACGCCTACCTTGACCTGGCCAAAGCCTTTGATACTATTCCCCACTCAAGTATAATAGATAAACTCTCTCAACTAGACATCAATCCATATGTTACCAGATGGGTAGCAAACTGGCTCACTGATAGAATCCACCTAGTCAAAATAGGGGAAGCCACCTCAAGTAGTAGACCCATAACAAGGGATTGGTCTTTGGGCTTCTGCTGTTTGGGATATATGGGAGGTGCAGGTCAAATCTAGTGAGCTATGGCTGATCAAATTTGCAGATGACTGCAAGCTGGGTGCTGTCATCAATTCTCCTAGTGATGACATCCTCCAAGAGTGTCTCACCTAAACAAATGACTGGTGCCACAAACACGGCCTCAAACTGAATGCCAAAAAATGCATCATCATCCCTTTTGAGGAGAGTGACATCCCCACAAATTACCACTGATAATAATGTGCTAAGTATGTAATCAGTGGTGAAGGACTTGGGCACCCAGGTTGATAGCAATCTGACTTTTGACCACCATATTGCCTCTGTTGTAAGAAAAGCTTTCTACATGGCCCACCTCACTGGTAAGGGTATCTCATCCAGGGACAAGGTGGTCATAACATCCCTGTATTCTTCCCTTATAAGGCCCATTATTGAGTACAATGTCCCTTTTGGCATGTACCTCACAAAGCACATGCAGCAGCTGGAGAGACCACAGGGGTTCCTCACCAGGAGAATCCAAGGCCTCAAACATCTACCCTACACAGATAGGCTAAAATCCCTGTCCCTCTACTCAGTCTCCTACAGACTCCTCAGAGGTGACCACTGTCTGGCATACAAAGCAATCTCAGACACTGCCTTGATGGGACTGCTGCATATCTGTAAGTCAAGCTCCACTCGAGTAACCAGTACGCGCAACCTCAACCTGGTCTGTAACATCAATAGGACTCATTGGTAGGACAAATTTGTGTCCCAGAGACCCCCTTTTGTGGAATAGACTCCTTATTCACGTAAAGCAGAGTACCTCATTAAACCATTTTAAGCACAACCTGGATAACTGGATGGGGAACAGAAAATACACCCCTGGGATTTCACTTGTGTTCCTGCTGGACAGTGGCATAGGGTGCTGACCTGTTGGAACATGGGCTAAATTCTTGGCTAGGCTTGTAATGGCCTCAGATCCAATAGCCTAGTAACTTCCTATGATCCTATGATCCTAGTATCAGACCTTGCAAATGCTCCACCACAGGTAGAATGTCAGACTCTCTCAATGATCATCTCCCAGTCTATATGACCAAACATCTCACACATCCAGTTAAACAGCATATTTATAAAACAATGTGTAACCTTTCCAAGTTTAAGCCAGAAATGTTCATTACTACGCTATTATCTACTAACCGGAACATCCTAAAAATCCTCCCATTAGACGATGCTGTAATTGAATTCAGTACAACATTTCTAAATATCCTAAATAGCCTTTCACCTCCTAGAAGGAAAAGACTGAAAACAAACAATACAATTTGGCTATGCAAAAAGAGTAGAATTCTAATGCAGGATAAAGAAAAAGCAAGGAAAGAACGGCAAAAATATAAAAAACCTCAATATCTTGAAAATTTCAGAATGCTTCGCAATCATACTAAAAAGCAAATAAATGAAGAGAAAACCTATACTATAATAACTGGAACCACTGAAAAAAACCTTCACAGCAACTGGTAAAATCCAAAAAGCTTTATTGTACCACACACCGGTAGTGCGCTTTCTTCCCTACTGTAGGGACTTCATCAGAACAGTTTCAGTTTTACAACCCAGCCCTTTTATGTAAAGAAGCACCAAATTAACCAGTTAATTATACTAAACACTTACATAAAAAACATAAAAACAAGATGCATGTAACAATTATGTGTATACAACAGTTCAAAACATTACATGGCAATCACATATCATATAAATTAAAGTTCACTATAAAAACTTCCAAAATATTCACTCAAATGTCTAAAACTAATTATGTTACCCTAAAATATTTTTTAACTTCAAAGGACATGCAATATTCATGTTTTCATTAATACCAGGTGTCTGGGTGGCATTCAGCCTTAACTGCCACATTAACTCACATATATCTAAATGTACAACCAGTATTCCACCCTGAGGGTCCTTAACCAACTATTGCAGTACAGAAAGCTTAAAAATGTGGTCCTTATTCTCAGATATATGCCTACTCGAGGTGTTAGTCATTTTGTTGTTTCTTATATCCAATAAATGTTCCTTAAATCTGTCCTTAAATCATCTACAGGTTTTGCCCACATAAAAAGCAGGGCATGACTGGCATCTTGCCACATATACCACATTCTTACTGCAACAGTTAAAGTGATTTAGCAAGGATGACTTACTCTGTAGATTCTTCTTTGGACTCTGAGCAAAGTTGTTTGACCTCCTTGGCCCACTCCCTGCATCCACCTCAAGGCTTTTCTGAGAGTTACAATCTTCAGGTCCACATCCCAGCCCAGTCAAGTCTTCATCTAGCAGTCATGATCAGCCTCCTTCATTAATTCTTGGAATAGATAGCAGCCTGTAGGCTTTCCCAATTTACATTTTGACTAAACATGTGAACTACCACTGCAACCCCAGCAGCTCTGTCCCAAATCTGACCACCAGCAGTGCAGCTCCTGCTTTTCACAGTTGGCCGTGCAAGTCATGCTGACTGTCCTTTGGCGTACACTCTTAGTTCACTCTTCAGTCTCAGACATGGACTGCAATACCTATTATCATCTTTACAGGTTAAAATGTGTGCTGCAGCTAAAAATTAATACAATGAGTGAAGGCACAAGCACATCAGTTAAATGTAAACAGTTTATTCTTTTTGCACTGACAGTAGACTGAAAGTGTTTATTTCAATATGATAAGTATAACACAGCTGTATAAATAAACTTACTATAACAGTAGATGTTTGGTCACTGCTGCAGTATTCACTCACTTCCTCCATCCCCCTTGTTTTTTGATACATTGTTTATGTCAGGATGTGAATATTTATTTTTTGCTGTTCTTAGCATTGTCCTTTCAGGGCTCAGCCTCCCTCTATCTCTTGGCATGAAACTCTGACATGCTTGGCCTCCAAGCCTATCTTCTTATTCAACTCAGCTCAGACACATGGAATGCACCATGAAGCTTTGCATACTTGCTGACTGTTATATCTCTGCCAGGATGTAGCTTCCAAATGTTTGAGGTAGTTACACGAGTGAGATGCTGTGGAAAATGCATTATGTATACTTCTGTACAATTTTTTTTTTCATTTTTACATAAGGTACTGTCATGTATAAATAGAGATTAGTAACAAGTTGTTATATTTTATGAGTTTTAGTGTTGTTGTTGAGGCAAAATATAATTGTATTTTTTTGCTTTTCTAGGGCTGCTAAAGAAAACTTAAAATAAATCCAAATATATTCTCCACAAATCATGAGACTGTAAAGAAAACTATGTGCCAATTTGAGAGGTTTTCATTTTTCCTCTGATTTTCAATGCATGAGTATACTTTGTAACTTTTATATTGTGGTAGGTTTTGTTTCCTCCTTTCAGGGTCTGTTCTACATTGAGCCATCACAGACCTATAGCTCTTATAAGCTGAAGTAAATTAGATATAAAATTCCATTATGATCTCACATACTGTAGATATTATTTAAGTAAAACTGACCTGTCTGGTTACAACAATAACCAGGGCTTACTTAAAAGAGAACTAAAAAGTATAGAATTGTGTGTAGTCATTTATATTTACTAAAACATATTTCAGCTTAGCTCCAAATTTAATGTTGTGAAGCAATATTGGTTCAATGAAAAGTCAGTCCTGGATGTTTTCTATTTTCTGTTTGATAAGGATCTGATTTGTATGTTGTATTAAAATATCCTGGTCATTTAGGAAGCCAACAGCATCTACCTTTGCTGCATTGTACATGGTAATATAGGGCATTGTTTTCTTTTAGACCTGTGCTATTGTTTTTTTATTGTCACAATTTATTTTATTTTTGTTAGGGGGTGTAATGCATTTACTATGTTGACTATAGTTTCTCTAAAATAATAAAAAATTAAAAGTATAAATTGTTGATAAGTTGTTAAAATAATTATTTTGTTCAGCAGTTTGATTTTCTTTTGGGTGTTCTTGTGAAAACACTGCATGAGACATGTAAGACATACATATAAAGTTAATTACAATTCTAAATGTAAACTAAAACAGTTGGTAGCCATCCATCCATTTTCCAATATTTATGTCATTTTTAACTACAGCCTACAGGTATATTACTATGGCTTTTATGTAAGCAAAAGTTTGTTTCTGAGGACCACATCCACTGGTTTATAACTCCTACATTAAGGAATAAGAGACATATTTCACAGTAACCTATTCTTAAAAATGTTATGGCTTTAATTTTTTTTCTGCATCTAGAGTTTTAGCTTGGGAGTTGCAATATTTGGTGTTAAGGATGTAATGGCAATTGTCTTATCTATGAATTTTATTATAAATCAGAACTGGATAGAAACAAGAGGATTGTTAAAAGCCAGAATTAATGTTGTTGCTGACAGGAGTCTTATCACTGTATCAATTTGTATTTTGAACTGCAGACTGACAGCTTCTGTAATTTGCAACTAAACATGTGTATCATATTTGTGTTACTATCTTTTGTAATATACTGAAGATTTAGCTTTATATTTTAGTGAAATAAAACCAGGTGTTTTAACGAATGCAGTGCGTTCAAGAAGGTCCATAAAATGAGCAAATAAATCTTGTTTTAGAAAACATGAATGTCTGAAGTTGTACCAAATACTGGGAACTCTAATTCAGTGTCAATGAAATTCATAAAAGGTTTTCAGCCTAGCTGTGTAAAAGGAACATTTGTTAAAAGGTCAGTCTAAGTGGTTGTTTGAAATCTGGAGATGAAAAATAACATTTTGCCTAGGTTGAACTGGGGAATCACTTGTAAAAGTAATCCAATAAAATTATTAGAAATGTTTATATCAGCCTCTGCAGTGAGTGAGTCAGCATGACTATTTTCTTTTAAGGGGGGGGGGGGGGGGGCTAGTCCAATGATTTTCCATATAAAAATATGCCCATATAAAAAAAGAAGTAAGAATGTATGTATCAGGTTTTACTATACTGTACCCTGCAGAATTGATACCACAAATAAATATGTTGATTCTTTGTGGAGTGGATAGGGTATAACATGTTTCGAAGACTACAGGAATTATTCATAAATACAGTTTATAGTCACAGTTATGTGGTGTGCAGACCTAAGTAAATACCAGAGCACAGCGTGCGTCATAAAGTGAGTCAGGCATAATGTGAGTAGCAACACACACGGCTATACATATGGAGGAGTTAAGGGAAGCAGCAGATAGGCCAGTTACAGTCAACAGAGTAGTTCATGAGTCACAAACTTGTGAATCATAGATTATACTGTAAAGTGAGGTCAGGGATTTACTAGACTGGAACTGCAGAAATGCCCCCACAAATACAGAATCGCACCATGCAAACAACAAGAACTGTTGCGGCAGTGCTGAGCATGACATAGCTGAGCAGCAGTGTCACTGTTTCTTCAGACAGCATTCACTGGATCTTGTAAAGTAAAAAAATGATTAAAATTGGTGTGTACAGTGCATACAAGCACACTGCCATAACTAAACTGCCACACCCTTCCACACAGTGATTTAGCTGAGTTGTCACCATTACTAGGTTTCCCCAAGACCCCTCCCCCCCCAATTCTGTGTAGTTGTCATTGTCACTAGACCAACAAGGACTCCCTGAGCAGTTAAGTCTTGGATTCACTCCACAGACAAGAGCCGGTGTTTTTATTTCTTGCTGAATTGCTAATGCAATACTAGGTTCTTACTTATTCTGCATTGGATGCTAGTATGTTCAGTAAATCACCAGCAGGTAGTTTCCTAGTTGAAAGGAGAAACTGCTCTTGGGTACCCAACTGTCCAGAGATTCTTTGTTGGTTCAATGGTAGTAACAACTGCAGGAAATGGTGGGGAGGGGGAGTCCTAGGTTCAGTTCCCAAACATTGTACAAATACCTGAAGCTCTGCTGCCATGCTAAGTGAACAAACGGTTATATAAATCATTGTCTGACATGATAGCCGAACATGGTAGAGCAGCAAACAGAAGTTTTAATCCTACAAGAATTGTTTTTCACCAGACTTGCTTATGGCTTGTGACAGTCGAAGAGTTTAACTTGTATCCTGCTTGACAGTTTGAATTTTGCTGTCTTGCTTTTTTTCTTGTACATAGGGGTAAGCATGGGTTCTTTCATCCATACTACATGATCCTGTGCCTTTTAAATGAAGGATAACCAAACTCATAAGACAATGTATAGTTTAATGATATTGCCCCAAATATCTAATGTGTTAACTGGCAACCACACAACTTTGTGCAGATTACACACAACTGTTACTGACATATAGTTGCACCGATATTAATTGTTTTTTTGCACTTGTCTTATGTAACTCATCTTCATTAAATTCATTATTAGAGAAAGACGTTTGTGTCCATTTCTGCAGTTCTGCTCCTACTGTTTAATTCTATGTTTAATCAATGTGTTTATCATAAAATTATAATTGTGTGGTGTGTGTGTGTGTGTCTACACATGCATGCATGCATGGTGTTTTGTGTGTGTGTGTGTGTTTTCTGTGATGTACTGATATCTTATCCAGCATTCAGTTCATTTTATGCCTGTTACCTGCTGCTGGAACAGATTTGAAGGATGCTGAATTGGATAAATGGCTAATGAATATCTCTATCTGTCTGTCTGTCTGTCTGGTCTGTGTCCTTCAAATGGTACAGTGACTGAAGAAGCAAAAGGCAGCTCATATGGCTGTCTACTGTCTGTGTCCTTCAAATGGTACAGTGACTGAAGAAGCAAAAGGCAGCTCATATAGCTTTCCAAAGTAAAATTTCCACAATCATATACAATATTTATTGTATGTTGTTTCAGGTTTCTGTTCTTTAAGATTATCTGTACTACACAGGTTTAGTTTAACAAACCCTAACACCAATGAGGATGTTTTAAAAGTTAGAACTGCAGGTCTTTCTATATTTTTCTTTCAGTTCCGCACACAAAATCTTCATCTGAACTTGCTTCAGGCTAAATCCACCATAAGCCCCAAATTGTCCACCCATCTTAAGAAACCATGATTCTCCGATCAGAGTATCTGCTCTATTCCACAATGAATCCACATATGAGGAATAACTTCCTGATCCAGCCATTCACTATGTAATCTTTTTTTACTCCATTAATTAAATCCCAATCCACTGCGCCACATGGTCCAGAGATCACAACCTCATTATCACAATTAAAAGAACATGCTGGAGGGACTGGTTCATCTTCCAAAGACTACCCATACTCTGGAATAAGCTTCCCATTCATGTCAAGAAGAGCACCTCACTGGACCTCTTCAAGAGAAATCTTGATGAGTGGATGGGTAACAGAAAATTCACTCCAGGGATCATTCTAGTTGCCCTACTGGATAAGGGCACTGTGAACTAACATCGGGTGGCACAGTGCCTGGGCAATTATTTTGGGCTAGGCTTGTAAAGGCTCCAGGGGCATTAGCCTAGTACACATCTATGAACCTATGATGATAAATTCTTCAGTAATGCCTAATACAACTGACTGCTTCACAAAAGTATTGTGTGAATTATTCAGATGCAATTCATTTATAATTACATTTATAATTAAAGGCACAGTCTCCATTTTCACTCACAAGATGTATCTAACTATTTATATATATATATATATATATATATATATATATATATATATATATATATATATATATATATATATATAAATAGAGAGAGAGAGAATAGAGAGAGGGAGAGAAAGACACACATACACATTAGTGCACCCTTAAAGATGTAACACAAAGGGAGGTGAAAGGTAGATCTGACACAGTACATGACAGCAAAACTAAAAAGAAAACCATCTCTGTTACATCATTGACATAAATCTGAAGTAAACAGGATTTTGCTAAGTAGTATATGAACAGTGTAGAGGTGAAATGACTAATCTTACTTTGGGAGCTTTTACAGTGAGTAAGCATTGGAATTTATTTATTTGCTTTTGTTTACCAGGAAAATCTGACTGAGTACATTGCCTATTTTCTGCAGAGGCCTAGGGAGAAAAGCCCAAAAAAATAGTAGATGTGCAACCTTAGAAAAGTTTAAACAAACTCTTAAGAATCACTGTTAGTGGAGAAACAAGTAACACACTTGATTTGTTACAGAAGGATGTGGGTTCTGTTCCTGTGCCAGGTAGATTGATTGTTGACACTTCAGTGCAATATAAAGGGTGCTGCACTCCTTAGTGTGCCATCCCTCATATGAGATATTGAACTGTGACCCCATCTGCTTGAGTTGGTATTAGTTCAAATAGATGTAAAAGATCCCATGGCACCCATTGAAAAGAGTAGGGGGTCAGTTATTTGTACAAAATATTATTCATAAATGTGTATATTTACAAATGTATACAAATGTTTTATATATATATATATAGGTTTTTATATATTTCATATTCTAATCCATCCAGGCCTACAGCCAACTCTATATTCACCTGTCCAAGTCCTTTACCCAGCTCCTATAAAGAAATCTCTTTTTTTCTAATTCTTTATTTACATGCTCTGAAAATGTTTAACTCCCCATACTCTCTTATATTCTTTCGTTTTACCTTTAAACATTTCTTCAACATAATATACTACATTGCTCACAATCTGCTCGTGTGTTCTTTTTCTCTCTCCTTTTTTATTTTTCATGTCCCTCATTTCCCTACTATCTTCCTTCATTATGCTACTTAAATGTGCTGATACCTCTTCTCTTTTTCCTTGTAAAATGTTTAAGTAATAGCTCCCTATCTTTTTCTGATTTCTTCTTTGTTTTTCTTTATCATAATACTCTCTTTCATTCTTCTCTAAATCATCTAATGCATATTTATATATTTTATCACATTATTTTTTCTCTACCGCTCTTATATCATTCTTCCACTGTAAAACACATCTTTTATATTTCTTTTTAAAAGCAATCCACCATTCAGACCAATTTTCATAAAATAACTTCATTGTAATATGATTTCACCATAACTGAAATATTATTTTTGTCCTTTTCCATTCTATGTTTTCTCATTTCTCATTTTTATCCATTTTCCTATTCTAATATATTCATTATCTTCTTTTACCTCTATCCATATTGCCAAATGATCTGAAAATCCTGTTACAATTGTGTCTCCTTCTGCTATACTTAGTCAATCTTATAATCAATTTCAGATTTAAGTATACCTCTTCTATATGGCCACAAATTTCAATTTCAAATAATTAGTTTACCACATCTCATAGCTTATACATTTTTTCTTGCATAATTTCTTTTCTTTTTTGGTTTCTCCTTAAGTCATAATTAAATTTTCTGTTATTATAATATTCATATTTACCACTGCATAATCTAAAATTTGTTTGGAATAAAATCTCCCTTTTTTTACTAGTAACATAGGCATATACAGCTATAATTCTATATACTTTTTCTTTCCATCTTAAATCCACAGTAGATAATTGTCCCACTCTTACTAATGTTACATCTACATAATACTGCTATTCCAGAGCACCAGTCATTTCTCATATTCCATATTGTATTTCCCACATAAAATTTATGCTTGTGATCTTTCTTTATTTATTAAAAATCTTACATCTTCCAACCATTTACATCTATATCACATTTATTACACCACTCCAAAATCCCTAATTCTTCTTACTATATTCTTAATGCTACTCACATTTACAGAAAGAACTTTAAAGTTGTTACTTTCTCATTTTTAATGTATTATGTATTAATGTATTATGTTCTTTTTCCATTTCCTTTTAAATGAAATTGATGTAATTTCCTGTTGAACAACATGTGACAAGGAGATGGTGTTTTATTGGTGT
Organism: Protopterus annectens; assembly: GCF_019279795.1. Classification (NCBI taxonomy): domain Eukaryota; kingdom Metazoa; phylum Chordata; order Ceratodontiformes; family Protopteridae; genus Protopterus; species Protopterus annectens. The sequence continues at coordinate 694,761,558 of NC_056743.1, forward strand.
TTTGTGAGTGAGTTTATAGTATTTAAATGATTTGAATTCTCTTTATTCTGTTAAAGTCTGATGAAGCATTCTAAGCAACGTGAAAGTGCTTACTTATTCGAATAAAGGAGTTTTATGCTATCTGTCTGGTTTGCTTCGATAGTTGTGGTGTATCTACCTCTCTTATTTTTGGATTGTTTCTTGTCTTTTGTGAGGTGATACCTTACCCTGTGTTTGTTCTTCATTTGGGATTTTCTACTCAAGTAGACAACTGTAAAATCTAATCTGTGGTTTGCTTAATTTACAACTGTTAAGGCGACTGTTTTTTCCGCCTTCTGTAAAGCCATTCCTAGACTGATTATGCTATAAATGTTTGATTTTAGCGTGTTTTAGCTGATAACAGCATTTTATGCATGCTAACATCCCTGCTATATACATTTTAGCATAACTGTGTAGTACTGCTTATTCCCAAGATTGGATACGGTTCAGTAATTAATCTTCCCACTCAGGCGGATCCTTCTCCGAGCGTGCCTGAATACATTGTACACCTGAAGCTGGTAAATGGCTTTTTGAGTGGCGCCTTCTAAGTGCTTACTCTGAAGCCTAATTTCCTCAATGCACATTCTTTTCATGCTGTGAATGTGTTATCTTATAGTCATATTAAGCCTGTAATTGGCTTTCCAAAACACACCATTCTTGTGGAGCCTCTCTAGGGGTTTGGATTACTCTTATGTGTAGTCCTGAAGGAATAATAGTGTTTCTGCCTGTAGACTATTAGACTTATATCTTGCTTGCATATTAATTGGGGCAAACTCTGCATATGTAAACATTTGGTGGCTTTCTCTAAAGCCTGTAATTGGCTTTTTGAATGGCGCATCCTAAGTGCATACCCTGAAGCCTACATCCTCTACATAGTCCCACTATCAGTAGCGTTTTTACTTTCAATCACCACTACTCGGTTTCTGAAAGTACGACATCCACATGGAAACTTTTGGGGGCTTGGGCTTAATTGTATGCCTTGCTGTTCTCAAAGTACCTCCCTATAGTAGTGTCTTTATGCTGCTAATTAGTTATGTACCACGTAGTAGCTGATTTACTGATAAAAGCAGTGTGTAAGGCTGACGGTTACTGTTATACTGCACAGTAGCGAAAATTCTTATAAGAGCTCCCTTGGGTAGCAGTCCTTTAATTCCACTAGCTGTGCTAGGAACTGTATTATCCTTTCTCTGTGTGCTGCACTACTGCAAAGTATCCCATCTTGGAAAGAGTAGTCCTACTGGCCTTCGCACACCATCCTGTCTCAGCACAGTCCATTACAGTGTTTGTTTTATGATGGTTTAATCTAATGCATCTGTTAAATAGGTAGGAATAACATATACTACAATCCTTTCATTTCTGCTACTAACTACGGGCATATAACTATTGCTGAAATGTGTTTTACTACCAAGAGGCATATAAATATTGCTTAACTGTGTTTTTACATTTGCTGCTATCAAGAGTTAGGAAATGTGCAACTGCTATTTTTAATAATCTGAAGCTGTGAATGACTATTATTATTTAAAATACAAGGATTATTGTACTATTTGTTATCTATACATATGTCTCTGTGAATGCTTAGTATAACATGTCTAATCTTAATGTACTATGTGCGAACTCCTGTATCTCATAACTATCTTGTTTCTCTTGTCTCCTTAAGTTACCCTGCTCTATTTGTGCTTCCAGCACTACTCTGTAAAAATCTAAAGGACCCCCTCCATTTATCAGTGGCTCACCTCACAGCCTATCTGCCCTACAATCCCTCTATCAAGGATACAAGAAAAGTATGTGTGTTGAATAATTTCTGCCTGATTGTCATTCTACTTGTGTACCACTACTACAGGTGGTACTGTACATCTTGAGCTATGGCAGCCAGCAGCCTCCACCCCCTCTCTTCTATACATTAATCTCTCTCTCTCTCTCCCTTCCTCTATAGATACCTCCTTTTGTCTAGCACCCACCTTTCCCTTGTTGTACTCCAACTGACTCCCTCTCAAATCAGACTGCAGTATTAAACATGTCCACTAGGTGGCACCCTTTACCCAGCCACATCCCCATCTTATCCTCTCTATTACATAGCTACTTACCTTATTTCTCCTGTTGTATCTGCATTGCTATCCAGTTCCCTCACCTTACCCTTAACTACTTCTGTCTACTACTACTACCTTTTCTAGGCTCACTTCTCACTAGCCTTTACCACATATGACTTTTCCAACTTAGCTTAACATATCAGTCCTGCTGATTGTTTCCTCTACGACTGCTCCAGTCTCTGTCTCTACCCGCTCTGTTCACCCTGCGGGCTCACTCCACTCCGCTGCCTACCCCCAATTCCCACCCACCCCCCCAGGGGTCCTACTCTTATACTTACTAACCACACCTCTTCCTTTTCCCATAACTCTCTACACAATTCCCATTGGCCATCTTCTCTTTTATCTCCCATCTATTACCACTCCCTTCCAATCTCAATACACACTCTCTCCCCGCATACTTCCATATCCACATACATAAATCCAATAGCTAATCCTTCCCAATGTCTAAGCCACCCACACCATTTCATGTCCTACTCTACTTCACTCTTTTACCACTTCCACTTTTAACCTTTGTCTACTTACTTGAGCACCCACTACATCCACACATTCATTACCCCAATCAACAAACCAGCTCTCCAGCCATACTAGTCCTGCATAACCATGCAAACATAAGATGCTCACCCAGCTGCCTACTTGCTAAATATCATAGAATACTACACATTAAATATAACACACTACATCTCAGGACAGTGTTATTTCTGTACAGCAGGTTCCCTAACCCAAGCTATCTAGGACAACTCCTCTCATTAATGGATGGTGACATTCACCCTAACCCTGGTCCAACAACAACTCCTATCACTCTACATAACCACAATCAATCTACTAATTATCCCCTTTCTAAATCTAACTCCCTCCTACTAGCTCATCTTAATATATGTAGCATTAACAACAAAGTAACCCAACTCCAAGCTCTATTAGAAGTCTACTCCTTTGACATTACCTGCCTAACAGAAACATGGCTTAAACCTGTTATCAAAGACAATGAAATGATCCCATCTGGATATAATATCCTAAGAATTGAGTAGCCAAGAAGGGCGGTGGTGTTGCTATTCTATTTAAATCTGGCTTAAAGCTAACCACATACAACTGTAATCTACCTCTAGTTTCCAGTGCTGAGATTCTCATCTCCAAACTTGAACTTAACAATGCCAAATCAACCTGTATTATCTGTATGTATCTACCTCCTGGAAACAACATAGCCACCATGAAAAATATCCTTTGCTGGCTATCCCAACACCTACCCCAAGAAACCGTAATCCTAGGTGATATAAACATAGACTGGAACTCCTATTGTAGCAGCCTCTCTACCACCCAAATTAACCTATATGTTTTTCTCAAACTATTACCTCCCCTATCATAATAAATAAAGCTAACAAGAAAGCAAGCATATTAGACTGAATTCTTACAAGCAATCATACTCACATCTATAATTCTGGAACCCTTCCTGATGATATAAGTGGCCACTCACTTACCTACATCATTAGGCATAAAACTAATACTCATATCCCAACCTCTATCAGAAATATCAGATCCAAAAAAAAATTAACCTTGATCTATTCCAAATGGAACTAAGAGCATGCAACTGGGTTCCCTTAAGACACCTCTATTTAGATGAAGCTGTTAATTACTTTAATTCTACCTTCCTTGCCATTCTTAACCACCACACTCCAACCAGATCCATTAGGATTAAAGCCAATTCTGCCCATGGCTTTCTAATGAAATGAAACACAAAATTCATCTCAGAAATAAATATTGGGCCAAATGGAGAATGACTAAAAACCCTGTAGACCAACAAACCTTTAGACAACTAAGAAATGACACTAAGAAAGTGATACTTTCTGATAAACGGAACTACTACCTACAATTTCAACAACCTAATCATAACAACCCACAAAACTTCTGGGCAAGCATTAACCAGCTACTACACCCAGATCAATCCACTACACCTAACCCTCAGAATACAGACCAGAAAAATCCCATTCATACAGCTAATACCTTCTTTACAGATGCTATTCAAACACTAGCTAGTCAACTATGACCTAATACCTCCACTCTACCTTCCTATACTTCAGCCTCACCCCCTCCTTTTCATTTGAAACCTGTCCTAACCACATTTATTCTAACCCTTTTAAATAAACTGAAACCATGCTCTCCCTCAGCAGACCAACTGCCTTCTGAATATCTACAGTTATCAGTCAAGGCTATCGCCTACCCCATTTCCATACTGATCAATAGAACCATTACCGAAGGTCACACCCCTATCGTATGGAAAGTCTCTCATATTATCCCCCTGCATAAGGGTGGACACTCCACTGAGCTCTCAAACTACCGCTCCATTGCCCTACTTTCTCCTTTAGCTAAGATCATGGAGAAATGCATCCATAGGCAATTACTTGACCACTTAATTGATAATGACTTACTTTCCAACTGTCAACATGGTTTCAGACCCTCACACAGCACTACCACTGCCCTCCTTTCCTTAACTGATTGCATTAACAGTAACCACAACCATACTGATCTTTCTTCTGCTCTATTTATTGACCCGTCTAAAGCATTTGACATGGTAAATCACCAGATTCTCATAAACATACTAAAATCTCTATCATTAGACCCTCTTTCCATTAAATGGTTCCAGTCCTACCTTGACAAACGACAGCAGGCAGTATTATGGCATAACACTCTATCCACCCACCTACCCGTTACCCTAGGTGTCCCTTAGGGTTCGATTCTAGGACCTCTCCTCTTCTCCATATTTATTAATGACCTTCATCTAGTCATCCCCCAAGCCACATGTATACAGTATGCTGATGACTCCACACTGATATGCTCAGCTACTTCCATTCAAGACTTTCACTCTCTTACTCAGAAGGTATTTAACACAGTTGAACAATGGTTCACACAGCGGTGTCTTCTTTTGAATCCAAAAAAAAAAAAAAAACTCCTCCTCTTTAATCCTACTCAAAAGTGTTCTCCTCTTAATTTCTCTGTGATATCCACCAATGGTACTATAATCTCACCTGACCCTACCACCAAATTACTTGGTATCACCATCGACAACAATCTGAACTTCGACATCCATATCAACAATGCTATAAAGACTGTCAACAAAAAACTTGGCACTCTCTATAGGATTAAACCATTCCTTTCTCCTATAGCCAAAACTACTATAGCTCACACTCATCTAATCTCTACACTCCTCTATGCCTCACCCATTTTCACTAATCTATCCAAGAATAGCCTCAGTAAATTGGAAATGTCATACAATAACATTGCCAGATTTCCTACAGGTAACCCATATAGAACCCACCATTGCATAAATTTAAAACAGCTAGGATGGCTGGAACTACATAACCTGATTAAATTCCACCAACTAACCATTGCCCATAACACGCTTTATAAATCTTCCAATACTCCAATTTTATCTACCCTCATCACCCCCTATAAAAATCTGAGGTCCCTACGGTCATCAGACAGACTTCTTGTACACACCTCTAAACCTAACAACAGGGCTGGGGATTCTCTCTTCTCTAATGCTGTTGGAAAATCCTGGAATCTTCTTCCCAGTGACCTCTCCTCACTCACCTCCTTACCACTCTTCAAAAACAGACTTAAACTTTACCTCAAAACACATTGGCTATGCCCCTGTGCCAAACCTGACTAGTCATCTATCTTTTCAAACTTGGCTTTCCCTATCCTTTACTTCTCACCTACTGTTATATCTTCCTATTACTATATATTTATTATCTCTGTCTAGTTTACATTATTTCTATGCTCTGCGGATACTTATTTTTTAAGTAAACCTTTATTAATATCACTATAAATTAAATTCCTTTTTTACTATTGACTCTACCTGTATAATGTTTTGTACCTGTGAATTGCATTGTTATGATTCTTGCCCTCACTGAATATCCTGTGCCAACCTGTTTGCTGTACTGCATATGTGACTGTTGTATATAATTTTTTTATACTATTTGCTATTTGATGTTGTATTTGTATGTGATTGTTTATGTCTTGGAGCTTATCTCCCCGGGCCTCTACTGAAAATGGACATATATCCAGTTAGACTAGCCCGGTCAACAAATGTAAAATAAATAAATGATATCCTCCCTCCTGCCCCATCCATTCAGGACTAATTTCTATGCCTTGTCCACAACCCTCTTTCAACATATCATATTTAAAAAAAATCTTACTTTAAACTGTAGCAAACAGCTTGCTACAGATGTAGCAAACAGTTGCTATAGTTTATACCCTGGCTGCATGGAGCACTACATGCTCATGTTTTAAATTCAAAAATATCTTGCCTCCATGGAGCACAGTTTCAGTTTAAAAAAATTGTTTTCTTTACTTTTAAACTACAGCAAGGAGTTGCTACAGTTTAGACCGCACATTGAGTGCTACAGTGATCAGGTTTGACCACAAATGCAATACTGAATTTTAAAAGCTGGTATTGCATTAAAAAGAGATCAGGTTTCGCTGATCACACCTACCAGCATTTTGCACCAAGAGCAGTTGCCCCTCTAACCTGTCTTAGCTAAGGTACTTTTCTTTGACACAACCTAGTTGTATTACTGTGATTGATTTTAATACTCGCTACTTTTCTTTGACACAACCTAGTTGTATTACTGTGACTGATTTTAATACTATCATATGTCATATAGTGTAATCATTGTCTTTATTTAGCTTATCAACTTACTGACTGTACTTCTTGTGGACACATTGCTGAAATTAACACTTTTGTTTTGCTGACTATTGTTATTGAATGTAAATATATTGCACTATTTCACTTTGTTGGTAATGGTCCGTTGATTACTTTTGCTTTGCTGACTAGTGGCATTAGGTTAAATTAAAATGTCAATATTGTGCCTTGTTGTTTTGATGCCATTTCTTACTACTGTTGCCTGTTAGTGATATTCTAATATCAGGTAAATAAATAAAAAACTAACTTATGTTAGTTACTGACTGTCCTTTTTGATCATTAGTGTTGATCCATTTCTACTTGTTACTGATTGCTGTAGAGTTAGGGCATTTAAAGCTAGTGCCCTACAGTACTGCACCACAGAGTACAGAGTATGTGATACACTTTTTTACTTGGCTGACTGCTGTACTGATACTGCACTGAACCTATCTGCTTTAAAGTTACTACACTCAAAACTACTTATTTAGATTATCTGCGGCTATTACAGTTACTGCACCCAGATCCATTGGGTTAAACTGTCCATTGCTCATTGTTTTTACTAATTAGGTAGAGACCACATTAGTCTGCTGGGTAAAAAATATTTATTTAGATGTGTTATTTGTTACTAATTACCTCATTGATTCTACATATTTCTGTCACTTTTTGCATTTTTTTGTACTTGTCATTACAATAGTTATCACAGCTCATAATATGTTATTCTTTTGACATATCCACTATAGTTGTCCTTTTCCAGTCCAGTCAGTTTAGTCTCTTTTATCTTATACCAAGTGCAAGTTATTAGGTTCACAAGTTCATAGGCATTTACTAGGCTAACGACCACAGGGGCCTTTTTAAGCCTAGCCATGCATCCAAATATCTGACAAGTTCTGATACACCTGATAAGTATTAGAAGGGCTTGGGAGATTAAATATTTACAAGCAGGGGCCTATGAGATGAATCATTTACAGTTTTCCTGTGTCCGTTACAGACATAGGTGCCAAATCAGGGATACATTTCCTATTCCACATCCAACTGTTCAAGTTGCACTTGAAATGGGTTAGGGAGGAACTCTGCTTCACATGGATGGGGAGCCTATTCCAGAGAGGGGGTAATCTCTAGGATACATACCTGTCCGTCCAACAGGTCCTATTTATATCACAGGCAAGGTTTAAGTTTTTAGAATGGGTAATTCTGGTACTGTTTCTTTTGTGGATATGCAGAAGGCCCATCAGAATGGGGTCTGACAATGCTCTGTATGCCAGGCATAGATCTTCCCTCAAAAGCTTGTTGGAGACAGAATACAAAGATAGGGCTTTGAGGTGGTCTGCATAAAACATTTTACTTATGCCTTGTATTCTCTTAGTGAGGAACCTTTGTGGATGTTCCAATTGTTGGATATGCCTGGTTAGGTACATACCAAAGGGGGCATTGTAGTCAAAGATAGGTCTGATGAATGCCAAATACAGTGGAACAATGACTTCCTTGGACTTAATGCCATACCTTTGTTTATAAGCTGCACAACATAGAATGATTTCCTTACTACTGTAGACATGTGATAGTCAAAGGCTAGATTACTGTCTATGTGTGTCCCTAAGTCCCTGACTACTTGGTCAAATCTTAGGGGTGTGTTGTCAACATGATAATTACCAGGGATAGATGACTTCACAAAATATACTACTATGCATTTCTTGGCATTTGGTTTTAGTCCATGGCTCTGACACCAGTTGTTTGTCTGTGTCAGCCATTACAGGAGAACATTTGTGTCAGTGTGGGATTCAATGGCAACTCCTAATTTGCAATCATCTGTAAATTTAGTCAGCCAGAGACAATCGACAATGGCCTTGACTTCAGAGAAATAAATGCCAAAAAGGAGCAGTCCAAGAACCTATCCCTTAGGGACCCCACTTGTGACTGGTCTCCTTGAAGAGGTGAATCCCCAAGTCTAACCTATCCTGTTCTGATACAGCTCTGATACTGATATCAACATATTCTGTTCTGTTCCATCCCTTCATCTGCACTAACTAATATGGAATTTCAATCAGTTTTGCCCTTCTGTTGCCAGGCTGATACCACTAAGTATTTTCAGGTAGTGTCGTAACCACCTTATGCCTACCAAAATCTCTTTATTGCTGGCTCACAATGATTTGCTATGTGAGAGGTGTAAGTATTTACTTAAGTTGGAGGCTTCTTTTCACCATAGAACATTTGGTAAGCACAAAACACACACACACACACACACACACACACACACACACACACACACACACACACACACCACAGAGTGCTTCCACTAAACCACCCATTGCTAAGGTTATTAGGAGAACACTGCCTTGGTCTTCTAGACTAAAGACTAAGAAACTCAGGCATTACTTCATACAGCAGCGGCAACACACTCGCTTTCACCCTTTACACTTACAGGCAGTACACATATCTCTGAGAGTCACAAGGGTGAAAATTCCAAGCCCTTATGACTATCGAGACTACATCTAACAATGGTAATGGTTTTAGCAATCAGTGACACTTTTCAAACATATGGGCACCACCTTCACCAGACTGAATAAAACTAGTCTGGCAGCTGTCTTTCTGGAGTCAGGATTCAGGATATGACAAGGGCTCTTGGATACCTCCATATTGAAAAACATGATTATGACCTGATAATGATTATGAACTGGGGTCTGTGAATGATCTTAGGGGCTGTACCCGGAGCAATATGCAGATGGATATGACTGTGCTTGCTAAGCAAGTGTCTGAGGCAGGAAAGGCACTGGTCTTCAGTGGTATTTTTGCCATCACCCCGAATGATGTCAAGATAATTGGTTGTAATAGTTGTCTGTGTTGCTGGTGTCATTCTAGGGGGATGCTGTATGTCTCTACTTGGAAAGAGATCAGTGACGAGTCTTTGTGCTTTGCCGGAAATGGCTTACATCTCTCTTATCATGGGTTTTGCATTCTTATTAAAGTCTTTGTTGTTCCCATAGTGCTGTAATATGTCTCTACTCAATGCCAAGATTTTTAACAAAAACAAATGCCCACACTTCAGGCTCTCCTGCAACTTCAGCACTTTCATATCTGTAAAGTAACAGAGGCATCGTTTCAGTGCATTGAAAGCACTTCCTCTTTTTTCTATTTTTTTAACACCTTTATTGAACTATCACTTAGGACATATATACATTTACATAAAAGAAAACAAACCACATTAACATGTTCCTAGTTACAAATGTTATACATCACATATATTATTTTGTATAATTGTCATCAGTCCAAAATTACATAAATTACTTGGTTCATGCCTTCACTCAAACCTCACCCAAAACATTATTCTGCATGTATTATTCCCATAATTTCCATTTTTTCTATGTAATTTACTCCTACCCTTTTTCTAAACATCCCACTTCCAATTCTTTTATCTATGTTACAGTATTCAGTATTTTAAATTCAGCTGGTTTATACTTTGATTTCCACTTGTAGTAATTGTTTTGTTTTTTGAGAGCCACCAGAATAAAATCTAACAAGGCCTTACTATGTCAAGGCAATTCAGATTATGTATCCCAGCTCAAAAAATCATTTTGTCAGTATTTGCTCACCCAAGATTTCTGACAGAGTACCATGTAGGGAATTTTTAAAGTCTGACAACTCATTACACTTCCAAAGCATATGTTCCCAATTAACTCTTTCTTCCTCATCACAACTCCAACATTTGTCATCTACCTGAAGAAAAATTCTTTGGAGTCTGTCTGGGCTATAAAAATACCAATGCAAACATTATGCAAACCCTTCCAAGCAAAAATCCTAAATTTTGTAGACTTTGCTGCATATTTCAGAGTCATACGTATGCCCTCCCATTGTTTCCTTTTGAATTGCTGATCCATTCACTCTTCCCAAACTTTTCTAACTTCCTTTGTTGATTCTTATAATTATCATGCAATATTTTATATTTTATATGCCCTATTAATTATGCTTTTTTAACAGCAACATCTGCTCTAGATTAAAATAAAATCTCTACCAGAGCAGGTCTTTCACTTAGGATGCATGTATCTCTTTCTCTTTGCCTATACTCTGATATCAATCCCTGACAGGGAAGGCAGAGGCTAGCTTGCAGTCCAAGTGTCTTCTTGGCCTCTTCCCATTCTGTTACCTTTTCCTCTCTAGTTATTTGCTTCCAGAACATTGGCCCATATTTGCCAGTTTTCTCAATAAATTCCAGCCCCTCTTATCTATTCTCTGTACCCCTAATTGCAGTTTTTCCTAACAGTAAAATCTCCTTTCTTCATTCTCATGTTGGCTTAATTCTTAGAATACTTTCTGCTACTTTATGAATATGATATTCTATGTGGTTGTTGTTATTCTCCTTAAGGATCTGCATGCAGATTCCCACTCACTTTCTTTCTTGAATTCCCCCCCCTGCTTCATCGCCATTTTTTCCCACTTTGAATTATAGCTTTCTGATTGTGTTATGTATATGAGTCTTAACTGTGTAGCTCTACAATTTCCCTTCAAATCAGGTAATCCTAAACCACCTTGTTCTATTAAGGAAATATGTCTGACCTGTATATAAAACTAAAGGGACTAAAATATTTTCACTAATTCCATCTTGCCATCCGTAAACATAAAAAACAGCTCCCAGTTTCTCAGTTTTTGTATTTTCTTTTTAGTCTTTCCCACATATCTTTACCTGCCATAGCAGAATCCTTTTTAATGCGTACTGCTAAATACATCATTTATCATGTCCCATAAATGTTGGTATTGCTGAATCAATTAATGTGTGGATACATAGTTTACATCATAGCATTTGCTTTATCTTCATTAATTTTATATCCTGAAAAGACTTGAAACTGTCTCAAAATGTTCCACAACACTGAGATGTCCTTTTCTGATTTTATCAGGTACAAAATGTTGTTTGCAAATAAAGCCATCTTCTCTTGATTACCATACTAATTATATCCTTGAATTTCTGAGCTCCTTATTTTCTGTGCCAATGGTTCTAAATATAATGCAACTAACAAAGCGGAAAGGGTATGCACCTGCCTGTTTCCTCTGTTCAGACACAATTGATCATTTATCCTGCTAATTAACCTTACTACCATAATAGGGAATGCAAATACTTCTATTGCTCTACTCAAAAAAAAAAAAACAGCTCCCTCTGTCAAATGCTTTCTCTGCAGCAAGACCCACCAACAACAGTGGCATTTTCTTACACTCTGCTTCCTAACAGATCATCATCGTTCTATTAATGTTGTTAAATCTGTGCTTCACCTCCACAAAACCACTTTTAGCTGTATCTATCTATTATGGCAACACCTTTGCCATCCTTTAAGCTAATATAGACATAAATGCTTTATAACCATGCTTTAAACACTGAAATGTGTCTTAATGAAGCTGGGCCCTATGGGTCATTGTGATGTTTCGGTATTATAGCCGCCACAGCTTTCTTCCAGGATGCACTTGCACTTCCTTTATTCATAAGTATAGAGTTTATCATATCTTCAGGCCTACAGCATTTCTGGGGGAGTATTAATATTTGTCAAGGTTATCATCACCTCACAATAAGTTCCTCAAGACACCACATTTGAACTCAAAGATGTCCAAATCACCATAAACAAGGCTAATTACTACTTCATACTGTTTGTAGAATACCCTGTATGTCCTCTTCTATATATGATAGTGATGTTAACGCATTAATCTGAGCTGAAATCTCCATGAAACTTAACACCTTTCTTCTGAGGGACTTCAATCAATAAACTGGCTGACCTACACTGTCAATGGCCAGCATGCCCACCATCTCCTTGACATTATAAATGCGGACTCTCTTTTATATAACTAAGCATCTTACTAGGGGCCCTGATTTCCTTGATGTAGTCCTCACAAATATGGCCACTCCTTGCACCACTGTATATGTATCACCCTGCCTTGTTAAATTTGACTATAAATAATTGACCTTTTAAAACTGGTGGTATTTCCCCTTCTCAAAAGCAAATCTTCTTCAGTTACTTGATGAGCTAAATAAATTCTGCTATAATCCTCTTACAATGGATCCCGTTGCTAAAGCTGCTGCCTGTGTCTCTGACTATTTACACTCAAATAGTTGTCTTGATATAGTAGCTCCTATCTACACTAAATATAATGAGAAATGTAAAAACAAATTTTTGTGGTGGAATACCTATGTAAATATGTAAAATGTGAAACGTTGTTCTGACTGTACTTTCTGGTGAGTCACAGCATCAGCTACTACCTGGTGAGAGGTTCATCCACACCTCAGGGATGAGTGAAACATCAATTGGATCTTATCATGGTGGTCTGACCAGATGATAGCCTTTCAGTGCCCTGTTACCATCAATGTCTACTATGAATGACGGTCACTATACTTTATAAAGTGTTTTATCTGTGACTCAAGTCATGCCATGACCTCTAGAACTTCCTAGAAGTAATCAGCAGCAGTTTTTATACATACTGTTCTATTCTGCTCTATTTTATTGAGTCAGAATTGAAGAGATCCTGCTTTGTCAAATAAATCTTTGTTTGCAACTTTTTGTGGTTTTTGCTATGGTGTATAATTTTGATTTTATGGTCACTGTTTTTATTACTATACTATGTTTATTTCTGTGATTTATTTTTATATATTTGGTGTTACTGTAGCAGAGCACCACAATTGCAGTGCTAATATCAGTGTTTCTACAAATGAGGCATCTGCTCTTTTAGCATAGCTAAGAAAGTGTTGCATTAGCACATATAATCAAGGGGACGTACCCCACCCCGCAAAACACATCTTTTTCATCTAATTTATTCTGTTTGTATTTCAGCTTTTTGAATTTGACTGCAGTGTCTTCATTTACTGTGGCTTCTATTACATAACATGAATCCATCAACTCCACTAGCAAACCTTAAGCACAGCACAGGTTAAACAGTTCCAGTGGGGGCAATGCACCCACAGCACAAAACCATCAATAGGAAGATGGTGAGGACAAGCACTGTACCAAGAACCACTGCACCACAAAAGGATAGACCGTGGTACTGCATACTGCATAGTAGGTTTACACTATTTTTGACATATGTTTCATATTTATTATTATTTCGGCAATAGAGTTTGCATATTTATAGGCAACAACCGTGGGATATCTTTTTTTTTGTTCTGCATGTTTTATTTGTTGCAGGTCCTATGTCATATAGATTATTACATTATGTCTCATGTAGTTATCAATAACCACCCTATTTTGTAGCAAGAGTTGCCTAACTTATTGTGATGTCAGATATTTCTACTTTTGTAGTTTTTCATTTTTTTATGATTCATATTGTTAGGGGCACTTACAATGCTAGTACAGAAAAAAAATCATCTGTAACAGTAAACCTCCTGGTAATATGGCCACACATGTATATACCTATACACATCTTCAACTCTTTTGTTGTAAATTCAAGTTAGTCATTCTACTAATTCATGCCTTCACTTCCAAGATGTTTATTTGTATACTTTCTTGTCTACCGATTTTCTTTTAGATTTGTAACTATTCAACATAATTTCTCAGCTATTCTTATTACTGCCTTCTCTTTTAACTGTGTTCAATCATTTCCAAAATGTCTTGTTGACTTGCCAGTAAGACAGTGTATAGTGAAGTTAATGCTGTTTTCATATTACTTATTGATTTGTCTTGAATCTCTCGTTCCTGTATTTCTTTTATATTACCTCTTCTTGCTTTATTTATATACTTATGCAAAACTTACAGTTGTTCTTCCTAACCATAATAATTTGTAACCTGCTGTCATCACCTTATTTCTGTCAGTTCTTTTAACTGTTTTTTCCCTACAAGTAGCCTCTCTCAGTTACTGTACTGCAACCACTCTCTTGCTCTTCCTTTATAATTTAATCTTCATGTTACTCTTGTGTGCACTGTCCTCTGTTTGTGATTAATATGACCTTATGGTGTTTAACACACTGACTATCAGCAATGCCTCTATTTTCTTCTTCTTTCATCAACTACCAATATCTGCTACTGTCTTTCTTTTCAGAGGGTGGAATTCATGAACATCATACCTCATGAAGCAGGGTTGGTATGCAGTATCAAAATCCAACATGATTTATAAAGAATGTGACACAAAGACATAAAACCTTGTAGATTGTCCAGTGTGTAGCCACAGTGCTTTGTGCACTGAACACACAAGCAAATGATTCCCAAGATCACACATGATTCAGAGCCAATATACCACCTGAATACAGGCTGGTCCACATTACATAAGTTATGGGACCAGAACCAAATACCTACAGTTGGTGAGGTGCATCTGACCATGTTGATTCCCCATACCTGTTGAATACCTAGCATATAGAGCTAAGTAGCAACATTATGACAGTTAAAAAAACACTGCTTTGTATGGTAGGAAAACCCATGCTGGCAATAGAATCTCTTTGGTGCAGGCAAACTTGCTACCAAAACTATACTGTCCCTACCCCCACACAGTGATACTGATGGATACTGCTCAGCTCCCACCAATGGAAGTTCACTAGATCCACTCATTAACATATTATGGCAATGACCCAAGTCAACTGTCATAATTAATGAATGGGCATTATTTTTGAATCACTGTGTAACATGACATCAAACCACACTGGAGCAGGGAAGTGGGAACAGCATCTGGGTATGGTATGTAATATAAAAGCATACCTTACCCAGGCGTTCCCCGCTGTGTGTGGCTCCACTATCAAGCACACAACAATTCAGTCATCTGAGGGCATAGAAAACAGCAGTGTACTCTGTGTTCTGTTGACCACTTCAAATATATTTCCATTCATTTGGATGTCACCTGTCATTAATATCATCATACATACGAAATGTGGGAATGACAGGTGTCATAATAAGCACTGTGCACAAAATTCATTTACGCAGCTGCACACTATGTTTATGAAATAGCCCTGCCCCTAGCTGCACATTCCAAATGAGCATCATATTTTATGAGTCTCTCTAATTTAATGGATATGTTTTCTTATATTTCACATTGTTTCTTTTTCTTGTACAGTATTTTAATTGCTAATTAAATGAAAACTTGAGCTATGAGTGTTTTCAAAAGCATTTCCCAATCACTGCTGATCAGGAACATAACTCCCCTAAAACCCACCCACAATTACATAAATAAGAGTTCCTGCAGGGGCCATCCCCACCATCCCCCAATCACATATGCTAACTCCACAGTCCCACAGCAGTGGGGAAAGGAAAAACTCTCCAGTAAAGACGGCACACTTGACTTTGAATAATTTTTCTCACTACAGCAATCTACTTTTCTGTCAATTTTTTGGCTCACTTTTTAGAGGCCTCACATGCTCTGGTCTCCTCCCATATCCAAAAGACATGCATATTTGTGAAATGGTGACTCCTTAAACTATCTGTAGGTTTGTGCACAATGTATGATTGTGTGTCCCTTAACCAGGATTTGTTTTTCTGCCTTATTCCCACTGGTTGCCAGGATACGCTCTGACTTCTCTACAACCATGAACAGGGTAAGTGGGTATCAGAAAATTATAAGTAAATTGTTATGATGCACACTTCTCCATCTTCATAAATTTCTGCATCAAAATCACTTTAATGCACTCACTGCTGCTTAGCTATTGTCCCTGTAAGTCAATGTCTTAATGTACTGTAAGTCAATGTCTAAATAAATTAGCATACAGTTTCATTGTCAATACCTTCTACAGTCAGCATAATTTAAAAATAGTAGCAGAACAGTCTATACAATTCCTCCATTTTTTCTAACAGACATTTTTTTGAATCCCACTTTGACCAAATATTTTCTGAATCATTCGATAGTAACGACTTTGGTTCTTCATTAAATCAATGTGTGTTCCTTCTTCAATCACAGATCCATTTTCAATCACAATGATTTTGTTGGCTTTCTCTATGGTCTTCAGTCGATGTGCAATGACAAGGACTGTTTGGTCCTTCATCCTGGACACTGCTTCTACTATCTGTTCAAAATAAAGTACACTTGTCAGGATTAATACCACAAGGTTCTTATCGTAAATGTATTAGTGCATATAGAACTCAATTTCACATGAATTAAAGTAGTTTAATATTCTGAAAAAGTAGTTTGTGAAAACATATTCTAATTGTAATATAAAAGAAATGCTGATTGTCCACTTTTATTAATAAATACAGTGCGTGCTTTAATTAAACTTAATGTAAAGAATAATTATTTTCTGCTATAGTAAATGAAATATGTTGAAGTGATGTATGTGCTATCAGTATGTCATGTTTTCCTTCAGTCTCAGCTTTGTCCAGCAGACCACTGCATGCTAATTTTCTCTCTCATAATTTCTTATTTCCATGACTGAACATTTAACCAATGAAAACAATCAGATACTTCATGGAGCCTTTAAGAAAAGTATACTAATATATGTAACATTAAGAGATGGCTTGGTAAAAGTCCAGAACTGTGAAATGTAAGCTTATATGTAGAGATAGCTTACTAGGTAATCATTTACATGTTTCACTGCTAGTAGATGGCATAATTGTTAAGGTGTTTTCCTTACATATACAAGGTGCAGAGTTTGATTCACAAATGGGGTATTTGGTTAGGCTTAAAATGTCCCACAAGGGCAGTTAGCCGAGTACTAACCTATGAATTTACAAACATCCATCCATGTGCACCAGTCCAATGTTAAGGCCTAACAATTGCTTTGTACCCTATCAGTGGTTCATAGGTGTGTACTAGGCTAATGGCCCTGAAGCCTAAATAAGCCTAGCCCAAGAAGATTCCCTGGCATCATGCCATCCAGAGTTAGTTCCCCGTGCCCCTGTCAAGCAAGGCCACTGAAGTGATCCCTGGGATGAACTTCCTATTGCCCATCCACTCGTCAAGATTTTTCTTAAAGAGGGCCAGTGAAGTGCTCTGCTTGACATGAATGGGAAGTTTGTTCCAGAGTATTGGAAGTCTCTGGGTTAGGAACATGTCCCTCCAGCATGTTCTGCTTAATGTGGTAATGAGGTTTAGGTGACTGGAGCGTGTGGCATGGAGGGATTGGGATTTCTTTAGGTGTAGCATATCTAGCAGCTGTGGGTCAGACATGGCTTTGCAGGTCAAGCAGAGATCGCCTCTAAGTAGGCAATAAGAGACAGAGTATAGCTGGAGTTTTTTGAGTCCGTCCATATACGGCATGTGTCTAAGACCCAAGATCCTCTTAGTGAGGTATTTTGTGGCCTTTCCAGTTGTTGTAGGTGTCTAGTGAGGTACATACCAAATGAGGCATTGTATTCTATAACAGGTCTAATGAGGGATGAGTCGAGAGGGATTATGACCTCTTTCTTCCTGGATAAGAAACCTTTTGTAATGAGATGTGCCACATAGAAGGACTTTCTGACTACAGTGACAATGTCATTATCAAAGGAGAGGTTGCTGTCAGCCTTTGTCCCCAGGTCTCTTATCACACTTTTGGTGATTAGTGGACTACCGCCTATGTAGTAGTTCATGGGCACCAAATTTTTCCCAATAGGAATGACAATCCACTTTTTGGCATTGAGCTTAAGGCCATGGTTCTGACACCAGTCACTAGTGTCAGTGAGGCCTTTCTGTAGAATGTCTACATCAGTTGGAGAATCAATAATGGCTCCCAGTTTGCAATCATCTGTGAACTTGGTCAGCCAGAGTCCCTTTGTGTTGGCTTGAACTTTAGAGAAGTAGATGTCACACAGGAGAGGATCTAGGACCGATCCCTGTGGGACACCACTTGTAACTGGTCAGTAGTCAGATTTGGAGTCCGCTACTTTCACAGTGTGGGTTCTATCAGTGAGCCAGTTGGCAACCCATCTTATGACATAGGGGTTTATGCCTAGTTTAGTGAGTCTATCTATGATTCCTGAGTAAGGTATGGTGTAGAAGGCCTTGGTAAGATCTAGGTAGGAGACGCAAAGAAGTCTATCATGTTGAGCAGGCATGATCTACATTTCACAAACCCAAACTGCATGAGGTCCAGAGTTTGGAGATTCCCTATGTCCTTATTTATATGGTCCATGATGATGTGCTTCATAGACTCATCAGGCTAATGGGGCGGTAGTTCCCAGGGTCTGTAATCGCTCTCCCTTTGTGAAGTGGGATGACCATAGCAGTGTGCCGTTTGGTAGAAACAAAGCCTGAAATGAGGCTGTGATTGAACAGGGTACTCAGGTGTGGTGCCAGTTCACTTTGTAGTTCATGTAGAACACAGCCAGGGATAATATCAGGTCCCATGGAAGCTGTATTCTTGGCTTTGGACAGTGCGTTTTTTACCTGTGTAGCCATGATAATAGGGACTTGGCATTTCTCAGGTATTATTATAGGCTCTTTAGGGGGTGAAAGGAGGGTAAAGTTCGCACTGAACCTGTCGGCCAACATATTGGCAATATCAGTTGGTTCTGTATATGTACTGCCATTGTGCTGCAACTCAGAGCAGATCTGAGTATTGCCATGTAGATTTTTGATATAACTATAGAATGCCTTGTAGTTGTCTTTAGAATCTATGGCAATTTTGTTTTTGTAGCTAACTTTAGAGGATGATGATGATGGATCTCAGTTTTTTGCTGAGGCTGACAAGGGAGTTTTTCCAGTCTTGGGACTTCACCCTTTTCTGCAACAGTTTTTTCCTTCTGTTGTAGAGTTTGTTTATGGTGGGGGAACCACCAGATTGGCTTCCTTTTTTTGGAGGAGAGCGTCTTGGTTCTGTTTGGTATGGCCCATTCCATGCACTTGTGTATGTGCTCATACAGTGCATTGGTGTATGATTCAGTTATGCACCTATCTTCCATTTGCATGGGTGTCGTGAAGTTAGCCACCTCTGTTTTTAGAAGTCCAAAATTGGCTTTGGAGAAGTTTTTTATGGTGGTTTTCTTTGAGAGGGGGCGAGTGGGATGTGGATATCCATGGTGATTAGCTTGTGGTCAGATCTGACCAGGGAGGAGTAGATTACTGGTGTAGAGCAACAGTTGCCCATGTTAGTAATGACCAGGTCAAGGATGTTTCTACCCCTGATGGGGTAAGAATGAGTTGGTCCAGGGCATTGGAATTAATGAATTCCAGAAAACGTTGTGCAAGTGTGTTGGTACATGAGTAATTTTCCCACTTAATGGAGGGGTAGTTAAAGTCTCCCAGTATAAGGGTATTGGGTTGTACCCTAATATTTTCCAGTGTATTTAGGAATGTGGAGTGGGAGTCTTGGGACATGGTGGGGGATCTATAGCAGGCTACAACCTGGATTGCAATTTTACCCAATGCTAGTTGTACCTGAAGTATCTCTGATGTGTTATGTTGGGCTACTAGTCTGGAGGTGTGCATATCCTTTATAAATATGGAGACACCACCGCCTTTAGTGCTTCGGTCCAGGTTTACGGGACGAAAGGTGTGGTATGAATTATAGCCTGGTAGTGCTGAGGTGAAAGACATTGCTGAATACTTACCTCTATAACTGCCTCTGCATTTCCACCATTCTGATATCTGTATCACTGTGCTAAACCTGAATACTGGCAGAAAATGGACAAGAGGTGTGCATGTTATTACAAAGCAATTTTTTGGCCTTTTGAGAATCATGATTTAATTCTGTAATTCATGTCTTGTATTTATTGAGAGAATGGGACTATAGTAAGACAGTTTTGATGACGTTCCTGATTGTAATTAGTGGAACAAAAGTGCTTAACTGAGTTTTAAACATATTTGAAATTGGATTTTATGCCTATGGATTAAGGTTTTTAATTTACTAAAGCAGTTGGTTTACTTCTCCAAGTGTCCGATATCTGTTTTAGCTTGAGCATCGTAACAGGTGGATTGTTTTTATCCTTACTCATTCTCTATGACTGGAAGCATTCAAAAATATAATTCTTAAAGGATTCACGACAGATAAATAGGATCTGGTGTCACCATTAAACTTATGGATACTGCCCACAGTGAAGTTACTGTGCAATGTCACCACTGTTTCTAGTCTAGTTATTAATATAAAATGTAAATTCAAAAATAAACTACCAGTTACTCACGATATTTGAATGATAACATTATGATGTGATATACTCAGCAACAAAGAATAGTAGACGGCAAGTCAACAAATACAAATTATTTTCCAGTGCATGTTCATGGCTGACTTAGGGTCCTCAAAAGTAAAGATTATGAGGACCCTAACATATAATTGCAAGTGAACAGAAAAATACTGTGTGTTTGGGAAACAATTATTATTTCATGCAACATATCACATCATTCTTAACATGTTTATGATCAGTGGTGTACTCTAGTATGGACAGAAATGCAAAACGCCCCTGTTGGTCATCCACTGGGCTGATTTGGACTCTGTTAAGACACATTTCTGTTTCTTTTCTACATTTTCAGGCTCCGAAGTAGTGTTTCCAGGAACCCCAAGATACAGTTGGAGTCCTTAGAAAGTCATCATTCATATCAAACAATGGCCACCAATTCCCTTTATTTGGGAGTCCCCTCCTGCCCCTTCAAAGCACACTAAGGAGAACCAAGGTTGACACCTTTCAGTGGTCATTGCACAGAAACCCCATGCAATTGCAAAACCTCTTTTTAATAACCTTGGCAACTGTTTTTTAAAGGAAGGAGTGTCGACTTAGGCAGAACCTGAAGATAGCAGATTCAAAAAAACACGAGACAGCAGTAGATGTCATTTACCAAAACACTGGTTAGAAGTGCAAAGGTTGAAGATATTTAACTTTTTTCATCCCAGCGAGATAACAACAATGCAGGAATGACAGAACATCTAGAGCACCTTTCTTCTTCTTGCTTTGAGTTAGAGTGAGAACATTATATGTTACAAGTATAATGAAAAGGATAGAATATATATCTCATGAATTATATATACAAGTCCTGTAGATATAAAATATTTATACATTGTGCTTACTAACCACGTATAATAAAGACGTTAGTCGGCATCCTAATGTTAAAGTGCCAGGCACAAGTTCCTATACTTTTTGCCTTATGCTTAACCCTGGAAAGTACAGTTTTTCTTGCCCCAGATGTCAGGTGCCCCCAAATAGGTAGGCAATACATATTGCTAATAACACATACATGTAAAATATGAAATAGTACCTTTAGCTACAAGCAAATACACCACATAGGTTGTAAAGGGTAGCGAGGTATAGATAAGTCCCAGCTAAGAAAGTGGGGTTGGAGGGAGGGTAACCTGGACTGCAGCAGTGTATACACTCGAACAACTACATTTATGGTAGGTACAAAACTGTATGCTGTAGTCATTACACTTGGGTTGAATCCCAAAGCTGAGGTTGGGTGGCTGGGTCTATATAGGATTAGGAGTGGCTATGAGGCCCTGCAGAACTGCGGTGGCAAAGCCAGCTCTGGATTTGGAGTATAGAGGTAAGTGGTAATGTTTGGTAAAGGTGTGCACTGAACTCCAAGTTGCAGATTCCAAAATATCCTTGGTTGGTACTCCTCTAAGAAAGGCTGCTGAGGTGGCTGTCGACCTGGTAGAATGAGGCCTAATGTTACTAGGCACAGTTTTTCCATGTTGTGTGTAGCAGAAACGGATACAGTGTCCTATCCACTTTGAAATGGTCTGTTTTGAAATAGCCTTTCCCTATGATCCTGCAGCATATGATACAAACAGTTGCTCAGTTTTTCTGAGAGCTTTTATTTTGTCCAAGAAGAAACGTAACTGCCTGTGTATGTCCAATGAATGAAGAAGCCTCTCCCCTTTATTCTGGGGATTTGGATAAAAAGTGGGCAAGTGAATGGTTTGGTTAAGAGCCACACTGGATACCACCTTTGGCATAAAGGTAAGGTTTGTTCTTAAGGAAACCCGGTTTTGATGAAAAATGATGAAAGGTTCCACTGCCATTAGTGCCTGTAACTCTGAGACTCTTCGTGCTGAAGTTATTGCCATCAGCAGAGTAGTTTTCCATGACAAAAATTTAAATTCTGCTGAAATGGCTGGCTCAAAAGGTGGTAGAGTAAGTTTTTCCAAAACAAAGTTGAGGTCCCAAGTTGGTGTTGGTGCTCTCCGGGGCGGTCTTATGTTTTTAGCCCCTCTGAGGTATTGCTTTAGTAATGGGTGTGAAAAAATAGGAGGATCCGTGTTGTAATGAGCTGAAATGGCTGAGGCGTGGATCTTAACAGATGAAAAGGAAAGGCCTTTGTCCAGCATCTAAGTTAAGTATTGTAATATCTGAGGAATATTTGGGACAAGAGGGTCAAGGCCTTGAACCTGGTTCCAGGTGCAGAATCTTTTCCATTTTTCTGAATAAGATTTCCTGGTGCTGGGCCACCTGGCCTCCAAAATGACATCCATAACAGCTTTAGAGAGGGGTGTTGACTGTTTGATTACGTAATCTGCCATGCAGCCAGATTTAAGGTTTTGAGCTGGCTGTGCAGGATCTGATTGTTTTGCTGAGTCAGAAGATGAGGTATTTGAGGTAAAATCCATGCTGGGCCTTTAGCCATGTTCCTTAATATTGGATACCAGTGCTGGCGTGGCCAGTCCGGAGCAATGAGGATCATTTGTGGCCTCTCTAGTCTGGCTTTTAGGAGTACCTTTGCAAGGAGAGGCAGTGGTGGGAAGGCATTGACTTTTAGTGTTTTCCAAGTGAATGATAGAGCGTCCATTTTCCATGCTTGTGTGTGGTAAGTCCTTGTGCAGAATTTTTGTAGTTGGTAGTTCAGAGGGGAGGCAAAGAGATCTATGTCTGGGCTCCCCCATTTCTGAGTTATCATACTGAATACTTGTGGATTTAATTTCCACTCGTGAGGATCCATGATGTTTCTGGTTAAGTCGTCTGCCAGTGCATTTTTCTTTCCTGGCAGGAATTGTGCTTACAGATGAACTTGATAGGTCACTGCTGTATTCCACAAAGTCATTGCTTGTCTGCATAGGGGGTAGGAATGTGTGCCCCCTTGCTTGTTTATGTACCACATTACTGTGGTGTTGTCCATCTTTAATAGCAATTGCCCTGGCTGTAGAAGGTCCTTGAAAACTGTCAGGGCATTTTGTACAGCTAGCATCTCTTTTTGATTGATGTGGAGATGCATTTGGTCTGTGGTCCACTTGCCCTGGATACATTGTCCTGCCATGTGTGCTCCCCAGGCGTAATCCGATGCATCTGTTGTTACTGTCTGCCTGGCTGTGGGTAAGGTAAAAGGCTGTCCCTTGTTGAGGTGACATGCCTGTGCCCACCATTGAAACTCCTGTTGAAGGTAGAGGATGAGTTGTATCATTGCTTCCAAACTGTGGCTGTGCTGAGTCCATACACTTTTCAGATACCATTGTAACTTTCTCATATGCAGTCTGGCATATGGAATTAGTAGTATGCAAGATGCCATGAATCCCAAGGCCTGCAGAATTTTTCTTGCAGGGAGTTGGGTTTTTGTTGCCATCAATTGAAAGTACTGAGTCAGTTGTCGTTGTTTGTCTGGCATGAGATAAGCCATCTGGGCCATTGTATTTAAGCTGGCACCCAGGAATATTATCTCTTGTGAGGGCACTAGTTTTGACTTCTTTTCGTTTACTGTGTACCCTAGGCAAATTAGCAAACTTTTTACAAATGTCAGATGCTGCAGAAGAATGTGCTTGCTTTCTGCTTGAATAAGGCAGTCATCCAAGTATGGGTATATTTGAATACCCTTTTGTCTGCAAAAAGCAATTATTGGTGCCAGGCATTTTGTGAAAACCCTGGGCACAGTAGATAAGCCAAAGGGCAGTGCAGAGAATTGGTAATGCGTTGAACCTGCTACAAATCTGAGGTATCTTCTGCAATTTTGTCTGATTGGGACATGTAGGTATGCCTCCTTTAGGTCCAATGTTACAAGCCAAGCCTTCTTGCCCAACATGGGAAGTAGCTGCTGTAGTGTCAACAATTTGAATTTGGGAACATCCAGGTAAGTATTTAGAGAACAAAGATCCAGAATGGGCCTCCAGGCTTTGTCCTTTTGGGGGACCAGAAAGAGTCTTGAGTAAAATCCTTGTCCTTGCTCCTGTGTTGGTACCTTTTGAATAGCTCTCATGTCCATGAGTGCTGTAATTTGTTTTTGAGCCTCTGCCCATTGATTTGGTGGAAGGTTTGGCATTCCTTTTAGCCTTGGCAAAGTGTGAAAGTGGTACCTGTAACCTTGAGATACAATATTTAGAACCCATTTGTCTTGGGTGATCATATGCCAATTGTGTGCAAAAAGTGCTAGTTTTCTTCCCAAGGGAGATGCCAAGAGAGAAGTGCTTGGCAGCTGGAGGGGGAAGTCATTGGGACTGTTTCCTATAAGGTTGTGGCCTGTCTTCCCCTCCTTTCTGGGTTGATGTACCCCATTGTCGAGGCTTGTAAGAACCTTGTGGCTGACCACTGCCTCTTGGATGTCTGTATCTGCCCCTCTGAGGTCTGTCTGTAGTTGGAAAGGACTAATTTTTTGTTGGCCAATTTCTGCTAAAACGAGGGGCTGAACCTGTAAGAAATCCTTCACCGTTTGCATAGATTTTGCCTTATCCTCCACTTTCTTTAACATCTCTTCTGCCTTTACTCCAAATAAAACATCCTGCTGCAAAGGTGCATCCAATAATTTAGCTTTAACATGATCAGGAAAACTTTGTTCTTTTAACCAAGTATGCCTACGAATGACAGATCCTGTAACTGCTGCTCTACAGGAGGCCTCTAATGAATCAAATCCACATTGCAAAGTATGTTTGCCCACTTGTTCTGCTGCATGCAATAAATCCTGCATTTCCTTATAGTCAGGAAGATCTGAATTTGGAAGCATTTTTTGTTTTAACTGAGACATTAAGTATTGCTGATATTTCAGCATGTGAAACTGGCAATTTAAGGCTCTCATTGCTAAAGTTGCAGAAGTGTATACTTTCTTTCCCCATCTGCCTAATGCTCTAGAATCCCGGATTTTTAGCTGTAGAGACCTTAACCCCTTTGGGACCCTGGGAAATAGTTTCTGGGTCAGCAACAGGGCTTTTGTACAGAAATTTGTGAGAGTCAGGGACTCTGTAGTATCTGTCTGCTTTGACTGGAGCTGGAGGTAAAGAATCAGGATTTAAACTAGATTCAGAGTACACATCATCCACAATGTCTAACACTGGCGGAATAGCAAGGGGTCTGTGTTGAGGCAATAAAAGGAACTCTCGGAGCCTTTTCTTGGATTCTGAGTAATCCTGGCCCTCCCAGTGGAAATGCTCCCTCATAGTATGTAAAATTTCCCCAAAAGAGTAGTCCTCTGGAGGAGAGGCTGAAGGGATTGATTCTTCAGCATCAGAATCCTCATATGGGGGTAAACAGTATCCTTGATCTGCTGAGGAATCCGAGGAAATGGAAACCTGGTCAGATGAGTCATAGTCTGCATCCTGTCTAGACCTTTTATCAGGAGGGGGATGGGAACCCCTGATCAGAGTAATTAAGTCTTCGGCCATTTTGAGCATCTGTTTCTTAGGCATGGGGCCTGTCCTGGTGAATGCTGTATTTGCGTCTTTATTTTTAAAGGGGTTTTAGACTTAGCATAGGATTTGATGGTTAGTACAGTAGGTCTGAATACACCCTCTGCAGCTGAGGGCTGTTCAGCTGCTCCGGATCCCGCTGAAGGTATAGTCTCGGTAGGGCCTAAATCTTGAGTATCCAGAGGCCCAGCCATCTCCATGTGGGAGTCGGAGGCAGCCTGTGGTTCTAAAGCAGCGGTCGTAAGGGGCTGCAAAAGTGCCTCGCTGAAAACCGGAGAACCGGTGACTGGCCTAGAAGAGGCCTCGTCGTCAGGTTTGGGCCTCGGATGCCTGTCCTTGTCTTTGCGCTTTTTGTGTATCCTGGTCGTCGGTTGTTCCAACGGCATGGCATAATTGAATTTTCTGCCAAAATAATGTCGGGCAAAATCAAACCGACGTTTAATCGTGCGCTTGTTAAACCTAGCACAAAACCGACAACCAGTGACGTCGTGGTCTGGGCCTAGGCATGGAATACAGTAAGAATGAAAATCCTTATGAGGTATTTGCTTCCCACAAGAAATACAATTATTAACTTTTACTGACATCGGTCTGAGGCAAGAAAAAGTTTCCCCAACAGGGTACTTAGCTTTATAGAAGACTTCGGTTCTGAAATTCGAATTGAAAATCTCAGGAGTCGCCCGACCGGCACTTGCGAACTGCTTCTGCTTCGGGCACCGCGCAGCAAGAAAGACTGAAGAAAATGGCATCGGCTGCATCTTATATACCCCTGGCACTCTGACGTCAGGGAAGAAGCAACTGACGCTGGACCAAGACTTTGGAACTCTGGCCGACTGCGGGACTGCCTGATGGCAGATAACCCAAGTGTAATGAATGCAGCAATGTAACACGATGAACATCCATAGATTTTTGCAGTTTAGTAAAGTACAGCAAATAAACACATGGAAAGCACTATGCGTACTATAAGAAGTCATAATAAAATTATGCCTTACTGTTGCTGTACACCAGCTATAGCATTCTCCTGTGCTGCAGATATCCCACTCTCAGTTCAAAACAAGTAAAAGCATCTTGACTGGAGCTGGCTGCAACCATATCTCTCTCTCTCTCTGTCTATACATTACTTCTTAACTTGTAAGTGGTCTGGTCTGTAGACCATTTTCAGTTATGATTTATGCCATGAGGGTGAGGGTAAACAAAAAATACTTAGACAATTTTTAATGCAATTAATCAGTCAGTCAGTATGTTCTTAGGAGATGTGAGGATAGTGAAGTACTCAGAGAAAACTCACAGACATGGAGAGAACATGTGAGCTCCACAAAGGCAGTTACTATCCCTGGAACTGTGAAGCATAGATCTTACAAGTCAGCCACCATAATGCCATTATTATGACAAAACAGCTCGTCAGAGTGTTCCTGGCAGCAGTGCAGCTCCTGACTTGAGTCTACTTCATATGGTCAAAAGACCCTTATGACTGAATCCGAGAAGATTGAATCTTGGAACATCGAACCAGCCCCTACTCTGGAAGCTGGTATTTTTGGGGTCAGGTGATTGCCGTTTTCCAAATGTGGAGCAGTAATGAAGTTAGTATATATAATAGGGAAGACCCCCACCCCACCCTGCAAAAAACACATTCATGATGCCAGCTTCCAGAGGAGAAGCCAGTTTGACATTCTGAGATCTGATCTTCTCAGATTCCATCAAACGGTTTCTCGATCTTATGAAGTCGATCTCCTGACTTACCTAGGCCATGTTGTCCTTTGTTTATAACTGTTATTGCTACAAAGAGAAGCCTAATGCACCACAGGGTGCTTTGCTTTTGCTTCTGTTTTTCAGTGTCTCCACCAAGCTACTCCACCTTAAACTTCCTGTAAGTAGCTGATAGGTCCATGCATGCAGGACATGTGCCTTGTACATACTCAACTCCAAACCAGGAGCATGCAGATTAATTACATAAAGCAGCTCAGATCGTGAATCACATCCAGATTCGAAGATTACATATTACATAATCTAGCAATCTGACAATGCAGTTACATAAACCAAGCTTGGTTTACCAGTTGTACTAGTATATTACAATACTTCACAAAAAAAGATGCTTTATTTAAATTTATTTGGGCAGAGGTATACATTAGAGCTCATAACACATACAGCAGTGCTATACTGTACAAAGTAAGCTTCTTCCTGAGTGCAGGGGGTTGGGTATATTGTATAGCCTTCTATTTTAAGAAGGATGTTATGTTTGTAGAGGTTGCCAGGGTAGTATTTTAAACCTGAGAATGTCATCTCAAGATCTGTGTAACCACAGCAACAAAAGAATAAACGGGTTTGTTAAATATAATGAATTTATTGTCTTCTTTTTCTTTCGACTGCTCCCGTTAGGGGTCGCCACAGCAGATCATCTGTTTCCATTTCTTCCTGTCCTCTGCATCTTGCTCTGTCACACCAACCACCTGCATGTCCTCTCTCACCACATCCATAAACCTTATCTTAGGCCTTCCTCTTTTCCTTTACCTGGCAGCTCAATCCTTAGCATCCTCTTCAAATATATGCAGCATCCCTCCTCAGCACATGTCCAAACCAACGCAATCTCACCTCTCTGGCTTTGTTTCCAAACCATCCAACCTAAGCTAACCCTCTAATATACTCATTTCTAATCCTGTCCATCCTCATCATACCCACTGCAAATCTTAACATCTTTAACTCTGCCACCTTCAGCTCTGACTCCTGTCTTTTTGTCAGTGCCACCGTCTTCATCCCATATAACATAGCTTGTCTCACTACCATCTTATAGACCTTCCCCCTCACTCTTAATGGTACCAGTCAAAGCGATCCTGACACTCTTCTCCACCCACTCCACCCTGCCTGCACTCTCTTCTTCACCTCTCTTCCACACTCACCATTATTCTGAACTGTTGATCCCAAGTATTTAAACTCATCCACCTTTGTCAACTCTACTGCCTGCATCCTCACCATTCCTCTGTCCTCCCTCTCATTCACACATATATATTCTTAGTCCTGCTGACCTTCATTCCTCTCCTCTCTAAGGCATATCTCCACCTCTCCAGGGTCTCTTCTACCTGTTCCCTACTCTCATTACAAATCACAATGTCATCCGCAAACATCATAGTCCACGGGGACTTCTGTCTGATCTCATCTTTCAACCTGTCCATCACCACTGCAAATAAGAAAGGGCTCAGAGATGTTCTTTAATGTAATCCCACCTCCACCTTGAACGCATCCGTCACTCCTACAGCAGACCTCAACATTGTCACACTGCCCTCGTACATATCCTTTACCACTTACATACATACTTCTTTGCTCCTCCAGACTTCCTCATACAATACCACAACCCCTCTCTAGGTACCCTATCATATGCTTTCTCTAAGTCCACAAGGACACAATGCAACTCCTGATCTTCTCTGTACTTCTCCATCAACACCCTCAGAGCAAACATCACATCTGTAGTGCTCTTTACTGGCATGGAATCATACTGCGGCTGACTAATCATCACCTCCCTTCTTAACCTAGCTTCCACTACTCTTTCCCATAACTTCATGCTGTGGCTGATCAATTTTATCCATCTGTAGTTACTACAGCTCTGCACATCACCCTTATTCTTAAAAATTGGTACCAATACACTTCTTCTCAACTCCTCAGGTATCCTCTCACTTTCCAAGATTCTGTTAAACAATCTGGTTAAAAAAACACTGTCATCACTCCTAAATACCCCCATCCTTCCACAGGTATGTCATCTGGACCAACAGCCTTTCCATTCTTCATCCTCTTCATAGCTGTCCTTACTTCCTCCTTGCTAATCCATTGCACTTCCTGACTCACTATCCCCACATCATCCACCCTTCTCTCTCTCATTCTCTTCATTCATCAGCCCCTCAAAGTACTCTTTCCATCTGCTTAATACACTCTCCTCGCTTGTGAGTACGTTTCCCTCATTATCCTTTATCACCCTAGCCTGCTGCACATCTTTCCCAGCTCGGTCCCTCTGTCTAGCCAATCAGGCCCTTTTCTCCCTCCTTAGTGTCCAACCTTTCATACAACTCACCACACGTCTTATCCTTAGCCTTCACCACCTCTCTCTTCACCATACGCCTCATCTCCTTGTACTCATGTCTACTTTCTTCATCTCTATGACAATCCCACCTCTTCTTTGCCAACCTCTTTCTTTGTATACTCTGTTGTACTTCCTCATTCCACCACCAGGTCTCCTTGACCTTCTTCCTCTGCCCAGATGTCACACTAAGCATCTTTCTAGCTGTCTCCCTTACCACCTCTGCTACGGCTGCCCGGCTATCTGGTAGTTCTTCACTGTCACCCAGCGCCTGTTTTAAGTCTTCCCTGGACTCCACCTTACAGTTATCCTTTTTCAACTTCCACCATTTGATGCTTGGTGCTGCTGTCACTCTCCTCCTTTTCTTTTTGATCGCCAACATCATCCGACAGACCATCATCCTGTGCTGCCCAACTACACTTTCCCCGGTCACCACTTTACAGTCTCCAATCTCCTTCAGACTGGCCCTCCTGCATAGGATATAACCCACCTGTGTGCGTCTCCTCCACTCTTGTATGTCACCCTGTGCTCCTTCCCCTTCTTAAAATATGTATTCACCACAGCCATGTCTATCCTTTTCGCAAAATCCACTACCATCTGACCATCTGCATTCCTTTCCTTAACACCATACCTACCCATCACTTCCTCATCCTCTGTGTTCTCTTCACCAAACACCAGTCTCTCACCCTTGGGTACGCTCACACCACTTCATCTAACTCGCTATAAAATTTTTCTTTCTCATCCATCACACACCCAGCTTGCAGAGCATATGCATTAACAACATTCATCGTCACACCATCAATTTCCAGCTTCATAAATATCACTCAATCCGAAACTCCAATCCATTAGCACAAAATGCAAAATCCCTAGAGATGCTTTTTTTCCATCATGCAGTCTTGCAGGAAGAAATATGGACATGGGAATGAAAGAGAGATTTGATATAGTGCAATATTTATGCAAAGGTGAAAGCCAAACTAATCAACATAAAGAAGGCAACCCCAAAGATATTCGAAGAGAAATATGGGCAAAGGTATTCAGACATGGAAAATTTCACATTAAAAAATAACATCACAAAGAGGGAATGTAGAAAAGAAGATTAGTAAAGTAGTAGTTAAAAAATAGAAGTTGAAGTTATGGAGTGCCTGTGAAGTGAAGGATTTGATGTAGAAGGTCTAACACAGGTTACATCACAGCATGATGGAGCAAGTCCCCAAAGTAAGGAGAAACAGGAAGATCAGGAGACATCTGAAGAAGAAATATGGACATGGGAAAGAAAAAGAGATTTAATATGGTGTAACAGCTATACAAAGGAGAAAGCAAAACTAATCAATATAAATAGAGCAGCACTAAAGATATTTGAAGAGAAATACAGGCAAAGGAATCCAGACATGGAAAACTTTACAATAAAAAAAATAAGAAGACAAAGAGGAAAAGCAGAAAAGGAGATCAGTAACGGAGGAGTTAAAGAAATAGAAACTGAGGTCATGAAGTACCTCCAAAGTGAAGGATTCAGTGTAGACAATCTAATTCACAAAGCACTATAACAGGACAGATCAATGGCACTCCAAATTAAGGGGAAACCAGTGGAATGGGAAGCAATTGGTCAGGTGTCACCCAAAATTAGTATAAACATCCACTTGAAGCTGGACAGCAAGAGAAGGAACAGGAAACTGCAGAAACTCTGACAAAGTTGATGTTGAGGAGTGATAGGCCAGGGAGTTCTCACATGGCAGAACAACGGATGGCCCAGGATGAAATTGAAGAGAATGTGCCACAGAAAGATGTAATAGAACTTTCTATAGAATGCCCACAGGAAATGGACAACAAAAATGTGCCCTCAGTCTAGAAGAAACTGAGCTAAGAGAAGAATTGCTTGACTTAATAGAGCTAGATAGACATATTAAGATCAATGAAGGAAATAGACTGCAAAAGGTCAATAAAACCCAAAAACTCAGAAGTTTGATAAAACGAACACAGTAATTAGGACTGTCCATAGAGATTCATGCGATATAACAGAAGTAAACAGGGCATATTACTGTGCAGCTAAATTAATAACAGATAAAATTCTACCACAAGAACACAGGGTAGTGAAGGAGAGAAAGGGGAGAAATCGAATACCATCATGGAAGTATTGAAAAGAGAAAACTATAAGGCAACTAAGGCAAGAAGTGTTACTATTAGAAGAGTATAGAAAAGGGAACAGATCAACAAAAATACTTAGAAAAATAGATGTGATAAAAGCAATGTGCAGTATTAGAACAGTTCAGGATCTATCATGCACTATCGCAAGTAATAAACTAAAGATTTCAGCACAGGCGGAAAAACTAAGAAGATACGTGGACAGACATAAAGGAAAAGTACAAAATAAGCAATTTAATGATGACCCAAAAAAGTTTTATAGACAACTGAAAAATTAGGTAAAAGGCACTGACAGACCACCAAAAAAAGAAGAAATAGATACATTTTTGAGAAGTATCTATGAAGATCCTGTGGAACATAAAGATATTAAATGGATAGAAGAAGTAAAAGAGAGAATAAGAAGTTTAAAGGTACAGGATATGAAATGAGATGAAGTAACAACCAGAGAGATTGAAACAAAGTTAAGAAAAGCCTCTAATTGGAAATCCCCAGGCCCAGATGCAGTACCTAACTTCTGGTTAAAAGTATTAACATCTTTGCACAAAGATTTAGCCATGAGTAAGAATTATTTATATGTGCACCCCGAACAGACACCAACCTGGGTAACAACAGGAAAAACAATGCTCCTACTTAAGAGTGAACCTGCAAGCTACCTTAAAAATTATAGACCAATAACTTGCCTTTCGATGACATATAAATGATACACTGGAATTGATGCCGACAGAGTTTATAGTCATTTAGAAGAAAACTCAATTATGGCAACAGATCAAAAGGGCAATAAAAGAAAGTCATACGGAACAAAGGATCATTTGTTGTTAAATAAAGTCATAGTGGAGAACTGTAAAAAGGGGAAGAATCTAAGTATGGCCTGGATTGACTACAAAAAAGCATTTGATAGTATCCCACATTCATGGATAAAAGAGTGCTTAAAAATGTATAAGATACACCCTACACAGTTCAATTACATTACAGTGACCATGAAACAGTGGCAGACCACTTTGCAATTAAGCCATGATAAAGGACAACTTATTATTCCAGGGATAAAAATCCAAAGAGGGATATTCAAGGGTGATTCTCTGTCACTGCTGCTATTCTGCCTTGCCATTAATCCATCTACTTAACAGCTTAGGTCATGGATATAATTTGGCTCCTAGAAAACAACAAAGTGCAAAGACTTCTCATCTTCTCTTTGTAGATTATTTGAAACTGTGCAGCTCATCAGATGAGGAACTGAAAGCACAACTGCAAGTTGTCAAAACTTTGTCAGATGATATAAGAATGTAATTTGGTCTTGATAAATTTGAAAAAGCTACCTTTAAAGCAGGAAAACTGCAGCACCAAGAAAACATCAGTTTGGAACAAGAATGTGATATAAAAGAATTTGACCAAGAGGGAGTGTATAAATATTTGGGAATTGATGAAGGATCAACAATAAAACATGAATAAATGTGAATAAAACTTAGTAAGGAGTACTTCAGAAGACTTAAATTAATCCTGAAAGCAGCTCTGACATCTAGGAACAAAATCCAAGTCATAAACCAATTTGCTCTTCTTGTCCTAACTTACAGTTTTGGAGTGATTGACTAACCCCAAAACATGCTGGATAGATTAGATAGGAAAACAAGAAGGATGCTTCATGCTCACCAAATGATTTATAAAAATCAGTGTATACCAAGATTATATATTCCCTGTTCTGAAGGAGGGATGGGCCTCCTTGAAATTGATTACGTGTATAGATCTGCAATCGTGGGACTCCACACATATCTGATGACCTCACAAGACCAAAACGCAGTGAAAGTTTTAAAACATGAAGAGAATACATCTAAGATGACTTCCCTGCTTAGGCTAGCAGAAGTATATCAAGCAGGAATGGAAATCAAACCACAAGTAGATAAAATCAGGCAGAAACTGAATGTGCCAAAAAACAAAAGAAAGAATATAAGGTGAAGGGACCAGATGAGAAGGCAAGAAATGTGGAAAAAGCATAAAGATAGTTGCAAGTATAGAAAACAAGTGGTTAAGGAGAGGTGAATTCAAACCAAAAGATGAAAGGTTAATATCGGCGGCCCAAGATAGTGGGCAACATACACATTGGTTTACAGAGTCCATTGAACATGTGGAAGAAACAGACAAATGTAGGTTTTGTAAAACAGAATTGGAAACAGTTGAACACCTCGTTGCTGGTTGTGACATACTAATGGCAGAAGAACTGTATACTGAAAGGCATAATAATGTGGCGAGACTGGTGCACTGGGTATTGTGCAAACATTATGGTACTGAAGTGGCTGAAAAACACTGGAAATAGGAGCCACAAAGCATCATAGAAAATGCTGAAGTCTAAATCACATGGGTTCACCCATTACTAACAGTTCAAAAGACAGGTGCTAGAAAACAAGATATAGTTGTCCAGGAAAAGAAGACAAAAGTAGCATTGATCATTGAAATCACCACACCTAGTGTCTACAGTGTCCTGTGTACAGAGAGACATGAAATCATAAAATATCAGGATTTGTAAGCAGAAATGACAGTAATGTGGAAGAAAGATACCCAGATAGTTCCAATATAGTAGGAGCAATGGGTCTTATAAAAAAAGAGCCTACAATCCTATTTAAATATGCTACCAATACATGTAACACAGTACAAATTGCAGAAGGAGTCATTACTGGGCACATTGTGGGTGCTACGAAGAACACTTTTGGCTGACATCAAAGAGTGAAACAATACTAATTTCATGAATCTTAATCGTACTTTGACTTAGGAATGGGGTCCATTCCCGTCATGGTATTAGAAACCCAAAAGATTTGGAGAAATTAAAAAAATGGAGAAGACTGCTATAGTGTCACTCATGTATATTATGTATGTTATCTGTCTGGTGCACAATGTTTTATTACTTTACTTCTGTATTTTGAAGAATAGCAACTTTCTGCTATAAGTCTAAAAAAGTTTTAGAGCACAATTTAAAAATGCATATCAAAAATATATTTTAACATTACTAATCCACATAATGATAATAATTATAATAATAATAATAATAATAATAATAATAGAAAATATATACCAACTGTTCGCTTTCTGGATCTAAACAACTGGTTGCTTCATCCAGCACCAGGATTTGTGGGTTACGTATAAGAGCTCGAGCAATCGCTATTCTCTGCTTCTGTCCTGCTGACAACTGTCCCCCTTTTTCTCCAACATCTATAATGGAAGAATTAACGTAAGAAGTCATTTTGTACAACCAATCCATTTAAATATATTTGTTATATAATCATTTTAAAGAAAAACTGACATTTGTCTCCATTCCAGGTCTCATGAATTTTAACATTTTCAAAGACTTATATGACTAAAAAACTAGTCCATTAATTTACCATGTTATCCACTAGCATAGCACTGCTATCGTTATAAGAAACTCCTATCAAACAAATCCAGATAACCCTTATATATATGTATATATATATATATATATATATATATACACACATACTCTAAAAATACTTGATTCATTTTACTAGTAACATAATTTTAATATAACACACTTCTTTCATCTTATCCTATATACCAAAATCTACATACATAATGAACTATTAACTAAAGCCTACATACATAATATACTGTTGACCAAAACCTACATATATAATAAACTGTAAACCATAGTACAATAAATGTGTGTGACCCTCCATACACAGTAATTCTCTCATATCAGGAACATACAATGTTATAAAAAAGGTTGTGCCCACAAAGTACAGTTTTGTACCTACCATAAATGTAGATTATGGTATGATAAGATATAATCAAATATCTGATAAGAGTAATCAAATCCTCAGCCATTTTGAGCATCTGTTTTTTAGGCATGGGGCCTTGAAAGGGGGTCTGAGGTCCCTGTTTTTTGGTTTTCATGGCTGCTTTAGATTTTGTGAAAGCTTTAATAGAGAAGGAGGAAGGCCTGAAGACACCTTGAGAAATGGCAGGCCTGTCTAAACTCTGAGTTTCCCCGCCAAGAGTGGCGTCGGTATGTGTAGTAGGAATGGGGACCGAGGAGCCTGCGACCTCGGGTACTGAAGACACTGGTAATGTAGTGTCATCGGTACTCAGGGGCTGCGTAGGCGCCTCGCTGAGAACCGGAGAACCGATAGTCGGCCTTAGTGTGGTGTCAGTAGAAGTCGCGGACCTCGTATGTCGGTCCTTATCTTTGTGTCTTTTACTCAAAACTGGAGTCGGAGTATCCGACGACATAATATAATTACATTTTTTACCAAAATAGTGAAGGGCGAACTCTGCCCGATGCTTAACAGTGCGTTTGTTGAATCCAGCACAAAATGGCAGGCCGAGACGTCGTGGTCTGGGCCTAAGCAAAGTATACAGAAAGAGTGGAAATCCTTATGCGGTATTTGCTTCCCACATGAAATGCAATTATTAACTTTGTCTGACATCGGTCTGAGGCAAGAAAAGTTTCCCCAATGGGGTACTTAGCTTTCAAGAAGACTTCGGCTGAAATATTTTCATAAATCTCAGGAGCTGGCCGACCGGCACTTGCGAACTGCTTCTGCTTCGGGCACCGCGCGGCAAGAAAGACTGAAGAAGATGGTGTCGGCTGCCTCTTTTATACCCCTGCCGCACTGACGTCAGGGAAGAAGCGACGACAACCGACGCCGGACCTAGACTTTGGAATTTGGCCGACCGAGGACCCGCCTGATGGCAGGATAACCCATCTGTAATGACTGCAGCTGTATGCACGATGAACATCCACTCCTACACTGTAATAACAATTCTATGATGAAATATGGTCTGTTTTTAAACATGTTGATCAATAAAGTAATCAAAATCAACAATCAAGACAAATTTGCAATTTTACGCAGAGGAGTAGAGAAGCCCCCACCCCAATTACTAACTTACATACACTTTTCATTCATAATCACTGTTTTAGCATAACCAGATGAAAACCCGGAAATTATACATCAAAATATTATAATAACATAAGGGGCAAGAAAACACTACCCCATCCTAAATATGTCCAATTTTGCAAAAGTACTATATAGTACAGTAGATGGCATGCTCTATCAACAAGTGTGTGAACAAAAAACAATCGCATTTATATTTAGTTTGACAAAAACATGTACATATTATAGCAAGTCCAACAATTACGACAAGCTTCAAATACTTACACAGGTGAAGGAGACACCCCACACCAATCATTCCCTAACATTCAAACAAAAGCACGGTTTAATAACTATATAGAAGAAAAATGATACGCTGATTTATCTCATGAAATATCATAAAGAAAAAGGAATGTGATGATTCCTCCCCAGCATTTATCAATACTACCTCACAGTGTAAAACATTTATGTATAATGTAAGAGATGGCATTGATCACTCCCTTGTGCACCAACATACTAACAGCATAAAACATTTGGCTAGCCATTCTTTTAGCATAACCATTTACAAGACTAACACTATTATGTCTTTCAAAATGTCTTGGCAATACAGAAGGTGAAATATCTCTTTTCCATCCAAAACATACAGACGACAATATAAGAAACTTTACCACACCTCAAAACATAAAAAAGAACTTTTGAGAGGTAAACAAAGGGCCTTTTCTGAGGAAAAACAGTATCAAGAAAAAAACACATAGGAGAGGTTTATCTATTTTCTTAACATAAATCTCTTTCGGCATCCCTTGTTCTAATATTCATATCTGCATTGAATTGGAAAAAGAATAGTGTATAACAGCCATCTCATTAATACTTTTGATAGTCCAGGAAAATCCATGCCTTCAATGTATGGTAAGCAATACCCCCAATGAAACTATGGAGGAAAGAAAGCAACTATCTGACATTTGCATATTAGTCAAAAAAACAAATAAAGGTGCAGTCCTTTCCATCATGACCAGTCTCATCTTGCCATTCATCTTCTAATTCCACTGAGTGTGAACAAGCTGCCATTTTAATGCAGCTGTAAACATCCATTTCCTCTGGTTTAAAATCTAGTATTAAGGGTAATCTTTGAATTCTATCTACAGTACATATATGTATTAGCATCCCTATTCTGAAAAAAAGGTGCATACCTAAAGGAAACTAAATATAATTAATCTTGGGAGAATGTAACAACATGCCTATACAAGTCAGCATTTAGTTGCCCGATGAAGAAGGCAACATCTTAAACATTTTCTGACACTTATTAATATACATCGGATGGACTTATACATGGACAGTCATTAAAGACTACATCCAACACTGAAATTCAACTGTTAAGGACTTAAACAGAGCTTAGCCTTTAATTTGGCTTGCCAGTTCTTCCATGATAGCACAGGGATTTTTGACAATGGCATCTTCACAGTTCTAGCAAGTGCTATTTTGGTGATAAATCTATTTGTGATGTAATACTAAGTCAGTAAAATATTAACTTGTAGTCATATATCGCATTCCCTACCCTAAAAGAAGCCATATGCTCTCTTCTAATGGAAACCAAATAAACTGCAGCTTGGTAAAGTGTTGCAATGAACTGTTAACATAACATTTTTGTATAGTCAGTGCATCTCAATAAAACTGTGATTACAGTTAATAAAAGTTTCACAAAATGACCCTTGAATTCTCAAGTATATAATGTACATAACAATTCTATTTTACTAGTAATGACATACATGCAACTCAGTGATGAAATTGCCTTATTCATTTTCCCTCATCAATGCAAGGATATTTAATGGTGGTAGTAACTTTCCAATGACAAAAAGGCCACTATTATGGAGACGTGTTGTTTCGCAAGTAATGGTTATTCAAATAAAATATATTATAGGCAAGTCCTATATACTCCACTCTAATCAGAAGTTATATGCAACTTATCAACCTTTAATGGCCATACTGGCTTACTGGTCAGTGGTTAAAGCTATGAATACAGAATTATATCTCTAAAATTGTATTATGTGCAGTAATAAATATTTTGAGAGCAAATTTGCTCATTGAAGAATGAACGTTATTTAGGTAGTGCTTTTAGGTACAATGAAATAGATCATGTGCATATGGAATGCCTGAGTATCTGAGTATTCATATTTTTTCCTATGTATATCAGATACTAAAACACAAATTTAAGAAAAAGTAACTAATAGTTTTAGTTATGTTACAACAGCATAACATATTCATTATTTTGTGCATTCTGCATTTTTCCAGATTAGAAAATAAAACATGGATGTTGGTTGTGAAATGAATCTAGTAACATCTGCAATACGCTATGAAAGCAAAATAAAGTAATACTTTTGAAAAACAAAGCACTGTATCTTCATTTCACTCACAAATTATCACAACACAATAGCTTCAGCTCCTTTTATACACAGAACATTCCTAAAGAATATATCCCTGTGAAAGGGTATGCTATTGCTCATTGTGAAGATCACATATACAATCTTAAAAAAAAATCTGTGATGATTATTTTTAATACACACAGCCAAGTCACATGCACAGCCAGATAAGTGCACATAAATATAAACACTGTCCTGAAAACACAACTCTTTGATTGTTTAAAGAATAACCACCTTCCTACTGAGGCTGCCTCTAATGTCTGATGGTACAGAACTTTCGATTCTGTATATTTTCTCTCTCTTTCTCTCTCCCTCTAGAGACAGAGATATATAGATGTAAAGTATTGATATATAGATATGGTGGCAGTGAAATTGTGGAGTGTTTGTAATGTTGACAGCTATCAAGTTGACTGCATATGCTAGACTAGGCAGATGTTTAACAAGTGTGCAAGATCAACAATTCTTGTGAAGGGGAATATCAATCTCAGTCAGTAGCTATAATTAGGTGGGGGTGCTTGCCCTTCTGCAAAAAAATGATGTTTTACTTACTTTTTTTTTAATGTGGAAGTTGCACTTGCAGAGGCTGTTTCTTAGTGCATGCGTAG
Organism: Protopterus annectens; assembly: GCF_019279795.1. NCBI lineage: Eukaryota > Metazoa > Chordata > Ceratodontiformes > Protopteridae > Protopterus > Protopterus annectens. The sequence goes on from NC_056743.1 coordinate 694,801,811, forward strand.
TACGGTGTTCACTTCCATATTTTCTGACCATATGCAGTGGATACTTAGGCAGTCAACTTTGGGTGCTTTCACTACTGTGTAGTATGCCTATATATACATATATATATATATATATATATATATATATATATATATATATATATGTGTGTGTGTCCGTCTATATATATATATATATATATATATTTATATATATATATATATATATATATGGGTCTACCTGACAACGTCGAAAGCTGAGAACGCCGACGATGAGAAGACCGACACCAGAAGATCGAAAACTGAGATGACCGACGGATGAAAACCCCGACGCTGAGAACACCGACATGTGAAAAGGCTGTGTAAGTATGCAGTAGTGACGGACGTTAGGGTGCGAGTAAGGTAAGTGTGCGATATTGACGGACTCTAGGGATAGGGGTGGGTTAAGTGAGTTAGGGTTAGGGCATGGGTTAGGTAAGTGTGCGATAGTAACAGTCTTTGGGTTAGGGGCGGGTTAAGTGAGTTAGGGTTAGGGTGCGGGTTAGGTGAGTGTGCGATAGTGACAGTCTTTGGGTTAGGGGCGGGTTAAGTGAGTTAGGGTTAGGGTGCGGGTAGGGTAAATGTGCGGTAGTGTCGGACCTTAGGGTTAGGGTTTGGGTTACGCTTAGTGCATGTATAGTTGTGTGTAATGTGTAGTTTATGTTTTGTGTGTCGGTGTTATGGTGTTCGGTTTTGTGAGTTGTCAGTTTTGTGCGTTTTTGGTGTTTTGGTGTCGGTGTTCTGATAGGCATCCATATACATATATATATACATATATATATATATATATATATATATATATATATATATATATATATATATATATACATAGTTTACTATCAAAATGTTGAAGTAATGTTAGGTGAACATAGGAATGTCAAACTGTGGTTGGACGAGTTCTGTGTTGCTGAACGTTATTTGAGCGAGACAGTTTGTATCAACGAATGCCACTGTGCATTCGATATGAACCTCGATGTTAGGAGTACAGATCATGGCACAGTGAGGACTGGGAAATCCATCCCTTTCTTCACTGTAGTGCGATCTTGGAGTTGGAGTATATATTTAACAGGGGCTGTGGGGGACACAGACCCTCACCCTGCAAAACAGTGAATTTGCAGGGTAGGAGCTAAACTTAACTTAGCTCCTATGCGGACATCCCATTTGATATTCAATCTAAATGTCGAATCTGCTGAATTCGTTCGTTAGATTCTACATTTAGACCCTAATTAGTATTCATCGGCATTGTGGTACGACATTGAAAACGGAATTTGTTTTGAACGTCAACATTTTGATAGTAAACCTATATATATATATATATATATATATATATATATATATATATATATATACATATATATACATATACATATATATATATATACATATATATATATACATATATACATATATATATATACATATATATATATATATATATATATATCTCTGTGTGTGTGTGTGTGTGTGTAAAATTGTCTCACAAAACACTGACCACTCAAAAGATCGAATGAAAAAGGAATGATCACTTTGGAGCAAATCTAAAATGTTCAAAAACAACAAATAATTTTGCAGGGGGCACCCCAGACATGGATGTCAGTTCCCCCACAACCCCCAGCTAATTATATATATCAATGCCAAGACTGCTCAATAGCAGGGTAAGGGTAAATTCCCTGACCCCATTGTAATGAAATCTAGCAGAAAAATAGGCAGCTAAAACACTATTAAGGAAAATGTTTCTCATATGAGTGTTTGCTTTTATTTACAGCAGTAAAAGGCATTCGCTCTTCTGACGTGCAATACATATACATATATATATATATATATATATATATATATATATATATATATATAGTTTTACTTTGAAACCTTGAGATACTGAAATGTTGAATTTCAGTATCTTGAGACCAAAAGAGTAAAAGTGCAATTGCTGGAAACTGTATACTGTCAAATCTGCTGTTTGTCGAATCAGTAGTAGGTGTGGTGTTTTCTGTTCTTCCTGGTATGCTGCCACTTTAAGTTTTAGTACAGGTAGGAAAGACAGTGGCCGACATGTGGTTGTGTTCAGAAATTCAGATAGGTTTGCAGTTTGTTAGGCTTTTGCGTAGAAATGTAGTTTGGTGTACTTTTTTGGGAAGTTTTAGAAGTCGGTTAGAGTTATTAGTGAGAGTGTGTGTATGTAAGTGCTGAAAGTCATGTGTTTTGTATATGTGTAGTGTGTGTGTTTCTCATGAGATAAGTATAACAGTGTGCAATGGGAGAGTAGGGTGCGTTACATTAGGTTTGTTTTTTTTTGTGTTAGTGCGACCTTGGAGATGGTATATATAAGTAGCAGGGGTGTGGGGGGCGCATACAAAAAAGATTGAGCTGCAAATTTTGAATCATAAAGGATTGAAACTCAAAATACTGAAAAAAAAAATTTTTTTGCAGCAGACAAACTCTCCTGCTACTTAATTATACCAACTTTGAGATAACACTACACCAGAAAAAGGGCAAAATCTCACTCCCCACTGTACAGTCATCTCCCTCAGGTAGCAAGAGAATTTTTTGAAATGATGACATTCCACTCAAGAATGCAAACAGTAAAAAAATTTTACATAGTACAACCTACATGTATGTGTGTGTGTGTATGTGTTTGTGTGTGCATATTCATATATATATATATATATATATATATATATATATATATATATATATATATATACACACACACACACACACACACACATATATACATATATATATATATATATATATATATATATATATATATATGTATGGATTAGATATAGATGTGTGTGTGCGTGTGTCTGTGTGTGTATATTTATTTATTTTACATTTGTTTACTGGGAAAGCCCCACTGGGCAGAGCCTATTTTCAGCGGAAGCACAGGGAGAAAAGCTCCACATATTAACAATTACAAAGATAGTGAGTTAGATATAAATGAAACATATTGAAGGAAAATAAACCTGCACTGAAACACGGCTGTAGTATTGAACAAGTACAGCGACTGACCAAAATAAAACCAGCAAATAATTTATTAGAGTATGTAAGTGCTTTCACAAACAAGTCGCTTCATCAGATAAATTCTTCTTCGATACAAAATGCAGTTTATATTCATTAGCAGTTCAAATAAACCAGTCACAGACTTTATCTAATCAAGTCATTAATATAAAAAATACATATAAAAAAATTACATACAAACTAATAGCATATAATAAAGTACAAAATATTCAAATTAGCATTTTGTGTTCCCTTTACATTTTAACCTGCGTTTCTTCAAAACTAGTTTTGGTGATAAATAATCATTCAGGACATTGCCTTGATGCAATCTAAGCTTAAGTATCCATTTTAACTCATGATTTTCAGTCATATTAACCACATCAGCCATACCTTCATTAATTTGACTCATATCTATAACCATAAACTTAAAATGATATGCATTCCCTTCTACTAAAACATGTTTGACTATAGCACTAAATCGCTGCCCTTTACATATACAATATAAATGGTCCCATATTCTTTCTCTTAATCTTCTATTAGTTTTCCAGCATAGAACACATGACATAACATACCACATGCCAAATAAACTAAATTCTTACTCTTACAGTCTGCTTGTATGTTAAAGCAAAATACCTTTCCCATCACTGGATGCACAAATTCATTACTAGTATCCACATATTCACAACAGGCATATTTAAAGCATTTCCTATTGTCCATTTTATTACTTATTGTGGAAACTTTCTCAGTTTCACGACTCTTTGAATAGCATAATATCCTTTTTAAAGAGATATTATTCTTATAATAAAACTTAGGATGTTCACCTACAATGTCCACTAAACTTGGATCACTACCTTATATATTCCAGTTTCTGACTATAATATTCCTAATAGCTGCTGAATCTGAGCTATATACTAGTGGAACAAATCATTTGTCTTGTTTCATTCTAGGGGTATCATATGATTTAACACCCATTGAGAAGTATGGCCTCCCTTTCCCTTTACATTCAACCTGAGTCCTAGAGATGGCATCAGCTATTTCTTTCGTCCTGTACACCCTATTTATAAATTTCCAACCCAAGTTCAAGATATCAATGGAGAAATCATTCTAAACATCTAACCTAGAAGTACGTGGAAACTGTCCACCCACAAAGTTGTGTTAAAAACATGTTGAGGGTGTGTACTGACCTATGGAATATGGAACATCTGTGACGATCTTTCCTAAAAATTTTAGTAAAAAACTGTCCCTCCTTCCCTCTAAAACATGTTTTAGTAGAAAGGAATGCACATCATTTTAAGTTTATGGTTATAGATATGACTCAAATTAATGAAAGTATGGGTGATGTGGTTAATATGACTTAAGATCATGAGTTAAAATGGATACTTAAGCTTAGATTGCATCAAGGCAATGGCCTGAATGATTATTTATCACAGAAACCAGTTTTGAAGAAACGTAAGTTAAAAAGTAAAGGGACAGCAAAATGCTAATTTGAATATTTTGTAATTTTTTATATGCTATTAGTTTGCATGTAAACATTTTTTTTATATGTATTTCTTATATTAATGACTTGATTAGATGATGTCTGTGACTGGTTTATTTGAACTGCTAATGAATATAAACTCCATTTTGTAATGAAGAAGAATTTGTCTGATGAAGCGACTTGTTCGTGAAAGCACTTGCATACTATAATAAATTATTTGCTGGTTTTATTTTGGTGAGCCACTGGATTTGTTCAATACTACAGCGGTGTTTCAGTGCTTTTTTATTTTCCTTAAAATTGTACTTGTTTTGTGTTTCTTGGCACTGTTAATCATTACGGAGACTGTGCTCTTTGTGGATAAATGCTTGCTTTATAATAATAGATACTAGAAAGCTGAAAAAGGGCAAAAAGAAGAGGATACAGTAGATAAGAAGACAGTGTTAGTAGAGCTGGTAGTCTGTGTAAAATATGGTCATAAGTAGTTAATTAGGGAATTAATATATGGTAATATACTAGGGTAGGAAGCAGAAGAGGGAGTGAATAAATGGTGAGGTATCAGGGTAGGATGCAGAATCTGTGGTTGCCATAGTAATGACTAATTGGGAAATGTTTTGAGTTAGGGGGAAGGTAGGATGCAGAATATGAGGTTGGTATAGTAATGACTAATTAGGAATGATTGAGTTAAGGGGAGGGGATTAGTTGTTTAGAAGTAGCCTGGGCTGTTGCATCAGCAGAGGCACAAATCTGATAAATGGTTTTTAAGTAGTCTTTTTGAAATGAATAAGGTTGGTAGTTGTTCTTATGCGGTCAGGAAGTGTGTTCCAGATTTTTGAGACATGGTATGAGTATAGTGAGTATACAGTCACTATACATCAAATGTATATATGTATGAATCTATTCCCCAATGATGAGCTGCCAAAAGATTAATATTCCAAATGTTGATGTCAACATGCTGTAGTGAATGTTCTGAGGATTAACCTCAGTGAAAGCAACTCCGAAATTGCACAATTACCAGGGAAAGGGCATCTCATCTTCCCGTACCCTGGATGGACTACAAGCCCATCCTGCCAAGACAAGACTCTGTGAAACTCCAAAATGACCACTATCATGGGCCTTGAAAGTGGGCACATAGCTGTTTCACTCCATTCACATGCAATGGATATTGTGCATCTGACCTGAGGTGTGGATATTCTGATTTAACACCATTTCACCTGTGTTATTAAACACTTATCACCACTCTACTGATGTCAACATGTTAGCTATTAAAGAAATGTCACCCTTTCACAAAAAAACACACACACACACACACACACACACACACACACACACACACACACACACACACACACACACACACACACACACACACACCTCAAAACAACACTATCCACCTAAATCAAACCCAGAATGATGAAATGTGTGGTCTTTCTGACATGATCAAAGTTGAGTTCACTAAAGTTTAACTTCATAACCATAACATCCCTCCCTGCAGCTTATTATGGTGGTAAGTAAAGTTTATTAAAGCATTTTTACAAGATGTACCCTGCTGCATGCCCCAAACATCTGATATCTAAGTATACTGCCTCAAAGTTGGTCTAATATGGGGAACATGGAAATAAGCTAATATTTCTTTCTCTACATCAGTGCAACCCAGGAGCCTGCATCATTAGATACTAGGGTGAGAGAGCAGAGTCCACATCAGAGAATAAATATTACAGTTATGAGCACTATTACTTATATGTACAGCAATAGTTTTCTAGGCAGTACTAAGTCATCAACTGTAAACTGTGCCCTGCATATTTAAGGTCACTAAGCAAAGGCAGACATAACATTTCACATTATTTAATTATTTAAAACAAAAAACAAATATAATAATAGATAAAATATAACTAGCCAATCAAATGGCATTACTGATAAAATGTACCTTGAATTTAAAGCAAACTATACTAACATTAAACTAACTAAAGCTTTTTGAAAAAGTGAGCATAACTAAACTATAAAACTAACATAACTGAACCTAACACTTAATAATACCAAAAAAAAAAAAAAAAAAAAAAATACCCATGAGACTTCCAGTGAATAAAACCCTACATCTCCAAATTAAATCCCCATTTAATAGACTATACAATTGCTGGTCTAGTGTGGCACCACTATGTAGTTGGACAGTTAAAAAAGAGCTTTTGCCACTGCATGACTGTTGTATATGACAGGTATGTGTCATGTTATACTCATTCATGTTGTCCATTAGGATCATTCAGGCTTGAGGAACGGAGCCTAGTTGGTCAACTGAGAGCAGTGAATTTTGAGAGCTCCATAAACTAGTATAATAATATAAGAAAATTTTATTATTTTCAAGTTTAAAAGATTAGAAATCTATAGATTAACTACTAAACTACATAAATATCAATTTTGGCGGAGATATACAAAAATGTTCCTGTCAAGTAACTTGGAGATATATTGAGTCACTGAATATGAACAATTCAAGGAATTCTCACCCAGATGCTGCTTTGAAAAAAAGAACTGCAGTTGATGATATCTACCTTACAAGAACTATCTTTGAAGACGGCTCTAAAATGACTTAGAAAACCCCAAATTAAATTCTCAAAAACAGACTGATACTCTTAAGGAACTATTACAGCAACACCATACAAAAATAACAAATATAGAGACTTCTCTAAATGACATTGAAGGGAGACGCAAAGAGGAAGAATTCCAAAAAGAATTTCTGCTTAAACAGAATACATGGCTGCTTAACAAAATAGATGACTTAGAAAACAGGGAAAGGAGAAACAACATAAGGATCTTTGGTCTGCCTGAAAACACTGAAGGAGAAGACATTATTTAATTCTTAACCTGGATTCCTGAATTTTTAGACTTGAAAGAGGGACTTTCACTTGGAATTGAAAGGGCGCATACAGCACTGAGGAAACCTGCTTCTAACTCAACAAATACTCCACCTAGATTCATAGTTATAAAATTCCTTTCATTTCTGGACAAGGAACTAATATTAAAATCTGCTTGGAGAAAATCACCCTTAAAATACAATCAAAGCCTGATAAGGTTTATCAATGATCATTCTTCCAGAATACTAGAACAAAGGAAAAAAGTGTGGCCAATAATAAAACTGTTGAAACAAAACAACATTAAAGCACAGCTGACCTTTCCAGCCAAGATAAAAATATTTTTTGCCAATGAGATGAGAACCTTTAATGACTTAGAAGAAGCTACTATATTCACGAAAAACAACAACATAGTGTCTATCCCAGAAGAAATGGAATGGATGGCCCCTAATCTTAAAAGAAATAAATCCTTGCACTGATGCTAGAAAGAAGAAACAAAAAACTGATTCCAAGATAGCTGTCCCAAAAAAAAAATAACTCTTACAACTACATCTCTCAAAGTATCAACTGATATGGTACATCACTTATCTGTTTTTATTAAAAAAAGGAGGGTTTCTTAAACAACTGAGAAACAGTAATGATTTATTCAGAATGTTCAAAGAGTCGAATAATTCTTCAAAAACAAAGGTATGTCAAGATGGGTTACTACTTACATTATATATAAGCCAAACAAAGCAACATATAATACAAACATAGAAATTTCTATTCCCCTCAATGAATACTTATCTTGTTCATTTTTCATTGATTTTACTTATGATAATTTAAGTAATTAACTAATTCAACAAGGTACCATTCATCAGAGTTCAGACTCAAATGTAACAAATTAACATCATCTATAACAGCAGTAACAGTAGAGTGTTTTGAAAAAAAAGATGCTGTTGGGGGGCATGGCCAAGATGCCTAAGTGTTAGCAGCACTTATCTGATGCTCTGTCTCTAAAGATTGTTTCTGACAGGATTTTTAGGTTCTAACCTAAATAATTTCAAAAATTTTCTTCAAAAGTTATACTTCTTGGTACTGTGGACTATCTACAAAGAAGAAATTAAACTTCCAGAGTTTGTATCAAGAAATTTCCTGTCAGAAGTACTGCAGCTCTGTACAATTGGACAAAACTATGAGTCACACAAGAGCCTCTCCTCGTGACAGTTCCATGAAAAAGGAACTTCACAGAATAATTTCCAGCATCCAGGACCTCTCAGTGAAGATGGATAATTTAGAAAAGATTAAGGAGAACATGAAAAAGGAAAGTATGAAACAAACAGAAGACCAGAAGGAAATTATAACCAAACATTCAGAACAAATAGCCACAGAGGAAACTGTAAATGACACTGATAGGAGACAAATGGAAAATGACACCCAAACTGATTTCCTTCTAAAACAGAATAATCATTTACTTGAGAAAGTCAAAGACCTGGAGTCCAGATCAAGAAGAAACGATGTCAGAATATATGGGGTACCTGAGAAGATGGAAGGACACAACATGGTCCAATTTTTAAATGAATGGCTGCCCAAAACATTAAATCTTCTTGAGTCTCTCTCATTTGGGATTGAGAGAGGCCACAGATCTTTATCCAGCACATCTGCTTCTAAAAAACCTAATGCAGTGAGATCTATTATAGTTAAATTCTTATCCACACAGGACAAGGACTTAGTATTAAGAACAGCTTGGTCAGGAAATCCAATACAATTTCAGGGGAAAAATATAAGGTTTGATAATGACTATACCTCCACTACAATAACAAAAAGGAAAGAATGTGTCCCTCTCATCAAAAGCTTGAAGAAATCTGACATAAAAGCTCAGATCTTGTTCCCTGCAAGAATTAAAATTACTCTCTCAGACAGACAAAAAATATTCAACAACCTCGAAGAAGCAGCACAGTTTGTCAGAAAGAATAAACTGTTGGATAAATTAGAAGATATGGACATTTCATTACCTAGTCTGAAAAGACAAACCATCAATGGTAATTCATTCAAAAATGATAAAAATACCAAGAAAAACTAAAAGGAAAGTAAATGTTTTTTTTTTATTGTCACTTGTAACCTTACTCATCTGACAGAATTTTCCAAATACTTTGAAGCCAAATGAACAAATACTAACTTAAAGGTAAAAAAGCTTCTTCTATTTTATATATATATATATATATATATATATATATATATATATATATAGCCTTATATAAAAACAAGCAGTTCAGTCATGATCTAGCTGCTGATTGTTGGAGTGGCACCTTGTATAAATATCAACTGTAGCTAGTGTATTGTCAACAGCTTGTGTATTTTATATGTACCCTTATGCACATTAATATATATATATAATACCAAGCTATTAACATCCAAGAGGCATTACATCCTTTTAGCAAAACTGCTGATAGAAGGTGAAAGTAATAATATGTGTTTTTCTTTTTTTTAACTTGATAGTGTTGTACACTGGGAAATACATGGTGGGACAGTGTAAATACATTTGCCAAGTTTACTGACTTGTTATTTATTATAATAGGATGGTAATGGGAGTAATAATGTGCAGAAACTTACATTTTATACTTATAACTGAGTATATGTGTTTTAAAGCATACTGTCTTATTTACTGTATCCATTAATAGGGTAGACATTGTCAGTTTTGATATTTCACAAGTCCATGGTATAACAGTTTCTTTTTTACCTTCATGTCAATGATTGTGCATGTTTAGTTTCCTTTTCCCTCCATAAACAGATGTAAATCTGGCTAACTCTGTCCTCGAGACAAGTTTCTTGCTAGAATGCAAAAAGCTTCACCTATTTAGTGTCTCGAGTGCAGTACAGATGTTTTTTTCACTCATAGCAGCTTCTCAGATGATTTACTTTATGAAAACAGGAAATATGTGACCTTTGAACTTTCGTCATCATCACACGACGCTCTGCGACAAAAATGACATCAGATTTCGGCTGCTGGACTCTAAAATGAACTATATCAGCTTTTTTACACTGCAGAGATGTAATCCTAGCTGAATCTACTCAAAAAAGGTACTAGAAGTATTTTTTTTACAAAGCTATTCAATGATGAGCTTTTAACATAGTAGTCACATTTTACTGTCTGGATAAATGCATGACATTATTTCAAATACTTCTAATGCTTAGCAATGTTGGGTAAACTGACTCTGTTTGTTAAAACAAAAATGAAGTATTATGTTTACTTTTGGTATGCAAATCTGCAATGTAATAAGTTTTATGGGAAAAGAATGGACACATTAATATTTATAGTTCTAACAATATGTGTATTTATTATTTTACTCAAACTACTTGATAATCTAAAAATCACAAGCAAGCATGATAACATATCACATCGCCACAGTGGTCAGGAAATCCTTCTACATGGCTCATCTCATCACAAAAGGATTCTCATCCAGAAAAAAAGAGGTCATTGTTCCCCTCTACTCATCACTCATTAGACCCATTATAGAGTACAACGCCCCTTTTGGCATGTACCTCACAAGGCATCTACAACAACTGGAAAGACCACAGAAATACCTCACAAAGAGGATTACTGGCCTCAAACATATGCCCTATGCAGACATTCTCAAATAACTACAGCTTTACTCCGTCGCATATCGCCTACTCAGGGGCGATTTCTGCCTAACATACAAAGCTATGTCAAACCCAGAGCTGTTGGACATGCTCCACTTAAAGAAATCCCAATCCCTCTGAGCTACATGCTCTAGGGACCTTAACCTTGTCACCACAATAAACAGAACATGCTGGAGGGATAGATTCCTGTCCCAGAGACTTCCCATACTCTGGAACAGACTACCTATCTATGTCAAACAGAGCTCCTCATTAGCACTCTTCAAGAAAAATCTTGATGATTGGATGGGAAATGGGAAATTCACCCCAGGGATCACTTCTATGGCTCTGCTCGACAGGGGCACAGGAAAATAATTTTCTTGGGTGGCGAAAGCCAGGGTACATTTTTTGGCTAGGCTTGTATGGGCCCTAGGGCCGATAGCCTAGTACCTACCTATGAACCTATTTTCCTGATTCTACATGTATACATCTTCTGGAAAATTCATGCAGTCACACACATGGTTTAGAACTATATATACCCCCCTCTTTTTTTTTTTTTTTTATATACAAATAGGAAGAAACTATAATAGAAGACAAATAGTTTTCAAAACATGAGTAAATAACAAGAAAGGACAACATTCATAACTTTAGAGAATGCTTCTTTTTGTTTCTCATAACTCTCATACAATGTTCTCTGTAAAAAGTTCATTTAACAAATCCTTGTTAATATATCATTCACATTATTTTCTTCTGAAACTTGTTAAATATTGGCAAGATTAAATTTAGGAGATTGTATTCCTTTTTTAAATTTTACTCTAAAGTCTTACTACCAATTGTAAAATATAAAGGACTTGATATAAGAAGGCAGTAAGTTATTCTAAATCCTTATAAGACAAGTGTAAATCCTTTTGTTTACTTCATTATTTTATTAACCAATATTCTGTTATTTAGCAATCACAAGGTATTTATTACTTGCAAGAGTATGGTTTGTGACATAACTGTTTGAAACTATATCTTATGTTCATAGCTGTTGATTAAGGCAGTCAATTCACAGTCTAATGACACCTTAAAAGAACTGTTTAGAATTCTTACATAAATCAGGAGAGTTGTCACATCCAAAAATGCATTGTACGTTTCAGAAATTACAGGCTAAAGCATCAGACTAATAATGGCTATTGATTGTAGGATGGAAGAAGGTGGCTTCAATGAATTGTTCATTGAACCAAGAATTTTAAATTCCATGTTTGGTACTGTATATAATTCTGATTATTTGTTAGATATGTGTGAAGTTAAAATTTTGCCCATAATAGAATACACAATGCAAGAATGTGTTTTCAAATCTATCTATATATAAATGTGTTTTGCTTAATGTCAATGGCCTTAATAACAATATAAAAAGGGGAAGTTTATGTAAATACCTTAAAACAAACAGAGTAGATATTGCATTTATACAGGAAACCCACCTAAAAATATGTGAATAGGTTATTTTTTAATGGTTATTTAACACTTCTCACTATCAGACCAAGAGGAGGGGCACTATGATTTTGTGGAAAAAATCCTTAACAGTACCTAAGATTATTGATTCATATTCGGACAAAAATGGTATGTTAAGTATGGTAACTTTGGAAATAAATAAAAAATACATCACCTTAGTTAATTCATACTGGATACCTGGTATCGGAGCAGGAACAACAAACAAGTACTTAAAACTAATCTCATCTAAAGCTAAAAGAGCTACTTCTCAAATACAAACCCTTACCCAGATAGCATTTAATACTGTTGAACAATGGTTCACACACCGTTGCCTCCTGCTAAACCCCCCAAAAAAACTAAAATGTTACTCTTCTCATCAACCCGTAAGTCCCCACCAACACATGTCACACTCACATCTAACAATGGTACTCTTATTTCTCCCGACCCAACTACTAAACTCCTAGGAATAACAATTGACAATAACCTCAACTTTGACATGCATATTAACAAAACTATAAAAACAGTCAACAAGAAACTTGGATCCCACTATAGAATCAAACCCTTTCTTACACCAGTAGCTAGGGCTGCTATAGCTAGAACTCACCTAATCTCTACTCTACTCAATGCCTCACCCATTTATACAAATCTTTCTAAAAACAACCTCAACAAACTAGCAGTATCCTATAACAATATTGCCAGATTTGCTACTGCCTCTCCTTTCAGAACTCATCACTGCCTTAATCTAAAACAACTTGGCTGGCGAGAGTTTCTACACCATCTACAATTTCTCCAGCTTACTATAGCCCACATGGCCCTCTATCAACCCTCAAATACTCCAGTACTCTCAAGCCTCTTCACCCCCTACAGTAATCCTAAAACTTACGCTCATCTAACAAAATTATTTTTAACACTTGCAGATCCAACAACTCAGCAGGTAATACCCTGTTCTCTAATAGTGTTGGAAAGCTATGGAATTTACTACCTATTGATCTCACTTCTCTGTCTTCTCTTACACTATTTAAAAAAAACCCTCAAATTATATCTCAATGCACACTGGTTATGTTCCTGTACTAATCCAGACTAACTTTCCTATGTCTCATTAATAACAACCATTCATCTTTATATATGTATACCTCCTTACAGTCCTTGCGAAGTGCAGTTGTAGTACTGAAGTTAGCATTGTTATAAGAATGTTTATCTAGTGCTAGTATTGAAGTTAGTATTGTTATAAGAATGCTTATCTATTGCTATTACAAAAAAAAAAGTTTTTATTTTTTGTTTTATTTCCTAACTGCTACTACTTTCTACATTTCAGTTTGTATGTGTCTTTACTGTACTTCTTTTCATATTGTATATTTGCATATGTCTTGGAGCTTTTCTCCCCAGGCCTCTACTGAAAATGGACATATATCCAGTTAGACTAGCCCAGTCAAGAAATGTAAAATAAATAAATAAATAAATATTATATGTGCAGGAGATTTCAACTGCATTCTTTCCAAGAATGACAGTACTAAGAATGGTAACTTTAAAATGTCAGCTACAGAAAAAAAATTAAATAACTTTATTACCTCTTCAAATCTGAGGGAAATTTATACCATAAGAGAATCAGAATCCCTACAATACACACATTACTCTTATAGGTATGGCACCCAGACAACTATTGATGAGATATTTGTTACTTATAATTTATTATCTAAGATACAGGAAGTCAAGATCAGTACATGCCCATTGTCCGATCACGACGCTATTTTTTTCAAAATCCATATAACACCCAGAGACCTGATTTACTAGGAAAGATTACTTGCATACATTACCAAATTAAAAGATTTCAGAGAACAGCTGTTAAAAGAAATAAAAATCTTTCTAGATTTTAATGATAATAATGAGACCTCTAGAATTATACTTTGGGATACACTTAAATCATACTTATATAGTAAAATCAAAAGTTGGTACTTAAAAAGAAAGAATGGGATAAGAAGCTAATACGCATACAGTCAAAAATTGACACATTAAAAAAGAACTTGGACAAAAAAGATGCTGCAAAACTTTCTGAAATAAAGCAACTGAATAGGACATACACATACATTTTAAATCACCAAGTAGCAATAAACTTAGAAAAACTAAAGCTACAAACCTATACTATTAATCCAAAGAATATGCATAGGCTTGCACTTAAATCTAGAAGCCTGACAAAAGCTAATCACATTAAGGAAATTATAGACAATTCCATGAAGAAACCTAAATATGTAACAGATTTAAAAGAAATACTAGAGGCCTTTAGAACACATCACGAAACATTAAATAACACCAAACTACACAATACTGATAATAGTATGAGAGACAAGTTTTGAAAGACAATATTGATAAAAGATTAACAAAAGAACAAAACTCTAGACTCCTTATATCATTAAAGCAGATTAAGGGAAAAATACAAAACATTAATAATAATAAGGCCCCTGGCATTGATGGACTAATAGGGGAAATATATAAGATACTTCCAGATGAGACCTTAGAAATTCTAATAGATTCTCTTGAAGAATTCAGAAAGAATGATGGCGTTTCACCCACTTTGAAACATGACAAGGACCCTAATTTTATAACATCTTATTGCCCTATTTCCCTTCTGAATGTGGACTATAAGATTTTTACATCTAGTCTAGCAGACAGATCAAATCAAGTTTTACCAAAAATAATAAAAGATGATCAAACAGGGTTTATTTCACACAGGAAGGTCCAAGACAATTTAATCAGACTATTAGCACTGACGGACTATGCAAACAAAAAAGAGAGAGAATTAACAATTATTAGCCTGGACATGGACAAAGTGTTTGATTCTTTGAGTTATCCCTATTTATTTAAAGTTCTAGAAATGTATAACTTTTCCTCAGTTTTTTTTAAATTGTGAAATTATACACTACTTCTATATCATACATTAAAATTGGAGCTTTCTTGTCAGGACCACTTAAAATAATGAAAGGCACCAAGCAAGGGTGCCCTCTATCACCCTTATTATTTGCTCTATCAGTGGAGCCCTTAGCTAATTACATAAGAGCTAATGATAAAGTAAGCAGCTTTTATGTCAATGCAAAATACAATTCCAAAATGCAGCTTTTCGCTGGTGATATCTTATTAACAATTGGAAACATAGATACTGCAATTGAACATCTTATAGAACCTCTTCAAAACTTCGAAATGATATCTGGCCTAAGTTTTAATAAAAATAAAACAAACTATTTTGTTAAACAAAAAAATAAACCCCATTGTGGACAGACATAGAGACTTTAATTGGGCTAACAATATGATTAAATATCTAGGTCTAACCATTAAATCAAACTGGAAAGACACTAGGCAAACAAATTTCATAATGTTAATAGACACCGTTAAAGATTACTTAAACAAATGGAACAAAATATTATTCACCATGGAGGAAAGACTATCATTACTCAAAATGATCATACTATCCAAAATTCTGTATGTTTTTCAAGCCATCCTAGCACCCCCTTCCAAAAAACTGATAAAACAACTTAACTCTCTATTAATAAAGTTTTTATGGTTTCCAAAAAAAAAGGATTAGTCATTCATGGCATTACAGACGTTGGAAAGAGGGTGGAATCTCATTTCCACATGTAGAACTATATACTGAATCAATTATTCTTAACATTATAAGCCATTGGCTAAACAGCAAATATACTTCCAACTAGAAAAATCTACATAAAGCAATATTACTAGACAATTGTGAAGAAACAATAAACAATGATATGTTTTCTGAAGTGGAAAAAGTTTACCTTGTCATAAAAAACATTTGCTTTAATATAAGTAACAAAACAAATTCTCTCCATTTGTTAATTACATAGTAAACAATTTCAAACAGCTAATGTTCAAAGATTATAAGATGAGAAATCTTTTATTTATTGTGTTTCCCATAGTATTAACAAATAAATGCTTGCACTCTTATAACATGAAAAAATAGAAGAAATGATAGGAAATGGGCTAGTTTTCTGGTATCAGATTCTTGATCACAATTATATACAGGACACAACCTCTCTCATAGCAAGATATAACATAAATCAAAACAATGGGCTAAACATACACACTTTTAGAGGGCATACAGTTAATGAGTTTAAAATAAATCAAATAGTGAAATCCACACCTAGACCCAAAATTCTAACACTTTTTTGTGAAATCACTACACTATGCATAAATGATAGACTATCAGTGTCAAGGTTATATAGGGTATTGTGAATAGATTTTCCAGCTCCAGATGAGTCCCTATGGAACTGTGTAGAAAAAATTAATAAATCTAGCTTTTCAGAAAAAGAGGAATCAGTAATATATCAAAAACAAACAAGCAGAATGAAAGTCCAACCAATGCCTTCCACAAAAACACTTTTTATTCGACAGAGAACAGGAATAAAATGTAAGGGATTTTGCAGTGTGTCCCACTGCTTCCTCAGACGTATACATATTTGAAATAGTGCTTCCACTTATATACTATTACCTTCAAACACTAATTTAAAGCACCTGCTCCATGCACTCTCTTCTTAAAGTCATATAATGCATGATCAAAAACAGCATGTTGAAACACATGTATTCTAACAAAAGATACATATAATATAATAAAAACACGTCAATGTTATAAAAAGTATTATTTAAAAACATGACACAAAACAATACATATATCCACATAAAATATACATGTGCCACATGTCCCATTTACTTTGAACCAAAAGGTTCTATTTAAATCTGGATTGTTGGTATTGTTTTGACATATCAATATATTGGCAAAAATTGCATTTTCCACATACCTTAACCTCTCCATCTCGAGTCATGTTGTTATATCTGGGGTAGCATAACTGCCTTTTAATATTAGTCATATTCCTATACACAAAATTGGGCCTAGTACCTACCTACCACTGCTTCAATCTCTGGGTCTACTGTTAAAATAGGCCAATACCTCTTGAATATATCAGTGGCTATTCGCACATTGTTGGCATATCTCAAAGACATCCTATGGTTCTTATTGCCTTTTCTCTTAGTCAACCCTTCTACCACTCTTTCAGAAAAATAAGGGTTCCCTAGTTCACCTCTATCATCTTTGACTTTTTCTATTATGTTCTTTACTTTACTCTGTTGCTATCCTCTATGTACAAACTTGTCTTGTAGACTAGAAATTTCAACTTCAAAGTCTTCAGGTTTTGCACACAGTCTAGACAGCCTCATCCCTTGCCCCCTTACAATATTGTCAAATACATGCTGTAGGTGCATGCTTGCTCTATGGAGATATGCATTTCTATAGCAATATTTTCTGTATATACTTGTGGTGAGTTTACCTTATTCAGGTCTACAAGGAATTTGCTTTCTGGATTCTGCTTGTTTTGCCTTTTTACCTGGAACCATGGCAGAAAAGCACCTGGAAGAGGGTATGAGTTCAACGATTGAAAATGGAGAAGGAAAAGAATATTTGTCTACTAGAACACGGTTACGTGAATCTCTTAATAGAACTGTCAACCCACTACTACAGGAAAAACCAACAGTGAGTAGTGATGTGGAACTTGAATGTGGTATTAATCTAGATACTCTTAGAAGTAAAATGAACTGCTTAGAGAACTATCTGTTTAAACTGAACAGACTACAAATGCAGCATTTTTACTTTGAAGCCTGCCTGACTGCGAAAGTTATACCAAGGGGTTTGCGCATTCTCAAGATGCCCACATATGGGAATGAGTACCCCACTTTGCTATCAGAGTGGCAAAAATTAAACAATGAACTAAGTTTCAAGTATATCAACCTCATGATAGTGTTTTTTAAACTGGAAGAAGAGGAACCGGTGGGTAAGATCATGGATCTACAAAATCAACTTTATGCCGACTTTCCAGATGCTTTAATAGATATCAAACTGGGTAATGTGATGGACTCGCTAACCCTTTCTGAAAAAAGAGCTATGCAATATAAATTGAACAAGCTCAAGCGAGATGAGAAAGACTTTATGAATGGCCATGTGTTTACGTGGTAGAGCCAATCAGCAGTTGGAAGTAACGTCAGTGCCTGCAGTAAGATTAGCTCATATGCCACGAGAACAGCAGGGAATTAATTCTACCCAACATAATGTCCTAAGTAATGAGGGAAATGTCCCCATTACAACAGAAGTTCGACAGGAGTCACAGAATCTTACGGATGTTATAAACCTTAGTTTGAATACTGGTATACAACAGGAGGATGAGCTGTTGGGAGCTAAATGAAAAACAATACATACATCAGCGCCACAAATAGCTGTAGACACAACAGAAACTCGGAATATCAAAATAAACTTACCAGTTTCATCAATAGGACTTAATAAGCCAAGCCCCATCAGTTACCCTTTACCCATTGCCATGAGAGAGACCCAAGTGAGAGGCAGATCGCAGAGCAAGATGAGGGGAAAGAGGAAACACAATCAGACCTTGCACAACAACGCACATACAATAAAGAAGATGTGGTCAGGCAACAGGAATTTCGAGTTTGGAATATTTCTTCAAGTGTACTAAGTGAAAATGAACATCGTGTACTGGAAAGGGGTCTATCATTTATTCCATCACAATCTGCTGAGGTAACAGACTATATATTAGACTTAAAATGTTTCATGAGAATGACTATGTTGAAAATCTTGTACAATGACAATAGTCTGAGTAATGTGAACTCTGATGTGAAAAATGAGCGAAGTCTACGTAAACCTAGTACCTTCATTCCCATGAACCATCCTGTATTAAATGTATATGAAAGGCTATGCATTGAAAATTTATATCAAGCATTTTATAACAAAACATCTGATGAGGGGGCTAGCAGACGTAAAAAGTATTTTGTAATCTAAACCATGAAGAGAGGGTCGCACTTAAGTCATTGCAAGATAACAAGTCCATATGTATATGTCCTGCAGATAAGGGTGGACCAATTGTAGTGATGGATGAAAGGTTTTATAAGAACAGCATGGAAGATATGATAGGTAAAGCTAAATCATATAAAAGAATATCAGAAATTGATATAGTAGGTATACAGAACAGAGTTAGAAACACACTACAAGACTGTTTAGGTCTGAGAGTTTTAGATTATGAACTATATCAATACCTGGTAGTGGACAAAGCATTGGTACCAGTCATGCAAGGTATGCCGAAAGTACATAAAGGTCCTTTGAATCCACCGATGAGACCAATAGTCTCAAGCAAGGGATGGTGTACTGAACCTATATCTATATACCTGGAAAATTTCATAAGACCTGTGGTTGACCAAAACCAATACATTTTAAAAGACTAATTTCTTAGTAGATCTATATGAATTCTGTACCATAAATGAAATATTTACAGGCTATATCATGGTAAGTCTTGATGTTCAATTACTATTTAGAGTGATCCCCAATCAGCAGGGCATATGCATGTTAAGGCAGTATCTGAAAAACTACTGGGATGGGAATATGACACAGAAAGAGTTGGCAACACTTTTAATGGAGCTTGTTCCTGAAAATAATGCCTTCATATTTGATGACCATATATACCTTCAATTGGATGGCGTAGCTATGGGCACACCCTGTGCCAATAGCTACACCAACATTGTTATGGCCATATGGGAAGATGAACATATAATAAGAGGTAGATTTTACAGTCATATTAAGTTCTATAGGAGATTTGTGGATGATCTTTTCTTTATATGGGAAGGTACTGAAGACGAATTAACCGAATGTTTTAGTTTTTTGAACAGCACGTCTATTTTTTTAAAATTCACCATGAAAAGTTCCACCATGCTTTTAGAGTTTCTTGATATTAAAATTAGTGTTACTGAAGAAGGTAAACTCACCACAACTATATACAGGAAAGATTGCTATAGAAATGCATATCTCCATAGAACAAGCATGTACCCACAACACGTGTTTGACAATATTGTAAGGGGGCAATGGATGAAGCTGTCTAGGCTGTGCGCAAAACCTGAAGACTTCGAAGTTGAAATTTCTAGTCTACAAGATATGTTTTTACAGAGAGGATATCAACAGAGTAAGGTGAAGAACATAATAGAAAAATTCAAAAATGATAGAGGTGAACTAGGGAAACCTTCTTTTTCTGAAAGGGTGGTAGAAGGGTTGACTAAGAGAAAGGGTAATAAGAACCATAGGATGTCTCTGAAATATGCCAACAATGTGCGAATAGCCACTGATATATTCAAGAGGTATTGACCTATTTTAACAGTGGACCCAGAGATTGAAGCAGTGGTAGGTACTAGGCCCAATTTTGTGTATAGGAATATGACTAATATTAAAAGGCAGTTATGCTACCCCAGATATAACAACATGACTCAAGATGGAGAGGTTAAGGTATGTAGAAAATGCAATTTTTGCCAATATATTGATACGTCAAAACAATACCAGCATCCAGATTTAAATAGAACCTTTTGGTTCAAAGTAAATGGGACATGTGACACAGAGCACAAAGTGTATCTTGCCTCCTGTCAAATCTGTCAAGCCTTCTATGTAGGCAAAACTAATAGAAAATGTTAGCATAGAATCAAGGAGAACTTGTATGACATACACAAGCAGGTTATGATGGATGCATTAGTCAAGCATGTGAAGAACACCATAGAACAGCACAGTTTTAAGTTTTTCATGATTGAAAACACTAAGATAGATAGTAGACAAGGTGACATGAGGAATAGAACAGAAACTAATGAAACAAAATGGATATTTAGGCTTAGGGCTGATTCTGGGAAGGGTCTGAATGACAAGGTCCCTATTAAGCCAATATTAAAAAGTAGATCCCTAAAGCACTAACATATATTAGGATACTATTTGGTATTGTTGTTTTCAACACATGTATAAAAATGGGGGGGGGGGTGAGATATATTTCTCTTTACATGTACTACAGATTTTTAGAATTTTAATATATATATATATATATATATATATATATATATATATGTTCATGTATATATGTATGGTTTTGTGTCATGTTTTTAAATAATACTTTTTATAACATTGAAGTGCTTTTATTATATTAGATGTATCTTTTGTTAGAATATGTGTTTTAACATGCATTATATGACTTTAAGAAGAGAGTGCATGGTGCAGGTGCTTTAAATTAGTGATTGAAGGTAATAGTATATAAGTGGAAGCACTATTTCAAATATGTATAAGTCTGAGGAAGCAGTGGGACACACTGTGAAAGCGCTTACATTTTATTCCTGTTCTCTGTTGAATAAAAAGTGTTTTTGTGGAAGCCATTGATTGGACTTGCATGCCGCTTGTTTGTTTTTGATATATTCCATATATTTTGGTCTGCAAACCTTTATTCAGGTCTACAAGGAATTTGCTTTCTGAAATCAGTAATACTTAAAACAGTCAATAAAAAGTACAGTTGTGTACACTTGCCATAAATGTAGATGTTCGAGTGTATTCACTGTTGCAGTCATCACATCTGGGTTATCTGCCTGCAGGTAGCCCTCAGCCGGCCTGAATACCGGAGTCTTGGGATTTCTGCATTGGATGCTGTCGCTTCTTCCATGACGTCAGATCGTCAGGGGTATAAAACATGCAGCCGATGCCATTACATCAGTTTTTCTTGCCCCAGATGTCAGGTGCCCTCACAATAGGAAGCAATTATATGGTATGGAACACCCCCAGCAAAAAGCAAATACACATAATATAATATAATATATACCAAACAAATAGGATAGGTAAAAGACAAGAAAAGTCAGGGGGGCAGAGGGAGGGTAACTAGGACTGCAACAGTGAAAACAATCGAACATCTACATTTATGAAAAGTGTACACAACTGTACTATGTTCTTTGTGTTTCACTGTTGCAGTCATCACATTTGGGTTGATTCCCAAAGCTAAGGAAGGGTGGAGGTAGTTAATGAGCATTAGGGCTAGCAATCAGGCCCTGTAAGACTGCTGTGGCAAATCCAGCTCTGGATTTAGATAAAAAATAGGCAAGTGGTAATGCTTGGTGAAAGTATGTATAGAGCTCCAGGTTGCAGCTTCCAGGATGTCCCTGGTAGGGACTCCTCTTAGAAATGCAGTAGAGGTAGATGCAGCCCTGGTGGAATGTGTTCTTATCCCCTGTGGGGGTAGGTTTTCCATGGTGCTTGTAGCAGAAATGGATGCAATGTGCTATCCATTTTAAAATGGTTTGCTTTGAAATGGCCTTCTCCTCTGCCCCTGCAGCAAATCTGACTAGCAGCTGGTCAGATTTTCTGAGAGGCTTAGTCCTATCCAAATAGAATCTAAGCTGTCTGTGCACGTCCTGGGAATGCAATATCCTTTCCCCTTTATTCTGGGGATTAGGGAAAAAAGTAGGCAAATGAATGGACTGGTTCAGAGCCACACTAGACACCACCTTGGGTATAAATGATGGATTAGTCCTGAGGGAAACCCTGTCCACATGGAAGATAATGAAGGGTTCCACTGCCATAAGAGCCTGCAGTTCAGACACTCTTCTTGCAGAAGTGATGGCTAGAAGTAAAGCTGTTTTCCAAGAAAGGAATTTCAATTCTGTTGTAGCAGCTGGTTCAAAGGGGGGAAGAGTAAGTTTTTCCAACACAAAGTTAAGATCCCAGGCAGGAGTGGGGATTCTCCTAGGGGGTCTTCAATTTTTGGCCCCTCTAAGGAATTGTTTTAGCAGTGGATGAGAGAAGAGGGGTGGCTCAGTATTATAATGAGCTGATATGGTTGAGGCATGAATCTTAATTGAAGAGAAGGATAGGCCCTTGTGGAGCATTTCTGTTAAATAATCTAGAATATGAGGTAAGCTGGGCACCACTGTGCCCATCCCCTGAGAGTGGCTCCAGGAATAGTATCTTTTCCACTTTTCTGAATAGGATTTTCTAGTACTAGGCCTCCTTGCCTCAAGAATGACATCCAGAACCTGCTTACTGAGGGTTGCTAGAGGTGAGCTCAGGGAATTAGCCAGGCTGCAAGGTTGAGGGTTTGAAGCTGAGGGTGCAGAATCTGGCCCGCCTGCTGGGACAGCAGGGAAGGGGTCTGAGGCAGGTGCCATGGTTGTAGCACTGTCCGACTGTGCAAAAGGGGGTACCAGTGCTGGCGTGGCCAGTCTGGTGCAATCAGTACTGTCCTTGGCATGTCCTGTTTTATCTTTAGAAGGACCTTCATGAGTAGAGGCAGATGGGGGGGAAGGCATAAACTGAGAGGCCTTCCCAGGTAAAGGACAGGGCATCCACTTTCCAAGCTTGACTGTGGGGAGTTCTGGTGCACTATTTGTTTAATTGGTAGTTCTGAGGGGAGGCAAACAGGTCTACCTCTGGTGTCCCCCATTTGCTCCTCAAGAGCTTGAATATTTTGGGTTCCAGTTTCCATTTGTGTGGATCCATGAGATTTCTGCTTAAGTCGTCTGCCAATGAGTTTAGTTTGCCTGGCAGGAATTGAGCTTGTAGGTTCACATGGTTGCTCAAGGCTGTGTTCCACAGAGCCATGACTAGTCTGCAGAGGGGGTAGGAATGGGTTCCCCCCTGCTTGTTTATGTACCATATAACTGTGGTGTTGTCTGTCTTTACCAATAGTTGTCTTGGAAGAATAAGGTCATTGAAGGCTGTCAGAGCATTCTGTACAGCTAACATTTCTTTTTGATTGATATGCAGGTGCATCTGTATTGGGTTCCATTTGCTCTAAATGCACTGTCCTGCCATGTGAGCCCCCCATGCATAGTCTGATGCACCTGTTGTTAGGGTTTGGGTGGCAGGGGGTAGAGTGAAAGGGAGTCCCTTGTTGTGGTATCAGGCCTCTGCCCACCAAAGGAACTCTGCCCTTAGGCAAGGAATGATAGGAATCATTGTTTCCAAGTCCTGAGAATGCTGACACCATAGACTTTTTAGATACCACTGAAGTTTCCTCATATGCAGTCTTGCATATGGAATTAGCAGAATGCAAGAGGCCATGAACCCCAGGGCTTGCAGGGTTTTCCTTGAAGAAAGCTGAGTTTTTGTGGCCAGTAGGTTGAAGTAGGTTGTCAAATAAATTTGTTTCTCTGTAGTGAGGAATGCCATCTGGGAAGTTGTGTTCAAGCTTGCTCCCAGGAATACAATCTGTTGGCAGGGTAATAGGTGTGATTTCTTCTCGTTGATGGTGTATCCCAGTGAAGTTAGAAGTCTCTTTACAAATGCCAGGTGCTGTAATAGCAAGTCCCGACTCTCTGCCTGAATCAGGCAATTGTCCAAATATGGATAAATCTGAATATTTCTCTGCCTGCAAAATGCAATGACTGGAGCTAGGCACTTTGTGAATATCCTGGGCACAGTGGATAAGCCAAAGGGAAGTGCAGAGAACTGATAGTGCATGGAGCCTGCCCTGAAGCGTAGGTATTTCCTGCAAGATTCCCTGATTGGGATGTGCAGATAAGCTTCTTTTAAATCTAGGGTTGCCAGCCAGGCATCCTTGGCAAGCACAGAAGAAGCTGTTGAAGAGTTAGCATTTTGAATTTTGGAACCACCAGAAAGGTGTTGAGGATAGACAGGTCCAAGATAGGACGCCAGGAGTTTTTTTTTTCTGGTAACTAGGAACGGTCTTGAATAGAAACCTTGTCCCCTTTGTTCTGGTGGGACAGGTTGAATAGCGTTGATGCTGAGGAGAGAGAGCATTTGTTTTTGGGCCTCCACCTACTGGTTTGGGGGGAGGTCTGGCCATCCACTTGAGGGTGGGAGAGAGTGGAAGTGGACTCGATATTCTAGGGAAATTAGGTTTAAAACTCATTTGTCTTAGGTAATGAATTCCCAGTTTCTTGCATGCAGGGCGAGCTTTCCTCCTAAAGGTGCAAGTATTTGAGCAAGGCTTGGAAGAGGTAAGGATAAGTCATTGTGCCATTTTTCCATAGGGGTGGCTTAATACTCCCTGCTTTGGGAGTGCCCCCCCCCCCACTGCTTAGATCTGTGCATAGTCTGAGACTGAAGTCTTTGTGGTCTGCTGCTCCTGGGTTTGGACTGAGAAGGCCTGGAAGGGACTGGAAAGGATCAGTTCTTTGAAGGCCAACGCCTACTGAATCTAGGTGGCTGCACTTGCAAGAAGTCTTTAACAGTTTGCATAGATTTAGCTTTTTCCTCCATTCTTTTAAGAACTTCTTCTGCTTTGTTGCCAAAAAGGCACTCTTGGTTTAAGGGTGCATCCAGTAATTTGGCTTTAACATGATCTGGCAAGTTTTGTTCCTTAAGCCAAGCATGCCTTCTAACTACAGACCAAGTGGCAGCAGCCCTGCAAGATACTTCTAAAGCATCAAAACCACAATGCAAAGTATGTTTATCAACTTGGCCAGCAGAATGCATTGTAAATCTTTGTGTTCAGTAGTCAGGAACAAACATAATTTTCTGTTTTAGTCCCATAATATGTTGCTGATACTTTAACATATGAAACTAGCAATTTAAAGCTCTAATGACCAGAGTAGCAGAGGTGTATACCTTCTTACCCCATCTGTCTACAGCCCTAGAATCCCTGTCAGAAGGGGTAGGATTTTTGGCAGTAGTAGCCTTAATGCTTTTAGGCCCTTGGGAAATGGTCTCTGGATCCGCAGTAGGATTCTTAAAGAGGAATTTGTGAGAGTCAGGTACTCTGTAGCACCTGTCAGGTTTCCTGTGAGCTGGGGGCAAAGTGTCTGGGGTAAGGCTGGATTCCAAGAAAACATCATCTACAAATTCCAGAACAGGAGGGATAGCTAGAGGCCTGCGCTGAGGCAGGTTTAAGAATTCCCTAAGTCTCTTTTTGGACTGAGAATAGTCCTATCTTTCCCAGCGGAAATGTTCCCTAAGGGTATGCAAGGTTTCACCAAAAGAAAAATCCTCTGGAGGGGAAACAGAGGGAATGGACTCCTCTGCATCAGAATCCTCATAAGTAGATAAGGGTAAATCCTGGTAGTCAGAAGGAATAGAGATATCAGATTCCTGATCAGAAGAATCAGAAGGAAAATCAGTTCTAGGTCTCTTAGAGGGGGAAGTCTGGCTTCCCCTAATTAAGGTAATAAGGTCTTCAGCCATTCTAATCATTTGTTTTTGAGGCATGTAAGCCTGAGAATGCACTTTTGTCGTCAGTTTTCTAGGCGTAGTGCGAGCTTTAGGCCTGAGGAATTTGGAATTTTTAGCTTGAAACGAAGTCGCCGGTTTGAAATGAAAATCTGTAGGTCTGAATACACCCTCAAAAGCCGGTGCCTGCACAGCAGCTCCGGACCAATCCAAGGTAGAGACATCCGCAGGTTCCATAGTCAAAGAAGCATCTCACGGCATACTGGACTCCGACTGGGTCTCAACAGAGGCCTGCGAATCTGTAGAAGTGGGTATCAGGGGGCTGCAAAAGCGCCTGAGTACCAGTGGACTGACGACCAGCTTAACATAAGCGTTGTTGGCAGTTTTGGACCTATGCGGTCTGTCTCTGTCTTTATCCTTACGTTTTTTCGGAAGATCAGTAGTCGGATGGCTTAACGAAGCGATTTCGGTGTACGGAGATCGAGAACAAAAGTATTTAACTACAAAAATAGCACAACGACGAATAGTTTGGGTGTTGAACAAGGCACAAAACTGACAGCGAGGGACGTCGTGGTCTGGGCCTAAACAGGTGACGCAGTAAGAATGAAAATCAGACTTCAGGTCTGAAACTCGAAAACGAAAATTTCAGAAGGCCAACCGGCACTTGCAAACTGCTTCTGCTTCGGGCACCTGATGTAATGGCGTCGGCTGCATGTTTTATACCCCTGACGATCTGATGTCATGGAAGAAGCGACAGCGTCCGATATAGAAATCTCAAGATTCTGGTATTCAGGCTGACTGAGGGCTACCTGCAGGCAGATAACCCAAATGTGATGACTGCAATAGTGAAACACGAAGAACATCTACATCATCTCCCTTCTGGAAAATTTACACAATGTAATTATAATTCTGTAAAGTAATACTGTAATCCCCCTTTGGTCAAAATTCAAATCCTTTATTAAAGCGTTGTGGTCGGATAAATGTGAAGTCACTGACTCATTGTTATTATTTAATGCACTGATTCCAGTGTATGTTCCAAGTCCACAAGTGCACCTCCTCTGGTCCCTCCTTGCAATAGCAAAAAAAAAAAAAAAACATTACCTCAAACTGGAAAAGTAAGAAAATTACACCTTTTGTGGAATTTATATCACTGGGCAAAATATTTGTAATAGAGAATTAATGACTGTGACTTACAGAACTACAAGAATGACACATAAAAAACTAGCTTGGTTAAAACTTTAAAAATTGTTAGATAAAATATGAATGTACTGAAAAAATTACTTCTATTATGAACATTGTATATAGTTAAGATTTGCTTATATTGTTTAACATTTATGATGCATTTGTATTTATGAAAACTTAAAAATTATGTGGAAAAAGGATGCTGTCATGGAGACTAATGCTTTCTTCAGTTAAAGTATGATTAAGAAATATCATCTATGTCCTGGTTAAATAATAGTAGCAAGCTCTTAGTACAGATGTCATTATTATTCTGTCTAAATATAGTTAATATAAATTATGGCAGGTATCACAGCTATGAGTGCTGTTTGATCAATCCTGATATGGTGTGCGTGGATGCAGTTGTGCCTGGCAGCTAGTATAAATGTCATTATTATTCTGTCTAAACATAGTTAATATCAATTATGGCAGGTATCATAGCTTCGAGTGCTGTTTGATCAATCTTGATATGGTGTGCGTGGATGCAGCCGTGTCTGGCAGCTAGTACAAATGTCATTATTATTCTGTCTAAACATAGTTAACATCAATTATGGCAGGTATCATAGCTTCGAGTGCTGTTTGATTAAGCCTGACATGGTATGTCTGGATGCAGCTGTGTCTGGCAGCTGTTGTATGTTGCTGTTTTCATCTCTGGGAAGCTGTGGGTTGCGACTTGTGATCAAGGTTTACTGATGCTTGTGTATTAGGAAGAGACATTTGATGTTTTAGCCTGGAACCAGGGGAAGGGGGTGGATAAAACTGTGATTTGGGATATTTTGGCAGAGAATAGTTTGTTTATACATCTGCTGAGTGAGAGGTGGGAAGACTGGTAGAATGTGTTATCTCTTGTTGTGGCGGCTTGTTGGGAGTTTTTTTTTTTTTATCTGTTTGCTCTCCGTTCTTTTCCTGGCTGCTGCCTCGCTGAAAGTGAGGGAATTTAGGCTTGAAGTTGCAGTGAAGTGAAGCTTTGCTTCAGGTGCATCACGAGCCTCTGGTATGCAGTACACAGACACAATAACAGAAACAGATGGTCCCAGGTTGCTATGGTAATGGAGAAAGAGTGATGATAATATAATAAAAGGGCTATTTTAAACCACATGTACACATATTGATGGTCTCCCAACACTACGTTTTTCTCATTAAGTTGATTCATGATAAAAAAAAATAAGCACAATTTTATATTTAAAATGTATTTGGTCCAAACACATTAAGGACTTGCATAAGAGTGGAAGTCTGAGTTATTGTGAAAGACTAAGAGCACTTGGTCTTGTGCAGTACCCTTTGCGGTGGTCTGGGAGGTGAGCTTGCTCGGACATGTTGGGCATATGGGGATAGCTGATTCTAGGGGTGTTTAGGGTTGCCGGGAAGTGCTAGAGAGTCATCAGATTTCCTTTGTGGAAATATCTGTGGGAATGGAAGGTGTGTTGTGTGGTTCACTGGCAAAGTGGCCACTGCATGGAACAGGCTGGTAAAAATGAACAGGACAAATACTGGTTTGGATATTTTAAGAACAGCCTGGAAACACACCATTAGAACTAGTGAATGGTATGCTGGCAAAACTGGATAGGTATCGTTGCCTGTGCTTGAAGTACTGATATGTATGTATGTAAGGATGGAAATATACTTACACCTATATTTACTACCTCCAAGATGATTGTACCTCTGAGTAGGAGAGATGCCATGAGGTACCACTACCTTAGTAAGGACTACAAATTATACTTTATATACATTCAGAAGGAAGGGTAACTATACAACTTAGCAATTGGTAAACAGTAGGCAAAAAATGCTGAATATAGACATGGGTACAGATAATGCCTTGCTATAATCAAAACTATGGAGGATGCAAAGTATACCAGGGTATCTGAGAGATAGTGGTAGAGAACACGAGAACTGTAATGTATTCAGACCAGGCTACTGCAAAAGATTGTAAGAAGAAGTTGATGTTTGAGTTGTAGGAAGCTGGCAATTTTTGAGGAAAGGAAGATCATTGATACAAATATCACAGACAGAAAGATATGAATATTTCTACAGGCTCTACAGTCCCTCCAGAAGAACAAAAGAATAGGAAGTATACAGGTTAACTTCTTTGGAGGTTGGTTATTACCTCAAAGATGATGCTAGTGTCCTTCTTTAAGACATGCCATTAGAAAAGAAAAATTCTGCAGGATGGAGGAGTTGCACAGTTTGGTCTCATCTTTATAAGGTGGCTTATGGAGTACATTGCCTGGACAACCTTGTAATCCATGGTGCATACACTGACAGTAGGTATCTTAAAAGAAAAGCTAGTAGTACAGAGAAAACATGTGACTTGAATGGACATACACCTTTGCTGTCAAAAGAAGAATGTTACCTAGTGAGTCCATTTAAAAGTACAGCTACCACCAGAATAATTGTTCCACCTACGTACATGCTCCCTTTGTCTTTTACATGTTCCTGTTGTACTCATAATCAGTAATACATTCAACCAATTCTATGGAGAAGGAATTCTGTGGATCTAACATAAATTTTTGAAGAAGCTTCTAATTACTTCATAAGTAAAACAAATTCTCACACATTGTATACTAAGC
The DNA here is from genome assembly GCF_019279795.1 of Protopterus annectens. Classification (NCBI taxonomy): domain Eukaryota; kingdom Metazoa; phylum Chordata; order Ceratodontiformes; family Protopteridae; genus Protopterus; species Protopterus annectens. Next base: position 694,831,973 of record NC_056743.1, read on the forward strand.
CCCTTCCTCCACATACTCCTTTTCATGTTAAGATCCACTGTTCCCACCCTTCATTTTAGGTTTCTGTGGACCAGCACTGAGCCTTCTCACTCCTGTCTCTTCTCTAGACTGTAAACATTCAGTGGCCTCAGTCTCCCCAAGTGTCATCTCCCTCCTCCTTTGAGCAGCTTCTGTACCTTTCGATGCTCTATGCCCTTCAGCCAGGCTGGTCACTGACGATCACTGGGGGGGGCAGCAAGTATTACGCATGGATTTCTACACAATGGTGATGGTCACTATCCAGTACATTAGGTGACACTGGTCTCAATGTGGCTGACACACCAGCTGGATCACAGTAAATGGAGAAGTCCAAATTCTAGTTCCTTAAATCCTAAATCTCCAGATCTTTTTGAAATTATATTTTCCTTGGGGGTCACAGCCCCATTTACAGGAAGATGCACTGAACCCTCCTCTGTGTTATAACTAACCCTGATAGCTGCTAAACCTCACAAGAAGCTATTATCGTTGAAATCTCATTTCTCTTGACATGTCCTGATCAAATGGCCTGTGCTATTTAGATGACTGATCAGGTGACTAGATGCCTTTCCTCAGCAGAGAAGACCAAGAGAACTGAAAGCAAACTGCAGGGCTGGACTTCACCATTGTCCTAGACAACAGGATAATGATACTAATTTGTACTACATGCTGCACAACGGGCACTCCATAAACTGTTACGATGGCTCTGCTCTGTTATATTGAACTGGTTCACCTTTGGCATGATCAGAACACCGGGATGTTTTTCTTATTGTACAGTTCCAGTCACCGCATCTCCAAACAGTCAATCAAACTTCAAGTTTCCAAAATGCACGACTTTGCATCTTTATCATTGAACTAAGCTGTCACCTCTAAAACCATTTATTCTTAGTGTGGTTTTCTTACAGTCCTCCATTCCAATGACTGAAAACTAATTTTACTCTCATTTCACTGCATGCATTTTTGCTTTGCTACAAGAAATGTTTTCACTGAAACATCCTGAAAAAAAAAAAAAAAAAGCTGTGCCATATACAATATCACTAGTGGTATACTGCACATATCGCAGTTATCCCCAATCATGATCCTTTAATTACCAACAATTTAAACAACATCTCATCCACTACAGTCTGCTTACTATCTGTTTTCAGTGGATACATTCTGAAGGCCTTCCTGGTATCCTGGAAGACTATTTCTGCTGAATTCCCTTTGTTCAACTTTTCCATGACAATACTGCAATAAGAACATATGCAAATATCAACAGTAAACCTTTCATTCATCAAAACTGTGTTCTTCAGCTATCCTTTGGCAACTGGTTTGTTTAGAACACTTTTCCATTTCTTCAGTTCATTTCAGATCTTGTATCTGAATTCAGACTGCATGTGGTTTAGTAGTTCTTTTAAATAACTCTTATAAGTTGAATATTTAGAAGTTTTTTCCATTAGATTTCTAGAACTGAAGTGAGACTCCCTAATCCACAGTTACTCAGCTACTTGTTTGAATCTACTGTTAAAGGAGCTGCATAACGCCATCCATTTCCTATCTTTTGATGTCTCTCAGGCAACCTATTTTAGAGAGTTACAAATATCCTTACCAAGACACAAGATACCATCTTCAAGAACTTTGGAGGCAGGCCAACAGGTTCTGAGCATTTTTGTCTTCTCACAGATTTAGTTTGTTTGCCTTGCCTACTTCAGAGAAAACTCTATCTGAAAAGCCCCTCGACCACTACCATCCCCTAAGACTTCCATTGCCGGTAGGGCTAGACTAAAAACTAAGGCAAAACTTTGAAGCGATCCACAACAACTAAACAGAGCATTGCACAAGGGTTGTGTTAGGTTGAGACTTCTGATCTCCTCTAAAAACCTTCCATTTTTATCTTAGGAGTCCAAGTCACCCACTACTCCCATTTTTAGTTTCTACTTACCTGTCAGTCTCACTCATTCCTAATTTTTTATTAATTGACATATTCTTTTTTCATCTTGATGGCTTCCAGGTTGATAACTGGTGAAACATGATGGCCTTTTCCTTCCCCTCTCGTTATTCAATTTCTTGCTGAGTCATCCACTTTTTCCTGTACCGCTGATGTCATCGCCTCTGCAACAGTAACCTCTTTACTCCTACCTGTTACTCTCATTAGAATCTCATCTCATACCTTTTTTAGATCGACCTTTCAATGTCCCAAACCTTTACTCCAGGCTAAGTTTAAACTCCACAGAAGTATGATTGGGGTACTGTAGACAGACAGATAGATGTAGTCTTTTATCCTTATATGCTCTAACTAATCTTCAGATCCTGTCTCAGATTTTTTTCTCCTTAATTTGGCATTTAAACATCTTCATTTTCTAAGAACTTTTCCAACATAATCATACCAAATGTCTCCATGACCAGGATCAACAAGCTCTTCAAAAAATCCATTCAGCTTCTCTACCAGGAATTTATCCTTAATAGTCTACATTCCTTATGCAGCCAGTACATGATTCCTCACTGCTACATCATTCCTTTCCTCTTCTTTCCCTTATCTTAGATATAAACAGTTGTTTCCTGTCCATTGGCATACACCTCATCTTCTTTTGCTATCACGTAGTCAACACCCTCCATTATATGCAGCACCAGACCTCCTCACATCATTCACCACTCCATTTTCTGGAACAAACTATACCTGGCACTGTAACATTCTAGTCTTTACAGTGACTAGGTCAGATATCACTCATCCTGCTACATCCAACCTCCTGTCTAGAAGCACTGCATGGAGCAAAACTATCTTGTTCATCAGACTCCTGGCACTAGTCAAGATTAAGGGTCATCACTATTTTACTTTTCCTCTGTTGGTATCAGCCACTCTAGTAGGCTTTCTTAATACACATAACTCTCCTTGTCCCTCCATATTTTGATATAAATTCACCACCCAACAAGGCTAGCACTGCTTTATTCAAACAGTGTATCAGAATAAACTCATTAGCTAGAAACATTGGAACTCACTAATGATACACCTGTAGGTGACTTCACACTGGGTTTTAACAAAAGGCATAATTTGGCAACTCATTCAGAACTACTGGTCAGTTAATAGAAAATGCATGAGTCCCTGATAGTTCTGCTCACTAGATATGCTTGGTCATCATTAAGAGGTGGCAGTGGGAGTGAAGTAGTTCTTTACTCTTGGGAAAATCAACAGTGACAACTTGAAGATTTCTATTATTTTTTCACTGCTATCATCATGGAGGGCTTCAGGTAAAGGAGGATGAGCCTTACTACATATGTCTCAGTGATGAACCTAAAGTTAGACAGCAAAGAAGGCAAACAGAATAACATAGTACTCTGGATGATTGCTTCTTCTCTTGGAATATGAAGCTAGCATCTGCAGCATAATAACTCAGCAACCACAGCGACTTTCAGGTGGACTTCTTTGTGAAGATCACCACAGCAATGGATGAAGTCAAAATGGTTCACAATGCTTACCTTGACCTGGACAAAGCATTTGACACAACACCCCACTTGCGCATCGTTGACAAACTCAAGAAGTTAGATATAAACCCTTATATCACCCGGTAGATAGCCAGGTGGCTCACAGACTAGACCAAGAAGTTAGAAATGGCCAGTCCACCTCTACAAAGAAGCCAGTCACAATGTAGTTTCTCTGGGATTGGTCCTGGGACCACTTCTCTTAAGTGAAGGCCACTGTCAAGGGCCTCTGGCTGACCAGATTTTCAGACAATTTCAAATTAGGAGCAGCCAAAGAATCTCCCACTGATATGAATATTCACCAGGAAAGGCTGACACAGAGAAATAATTTGTTCAGGACCACGGACTGAAACTAAATGCCAAGAAATGCATAATAGTATCCTTTGGGAATCATTCACCTCTGGTAACTATCTTATTGACAACACACCCCTACAAGTCGGCCTAGTAGTCAGGGACTTGGGGACACACATAGGCAGCAAACTAGCCTTTGATCATCACATGTCTCTACAGTAGTGAGGAAATCATTCCATGTTGTGCAACTTACAATTAAAGGAATGGCACCTAGGTCCAAGTAGGTCATTGTTCAACCTTATTCAGCATTCATTAGACCTATCATTTTGTACAATACCACATTTGGTATGTACCTAACCAGGCACATCCAGCAACTGGAACATCAACAGCAGTTCATCACCAAAAGAATGTAGGCCATAAGTAACATGTACCATGCAGACAACCTCAAAGCCCTATGCCTGTATTCTGTCTGCTACAGGCTGTTGAGGGGAGACCTATGACTGGCATACAAGGCATTATCAGACCCCACTCTGATGGACCTCCTACATATCCACATAACAAACAGTACCAGAATTACCTGTTTTAAAGACTTAAACCTTGCCTATGATATAAATAAGACCTGTTGGAGAGACAGGTATGTATCCCATAGACTACCTCTTGTCTGGAGCAGGTTCCTCACCCATGTGAAGCAGAGTTCCTCCCTAACCCAATTCAAGTGCAACTTGGGCAATTCGATAGGAAACTGGAAATTCATCCCTGCTCTGGCAACTGCATCTCTAATGGACACAAGCAGCTTATAAATGGTTTATCTCCCTCGCTCCTGATTTAAGTGGTTCATCTCCTAAGCTCCTTCTTACACTTTTTAAGGATAACAGCACTTGTCAAAGATTTGGGATGCATGGCTAGGCTTAAAAAGGCCCTTGTGGCCATTAGCCTAGTACATACCTATGAACCTATGGATAAATGGATGTGGGCTGGTGCTGAATGTCACAAAAGCCAGTTCTTAGCAAAGTTAATTTGTTGCATGATCAAGAGAAGAACAGAACAGAACAGAACGGAAAAGTGAAAATTCCTTTGTGTTATTGCTTGGTTGTACGACACGTCAACATTATTCCTATATAGAGCTTTCCAAAAAGAAGAGTGCGTCTTTCTTACAGTAATTATAGAGGAAGGCCAAATGACCTGGGATTATATAAGGATAGATTTCTTTAGCTGTACTTGTTTATACTTTAGTTGAAGATGGACCGTACATTTATCACAGATGTCTTCAAGCAAGTACAATTATAGAGAGGAGGTGGCTTAAATTAGATAATTTAGAAGAAGGTGGAGGAATCAGCAAATGGTGAAACAGCAGAGTGGAAGGTGAGATATCCAAAAGGAAGACACAAATTACACATTCACATAAGAGGTTAGTGTTTCATTGGAATACACCACCTAAATATCTAATGGGGGTCTTGCAATAAAATTAGGAGAAGACAGACTCCAGGTATGATCAAAACATAGATGGTATAAGAGCGGATTAAGATGTTCTGGCAAACAGCTATGTCTTAAGGTGCTGACTTTCAATCAGACTTTGACTTAGATGATATTATGAGCACAGAAATGTGAGGATATTTCTTACTGAAAGACCATACCTCTGAAAATATATACTATATGGGCATATATTATTGAAATAAAGCACTTCTACTGAGGAATAACAAGTTTTAGGCCTTCTGAGCAACTATAATAAGTATAAATGCAGTGTCTGTTATGGAGTTGTCGACTACACAAATAATCAAATACTTGCCTAGATATCCACTCTGACTTCATAAGTCTACATTTTACCTAAATACATACAAGAATAGTCAAAGAAAAAAATATAACAGAATAATCCACTGCAGAAGATCTATTCCAGAACAGGTGGACAGCACTTTACAAAACTTACCCTTCAGACATGAATATTCTTCTTAGACACCTTCTTACAATATTAGCTAATTTAGGAAGGGGCCTTCTTGGTGCATTCACATTCCCTTCCATTCATATTCAACATTTTTCTTCTGAAGTATCCATGCTACAGGGGCAGGGCACACCTAATGTCTGCACACTTTCTCTTAGATCTGGCACTTTCATGTTCACCCCAGCCAGTAAATGAGCGCAGTTGGTGCAATTCCAGAAAAAAATATGAGTATTTTATATTTGCTCTGTTAACAATATATACAGAAAGACCTGTCAGTCTTAAATGGAAATTCAACATCATCTGCTGAAAACAGGCATTGTTCAAGCACAGATGGATGATTAAAGGTATGTGGGACCTAAAAAGGCAGTTCCTTTTTTATTCAAACTGATATATTGTAAGAAAATATGTTTTAACTAACCTCAGGAATCCTCCTTGATAGGTATGCCATTGGGTTGCATCCCAAATATCAAACCAACTAGGGTGGAAAGGTCAAGAAAATAGCAAAAAAGGATCAGAAGATTGAGTCCAAAAGTAGTGAGTTAACAAAGAAGGCCCAACTAAGTCATGGTCAAGACAACAATACTCATAAAATGTGTGAAATGAGAACCAGTTGGCTGTGTCACTGATGTCTGCAAGGGCAATGTTTCTGAAGCAATCACTGGATGCACCAGTACTTTTAATGGATTAGTCTATGAATACAGCATACTCCAGTGAATGGTCATCTGTATGATGGCAAAAGATAATGCAGGTCGCAAAGGAGTTGAAAAGGATTTGCTTTGTAATTACCAGCCCTTCCCTCTATGCAGCAAGAGAGATCAGTGCTTGTTTAGGATTTATAAACTCATTCAGTAACAGATCCTAAGCAGACAGTGCAGACCAATGTTGGAAAGGGCTCTATCTCTCCTTTAGTTTCTGGAACAATAAAGAAATGAGTCATATGGATGGAATGTTTAGGGATAACCTGTAATCCACTTTTGGGAAAAAATGGTCAATCTTAAGTAGCACCTAGTTGTTGCAAAATGACAAATGATTCAGTAAATATGCACACCTATGACTCTGGGAATCTGTAAGCAGAGGTAAAGGCCACCAGAAAATGCAAATTCACAGAAACAAAGAAACAAGCATCAATGAGACCAAACCAGGTGAAGACTGTTAAGGAACTGCCTACCTACCTAAAGATTAAGGCTATGGTCCTGCTCTCTACAAGGATCTAAAGGTAGAAATAGCTGATACAGACAGCCTAACCATGAAATAACTGAGTCCCAAACTATACAGGTGGTTGAGCTAGAGCAGGATCTCATGTAAACTTAAAATATTTGGCAGTATTGGGCACCTTTTCATACAAATGGAGAACCTTTTTTCATTTGCCAGAGTACACCTGCTGGGTGGAAAAATTCCAGGTAAATGTATTTACTTTTAACAACTCTGCTTGTTAATCATGAAGACTACAACAGCAGCCACACCCTGAGTTGGAGTCAACTGTCACTGCAACATACCTCTCAACTGTCAAGAGTTTTGCAGAATGTCCAGATTTTCACCTCATAACATTTTTGGCTTTCTGGCAAATCAATGAGGATTGAATTCATTAAATAATGGACAGTTGCATTCTAACTTACACATGTGATTTCAGTACAATTAAAGCTGTTATTAGGGAGAACTAGGTCATCCTCACTGACAATCAGCAGCTTGTAGGGGTATTAGGAGAACACCCTACTTTTGTATATAAAAATTAGCAGAATCATATGTAGCTATGTGGAAAAGAAAAAAGTAAGGAACAATAGGATGGCATGAGCACTAAAATATGCGGGCCATCTAACTGCACTTTCTGCGAATACTTGATGAGGTGAGACTCATTTGAGTGCCCCTATCTTAAAAGGATGGTGAAATCTTCAGCAGGTGGTAACTTTAATACTGAAAATGTATGTAGGGCCATGTGCAATGACTGCCCTGCATTTTATGTGGGTAAGACTATGAATAAACTGAAAAGGAGTATTTCAGGTAATATTTCTGACATCAGATGTAAATGCCAGAGGGCCGCCTTATCCAAACACTTATTACAACAACTCAGACATTCTGGTTTTAAATTTATTACTCCACATTGTGTGGAGATGGATGATTGAAGGGGGCGTCAGTGGTGTTTTGGAGAAAAAAGAATTATGCTGGCAGCTGAAATTAAATGCTTTCAGAAAACCAGGACTTAACTACCACTGCTCTCTTAAGTGTGTGTTGAATTTACTTAAGCTGCCACACAACCTGTAAAGTTTTTTTTAGAGAATTTGTGAGGAATACTTTTATATACTAAAGGTATCAAACCTGCTAAAAAATAATAAAAATGATGTGTAGAATAAGTATAAATATATTTGTGTTTAGTTACAGTAACCTCAATTCTGATTTGATTAGATTTAGTACGCTCTTGCATAACCAGAGATTAAAACGGTCGATTCAAAACACACATTTTTTCATGCCACTATTACCATAAAGTTTTGGTATAATTCCCCCATTTAGCATACTGGTGCATGCTCATGCACACACCTGCACACTTTTATATACTACTAGTTTACTTCATCAACTGTTTTCTGTATTTCTGTTTGTTTTTTCTACTGGTTTTGATTGTATAAACATTTTTTGAGGCTGTAAACATGAAAACTGTCATGACAGTTTTTTCCCTCTAAACTGCAAAGCACATACATTTTCTCTGAGATGTAAATAACTTAGTTTTTATGCACACTAATACATATGGATGGATGCATGCTAGATATTATTACACCGATATATATTTATATTTATAGTGTTCTAATTAGATAATGTTTATGGTTAGATAGTTACATGTCTATTTTTGTCTTGTATCTATCTAGTTAACTCTTTTTACTTATCTACCTATGTATATGATTTTAGTTCTTGTCACAGACCCGATGAAGGCTTTACTGCATTTGTTAGCCAAAGGCGATTTTAGTTAAAAGTCAGTCCTTTTATATGTATGTTATGATTTTCTTAATACCTAATTTTGGAATGTGGGCTGCAAATAGGTAGTGTTTTCTTTAAACAGGATTTAGTTTGATCTAATCAACAGTAGTGTGTGGGGGTGGGTACTTGCTGTTCTTAAATGCACTTTTATGGCCATGTTTATATTGTTTGCCTAGAATAATGTAGTTTAAAATTAAACAATACATATATTTTCCACACCTACTTCTAAGTGTATAAAAGCTGATTTGTTTAACATTGTAAAGAATTTCTGATTTTTTGTTACTGAGGATCAATTGCCTGTGATGAATAAAGGCTTGATGCTTTGGAACACTTCATGGGTTTCATGATTTTTAGAAATTTGTGACTGAGCTCATCAATGAAGTTTTAAGACTACTACTTTTTTTAATTCATTAAATAATGACACACATTTGTGTTTCAGACTTCTTTTCCTTCAGAAAATGCATACTTATACAAATCCTGTTAGTCTATAAACTTTCTAAAACCTGTCCCCATTTTTAGGCCATTGACCCCATTATTTTAGGCTTTATCCATATTTCTTGTAGTAAGAAACTGACAGGTATGCACTGCAACCATTGGGAAACCACTGAATAGAACTGGAACAGTCTCCTTTATTACTAGGGACCTGAGATATCGACACAACACATCTCTCAGCAGCAGGCACAAATGATTAGTTTTGTTTCTCTTATTTGCAATTTGCAGTAAGGAGTTGCATCTAAGAGAAAGGCATACATTAAACTTCCTTCTCACAGGCTGCAAGATACATCCATGGTGAACCTCTCACTTGCCCAGCTTCACCAAGCAGAAGAGGGAGATAACTGCATTCTCCAAAGTGGAAAAAGTTCACTGTTGCTAATGGCTCACTTCTGGATGATCTGAATAAGACCTGATTCTTAAATCTGTAGTTCTAGGACAAAAATGGAGTAGTTCAGTAAGTCCACCAGTGCACTTACCTCATCTGTAACATGAACTACTACGACACTGGTGCTTTTCTCTATGGATTCGAATGAGATGATCACTGTATTTCTGCTATACAGTACAACCACATATCCCCCCAGCCTGATGAGGTACCAATGGATTGGTTGGTAGACTGAATTAGGGCAGGCTCCACAAACAGCTCTGCTCCATGACCTTCAGGACATGGAGACTGCGTGAAGCTCTGACTGTCTGATGTGGAACCCATCTCCTAGTGGGGCCATTTCCTCTGAATCACAGAACAGCCAAGGTAAGCTGCCATCCACACTAATGAAGGACCTGTGTCAGGTTCATCTGCTGGAATTGCAGGAAAACTTGATGACTGGTGGACTTAGTGAACAGTCTGACACAAAGAGAATATCTGTGACTGGGGAGTGGCTCTGAAACCAGTGACTGTTTTTAGTCCACAGTGACATTTTACAGTCCCCTGAAACATCAGCATCCTCATCTATGCAAGTTGCATCATTACCCATTAACATGTGAAAAGTTCTTACACTGAGTTTATTAAAAAAATAACAATAATAATATGATCTTTCTTATGAACAGGTCACACGTATGCACGTAATTAAATTGATTGGATGTTTGATGTTAAAATGGTTCATAGGTTCATAGATTAGTACTAAGCTAACTGCCCTTCTGGGCCATTTTAAGCTTAGCCAATTACCCCATATGAGAATCAAACCCTGTACCATGTCTCTGTAAGGTAAACACCTTAACCATTATGCCAAGCTCCCATTATAAAATAACTAAAATACTTGTAAAGATATTGAATTTTAGAGCATTCATGGGGAAAAGGTTATTGTTTTCTATTTATGCACTGGATCAACCAATAAAATATGTAAAAAATGTCATGGATTATTGAAGCCATGGAGCTCAAGACACTTTTATGATCTCCTGAGCCTTTCCATAGGCTGGAATAACTGACAGTGGACAGTGTCCAGCTGTGTTCCTATGAAGGCAATCTGCTAAGATGGTTTCAAAGAGAACTATTTCATAAACAACCCTGGGAATGCCTCCATGTAAGTATTCATTCTAGGGTCTCAATAAGGAATTCCTTTGATTGAATCCCTGGGATCTAGTCATCCAGGTACAAAAACAGATATAGGTTCATAGGTTGGTACTAGGCTATCAGCCCTAAGGCCTATGCAAGCCTAGCCATAACAATTCCCTGGAAATTTTTTCCCACAATATTTACTTCTCTGGGCCCCTGTCTAGCAGGGTGACTGACATGATCCCTGGGGTGAATTTCCCATCTCCCATCCAATCAAAGCCGACTCTGGTGGGATACAAACCCACAACTTTTGAATCCCTTTTACCATTTTACTTAGAGGTGCTTCTCCTGGTTACTATAGCCACCACCTTGGTAAACACTCTGCGTACACAGGAAAGCCCAAAAGGCAAATTCTACAGTCAAAGAGGTAGATACCCACAGTGATTTTAAGAAACACAGTGCAAGCACCCAGTCATTTATCTGCTAAGAGGCATCTGTCATATCCAGTTATAGTATTCAAGTGTCAGTAGGAATTTGTCTCCCCTGGAGTTTCACTATCCACTGCGAAAGAAAAGGAATATGCTCAGTAAAGTTGCCAAGAACCATGATGGGGCAGAAGTCATATGATTATTTTAGTATTACAAAAAAAGAGAAGCACAATTTCTGGCATTATTCTGAAAAATTAAGAGTTCTACAACCCATATTGCATGTTGACTATAGGTCTATCTCAACAGGTCTGTGGAAAAAGTTTAATTTCTTCTTGGAGATCTTTATGGCTGATAAGAGCTCTAAGACATGGTCAGCTGTAACCACATTGGAAAAACAATCATTTATTGTGGTGGCTGTCAAAGCTAGGGTAAATGCAGTGAACAGCCCCATGCTCAACAGTAGCTAGGACTGTGGCAGCTGGGCTTACATATTCATTTCTTTGGTCACATTAGATGGCACTAGACAGAGCAAGACTTTGTGATATTTGAATATCTTCTGCAGTCCATGAGCATGCTTCTAATGCTTGATTGATTAGACTAGCTTAGAAGAAGAAGAGTTAGTGAAGCACAAAGGGGGCTTATAAATAATGTTTAGAGTGAAGATTACATACTTCTTCTTCAAGAGGTCAGCCAGCATGATCTGAGTAGGCTAGCTTACCTACTCGGGCAAATGACAGAGGTGCCCAGGGGGGATAGCAGTGAGAGGCCATGGCTGTCTCAACTGTCCTGGGGGTGATGGAGGTGGTTGTGGCTCACCACTTGGATGACACCTCATGGGAACAGTTGGAGTTACACTCATGGAGCATGAACCTGTGAGCATGTGCTGCCATGATGCACATGTACATAGTTGGGGAATAAGTGTAGTCAGACATGTCCAAAAAGGCAGCCTGCATGCAGTCGAGCCTGAGAAGCTACCATGCGACTGAGGAAGTTCTCCACCTGGAATGGATAGGCCACATCACAAGACAAGCAAGATGACCCACTCCCAGCCACCAGACTCTAGCTGCTGGGGAACTGATGGACCAGCTAGGTTACCCAGGCAGGAAAGAATGTGTCATAGGGCTCTCACCTGTCCTGGAGATGCCCAGCTCCCACCTCACTGAACAAATGGAACGCTGGGTGCATGCAGAGGAACCTTAAGGTGTGATCCTGTGGAGAGGTATTATACCACATGGAAGCCTGCCCGGAAGATATAAACTTGAGTCTTGATCACTTTCTCATTCATCCAAGGCACACTGAGAGAGGAAGGCTTCTTCAGTACCTATTATATTAAGGAGGACTAAAAAAAGACAGGTGTGACAATGAACTGAGGTGCTAAGCCTCAGTGTGGTAGGGGAGAACACACTCTTACCACCCCTCCAGATTTTTATCCTTCTTCTCTGTTGGCAAGGTAGCAAATTTCGGTGATGTCTGGTACATGTGTTAGACCAAGAACATAACACATGAATCAGCCTAAGGATGCCTGGTCAGGATCTTAGTCAAGTCAGCTGAAGTGTTATAGAAACCATCCATTTCCATAACAGCAGAATTGTATTGTTTCTAAACTGCACATATACAGGAATCTTTGCATTGAATGCCTCAAATTTTCCTGAAAAGGGAGTCATCTGTAGCAGCTGTAGTGTGGAGCAAAGTATTATCCTTCTTTCTCATGGAAATAATGGCTTCTCAGTTCTCAGATTCCTCCTGACAGGATCATAACAGGAAGGGAGTGCCCCATACCCCACCAGCTCCAAAAGAGAGAAATTCAAGCATGATCACCATGTGTAGGGTTGAGCCTGTAATGGTAAGCCTGCTTTCAGGGGTGCACAAGTCTTGGTGCCAGCACTGAGCTAGGTTATGAAAAACTGCAATCCTTCAGTTGCATGGACAGGTTTCACCAGAATTCAAATATCTGCCTAAAGTCAAATGCCTGAAGAATGAGTCTCACTATACCAAGAGCTCAAATACCTTTACTTGTCAACAGCATCAAACCGTTTGCACGTAAAAGGAGACCCTACATACATCCAACAACCAATTAATCTTCCAAATCTGTTTTCATCCAGTTCAAGGTTGCATGGGGTTGAAGTCTAGCCAACCATGCAGTAGGAACAAGGTAGAAGCCAGTGGCAGATAGAAAGTCAGTCACATGTACATACATATCCATACTGCTATTGGCATCTAGGGACATCCTGGTATTACCAACCTACAGCATGTATTTGGAATATGTACGAAAACAGCCTGACAGAAACCCATGTGAACATGGGAAGAACTTGGGAACTCCACAAAGCAGGTATATCAGCTATGAGTCAGTCGAGAGGGTTAAGCAAGCGAGGCAGCAATGCTAACCTCTGCATCACCATGCCACCCATTGCCAACATGTATGGCTATTTAAAATTCCTGACATTTTAAACTCTAGTCTGAGTATGTATTCACTTTTCTTTTCCTGCCTACTATACATTCTGTCCCATAGTATGAATTACTGTGCGAATACTTGATACTTGCTTACCTACCATATATGATTGTCTCACTGTCTATTCCTACCTCACTTTTAAAAAGGAAGGCCTCAACATTCAGAAGATTACTCTGGTGAATAAAAAAACAGTAACTAAATACTGAATACCTATTACAGAAATATTTGTTTAAGGAAATACCTACACAAACAAATTAAAATCCAGGATCTGCCTGCAATCCAGTATCTTTATACACTGAGAAGCCTACAGAGAGCCACCAAAATACTAAATGTCATCCTGCAAACAGTCTGTTTATGAGCCTGTCATTGGGTAAAAGATACTGCAGTAATTGATGCAGGATAACTAGATTCAAAGGCAGTTTTTACCTGAAGGTGATCAGACTTCTTAACTCCAACATTAGGTCTGATCGTTGGCAGGTCAGGATGTTGGGACTTCCCATTCACTGTGTGATATTATTTTATCTATTATTTATCAAGCCCAGCCAACCATTATAAATTATACCACCAACCCAGATGTAATACTTTTTTTCTCCAGCTGCTACTGCTATGTGTTTGTTCACCCATAATATGGTACATGGTTCATTTGCAATACTATTACTTGAACATTGCAGCTAGATTTGTGTTTTTAGTATCTTAACAAGTGTGCGTTTCAAGGAATATATGTAGCTATATACTTAGGTGTAGAGTTGATTTATATGATGGTGGTAGTATTATTATATGTTGTTTTAAATTATGTCTTTCTATGTATGTGATTTCTTTTTTGTCTGTCCATGATGTGCTGATTGCATGGAATCTCACTGAATCTACACTTGTGTAGATCTAAATGACAATAAAGTTACTTTTGAATTTTGACTTTGACTATAAATGGAATTTGGGCTATACAAATTCTTAGTAGAAACATATTTAAAAGTATAAGAGGAACCACATAAAATGACTATTTAAGAAAATGAAAGATTAATAATGTAAATAAAAAGGTGCAGTTGAGATCTACATAACTATTTGTTAAACCAGAATATTTTCAAGTAATCATATAATCCCAGAAGTTCCATCAGAAGGCTACACAATTAATATTAACACCATGCATAATTAAATGTAGAATGGTGCATACCAGGACTGATTTTATGAAGGTAATAGACATTTGAATTTGTAACCAAGGTCTAAGCAATCTGCATAGCTCACACTGGCCAAGAGCTTGTTGTTCTCAATAGTCTTATCAAGGTACTATCAGGCTGTAATGCATTGGTACAGTCAGTTATTCTCTCAGAAATTGTAGGACTTCCGCATCCAGTCTACATATGAAGGAATGTACCTGTCTCATAGCCTTTCTCCAGACCTTGGATGAAGCTGTGGGCATTGGCTTTCTGGGCTGCTGCAATCACATCATCTATGCTGCAATTACTGAGGCCGTATGAAATGTTGTCTTTGATCGATGCAGCAAAAAGAACAGGCTCCTGTTCCACAAGTGCTATCTGGTGGGAACAAAAAGACAGACATTATCCACAGAAGCAATGCAATATAAATAATGTAATAACATTTTAAACTTAAAGAAGCCAAGAGGCTGTACAAACAAAAACTAAATCAGAATATATAAGCAAATGTCTGGCTTGCTTAATCTTGTCACTCTGTAATTCTGGAATCATATTTTCAAAGGTACTAATTTTCAATTGATTCTGTCTTGGTTCTGTCTAATTATGGTTTTATTATGTTTTTTTTTAATTAAATTACTTATTTCTCCCAAGCTGGTTAGAAGAAAAGAAAAATACACGTCTCTACTACTTATGTTGCAATGTGATTGATATGGATACACAGCTTAGACTCAGAAAACGAGTTCTTCCATTACACTGGTTATTTAGCTATTGAAGGAAGAACTGAGCACTTTCAACAAGGCAAACAATGTTTCAAAGATAAGATTATACGGTTTCCTATATTACATTTCACAAATGGAGTTGAACATGCATTCTGTTTTCTTTTGATGAAAATTTTAATTGATTTATTAATACTATTAAATGTATCTGACTCCCACAGTAACCCCATGAACAGCAGTCACCATCCAAAGAGTTTGGAAGGCACATAGTGAATGGAATTAGACTGCCAAGCCATTCTTATATCTCAATCACACACACTGTACATACATATACGGACAATTTGGCAATGCCAACCAAACTACTGCATGTCTTTGGGATGTGTATGAAAACTGGAGAGCCTGAAAAAAATCATGTGAACACAAGGAGGATATGCAGCCTCTGCTCAGAAGGAACCAGGCAACATCCCCACCCACACAGAAACAGTTTAATACTTTCAATTATTGAATCTGATAATCCTAATTAATGGTGCACCTTCAGTAAGGACCTACTTTATTTATGTATGTATGTATGTATTTATTTATTTGAAACAGAGATATCTATTTGTTATCAGATAAGTACTGCTCAGTTCAATGTGTTTGCCATGTTTCAGATTTCCCACACATTTCATAAGGTACAGAAGCAAGTTAGTCAGCACATTAAATAACTGGTTTGCCCTTTATTTTTTTACTGCATAGAAACTTATATCACCATTTTGAGCCTGCACCTCAAATGCTCTCCCCTCTTTTTGTGTACTCCAGCTCTGCTCTCTTGTTCCTTTAAAAATATTTATTTGAATGCTGCTGACTACCTGCATTTTATTCTTTATCTTGAATTACTTGAAAGTTTTTATCACATTCAGCCTTCCTCATTAACAGTCGCCTTTGCTATTTTCCACATATGATTCCAACTGAGTACAGTATCTGCACATATGCAAAGGCCCACCTAACCATATGCACATATGCAAAGGCCCATCTAACCATATCCACATATGCAAAGGCCCATCTAACCATATGCACATATGCAAAGACCCATCTAACCACCAGAGAGAGTATATCCAGAGGTTTATGCACTGAATAGGATGCAGTTATGCTTCTTTGAGGATAGCTTTATAAAAGAATAATGCAGAGTAGTGCAGGGTTAGATGCATAGGAGTCCAAAATTGGTCCTAGTAACCAGAAAATGATAGTGGGCTGAAGAAGCAAGTCTTATTTCTACAAATCTGATTGGTATGACACTTTGATGAGATTACTGATGATTGGTCACCTGCAATTTCACAAATTAATTTGTAGAGTTTTCGTGACAGTCAAGAGGAGAAGGTAAACACTTGCACCACACCACACTCATCACATAGACCCACTAAACTTACACCACCAAAATCCACACATAGAAACATAAAAACATTCACGGAGGCTCTCAATAATGATCTGCTCAAGCAACAGAGACCTCCAAAGCAGAAATGCAAGCAACCTCCATCCCCCAACACAACCCAAATGACACATAGCCCACATACTTAGTGTAACACTCAACCACAGCCCATAAGGCAAAACAACGTACCCAACACACTAGTCATAGGTGACTCTATAGTCAGGCACACTGATGTCCCACTGACCAGGCTAATCAAGGAGAAGGTTAATGTCAGCTGCCTGTCAGATGCCAGGATCTGCCACATAACCCACGCACTCAGGTCACTCCACAACAAGTACAAATATGACTCTGTCATTGTCCATGTTGGTGTGAATGACCTGAGATGTACCTCTCTGGACTACATGAAGAGAAAAATGGAAGAGCTCTCTGATCTTGTAGCCCAGGCAGGTATGACCCTAGCCCTGAGTAGCATCCTGCCATCGCCCAGAATGATATTGCAGTACAAGGACAAAATGACTGACTTCAACAATTGGCTAAGCTTCTGGTGTCATTCTAAAGGGATCCAGTATCTGTCTGCCTGGGACGTCATGGTCTACAGACCATGATGCTTTGCCAGACATGGCCTGCACCTATCGCCCCTGGTATTCTGGATATGGGCTAAGGCTCTTGCTGTCCCTGTAGTGCCTTTTTTAGGCAAGGTAAAAATGACAAATTCACCACCGTAACAAGAACAGGCAAACAAAAACTGAGATAATGCTACTCAATGTTAGAAGTCTAAATCTCAAAATGCACTCCCTCGAGGCACTCCTTAAAATGGAAAACATTGATATCTGTGCAGTGACTGAGACCTGGTTCAAGGCTCCAATGAGCACCCCTGCATTACCAGGCTATAACGCATTCCACAATTATCAGCCATCTAACCTGGACCGGAACACCAAAGGCAGAGGTGTGTCCACATTCATTAAGGATATCCACACCTCCAGGCTAGTTGCTCAGCATAATGTATCCAAGGTTATCCAAGTGCAACTAACTCTGGGCAAAACTGCAATCCAAATTGTAGCTTGCTACAGATCCCCCACCATGCCCCAGAATTCCTACTCCTGTTTTCTTGATATACTGGAAAATATTAGGGTTCAACCAAATACCCTAATAATGGGTGATTTCAACTACCCCACCATTAACTGGGAAAACTACTCATGTACCAACTCCTTTGCTCAACGCTTTCTGGAATTCATAAATTCCAATGCCCTGGATCAACTTATCCACACCCCCACCAGGGGCAACAATATCCTAGACCTAGTCATTACCCACATGAGTGACCAGTGTTCCACACCTGAAGTCAACTCCTCGTTGGTCAAATGAGACCATAAGCTAATCACCCTAGATATCCACATCCCGCCCTCACCCCCTATTAAGGAAACCATGGTAAAAAAATTCTCCAAAGCCAAATTCATGCTTCTTAAGACATTAGTGGCGAACTTCATGACACCCTTACAGATGGACAATACAGTTATGAGTGCTAAATCCCACATAAATGCACTCTATAAGCACTTACATGAGCACATGGATCGTGCTATCCCAAATAGACCCAAGATGCTATTCTCAAAAAAAAGGAAGCCAATCTGGTGGTCCCCTGCCATAAACAAACTTTACAACAGAAGGAACAATCTGTTTCAAAAGAGTAAAATCCCATGAGTGGAGGATCTCCCTGGTTAGACTAAGTAAGAAGCTGAGATCCCTTATAAAATCCTCCAAAGCTAGCTACAAAAACAAAATTGCCACTGATTCTAAGGACAACTACAATGCATTCTATAACTAAGTCAAGAATCTCAATGGCAACACACATATCTGCTCTGAGTTACAGCACAACAGCATGAAAATTACATAACCAACTAATATTGCCAACATTCTGCCTGATAGGTTCAGTGCTAACTTTACCCCCATCTCACCCCCTAAAGGGCCCATATCTATACAGGAAGAATGCAGAGTCCCTGTAATCACAATTATGCAGATAAAAGCTGCACTCTTAAAGCCAAAAACACAGCATCCATGGGACCGGACAACATCCCAGGCTGCGTTTTACACGAACCTCAGAATGAAATGGCTCCCCACCTAAACACCAGGTTCAATCACAGCCTCACGTCAGGCTTTGTGCCCACTGAATGGCACACAGCAACAGTTATCCCACTCTGTAAAGTGGG
This sequence comes from Protopterus annectens, assembly GCF_019279795.1. Lineage (NCBI taxonomy): Eukaryota > Metazoa > Chordata > Ceratodontiformes > Protopteridae > Protopterus > Protopterus annectens. Next base: position 694,850,966 of record NC_056743.1, read on the forward strand.
AACCACCACTGATCCTGGGAACTATCACCCTATTAGCCTGACGAGCCTGGTCTGCAAGGCCATAGAACATATCATCATGGAACTCATAAACAAAGACATTGGTAACCTCCAAACTCTGTGCCCCTACCTAGTTACAGTTTGTTAATGGCAGATCATGCCTCCTGAACCTGACTGACGTCTTTGAGGCAGTCACCAAAGCTGTAGATGAGAGTAAGGTGGTTCACACAGACTGTCTTGGCTTCCCCAAGGCTTACAACACCATCCCCCATTCTGGAATTGTAGCTAAACTGACTAAACTAGGTAAAAATCCCTACGTCGCAAGATGGGTTGTCAACAGGCTCACTGACAGAACCCACACTGTAAAAGTTACAGACTCCAAATCTGACTTTAAACCAGTGACAAGTGGAGCACCACAGGGTTCAATCCTGGGATGTCGCCTGTTTGGTATCTACTTCTCTGAAGTGCAGGCTAACACACAAGGCCTTTGGCTAATGAAGTTTACGGATGACTGCAAACTAGGAGCCATAGTTGAGTCCCCAAATGATGTGGACATCCTACAGAAGGGCCTCACTGAGACAGATGCCTGGTGTCAGAGCCATGGCCTCAAGCTCAATGCCAAAAAGTGCATTGTCATCCCCTTTGGTAAAAACTCTGTACCCATGAACTACTACACAGACGGCAGTCTACTTAATGCCGAATGTGTGATAAGGGATCTTGGGACCCAGGTGGACAGTAGTCTCTCCTTTGATAATCACATTGCCACAGTAGTCAGGAAATCCTTCTACATGGCACACCTCATCACAAAAGGGTTCTCATCCAGGAAAAAAGAGGTCATTGTTCCCCTCTACTCATCACTCATTAGACCCACTATAGAGTACAATGCCCCTTTTGGAATGTACCTCACAAGACATCTGCAGCAGCAGGAAAGGCCACAGAAGTACCTCACAAAGAAGATTACTGGCCTCAAACAGATGCCCTACACTGACCGTCTCAAAAAACTTCAGCTTTACTTCATAGCATATCGCCTACTCCGAGATGATCTCTGCCTAACATATATAGCTATGTCAAACTCAGAGCTGTTGGACATGCTACCCCTAAAGAAATCCCAGTCCCTCCGAACTACACACTCTAGAGACCTAAACCTTGTCACCACATTAAATAGGACATACAGGAGGGATAGATTCCTGTCCCAGAGACTACCCATACTCTGGAACAATCTACCCATCTATGTCAAGCAAAGTTCCTCATTAGCACTCTTCAAGAAAAATCTTGATGAGTGGATGGGAAATAGGAAATACATCCCAGGGATCACTTCTGTGGCTCTACTCGACAGTGGCACAGGAAAATAACTTTCTTGGGTGGAGTAAGCCAGGGAACCTTGTTGGCTAGGCTTACTTAGGCCTTGGGCTGATAGCCTAGTACCTACCTATGAACCTATAAAAAATGAGAGAAATTTAGAGATAATCAGTGTGTTGAACTTTGCTGCAGAGTACACAACTGTAAGTAACATTTCATGCTTGCAACTGCAGTCTTTCTTTATAGCTAAAATATCCACTTAATTTTGAGATATGGTGCCCTAATGCTAGTTGTTCTAGTACAAAGTCATAAGTTTTTAATAAAGCGCTCCCATCAAATCTGTGCTTTCAGCTACACTACAGTCTCTCACTCATCTCAGCATTAATGGCAAATAGTAAAAAGTCAAAGGCAGGATGTGATAGTCATTAAAATTTACAAGAAATAAGTCACTTCTGGTGATGAGAATAAAGCTATACTAATGACTATAAATCTCTACAATCAATCTGCAGTAAAAATGATCTGCCTACTTCAGAGGTCCACTGTGGGTTAGCAAACAGGCTAGGAAGAAAACTGAAACCTGTATTACTATTTTTGAATAAGTAATTGCAAATAAAACTGCAAGAAGAAGAATTAGTCATCCAAGTCAGCTTCATTTTAGAAGACTTATCTGATTTCCCACATGTAGATGTTCAGGGAAGACACAATATAACAAACCATCTAGTGACAGAGTAAATTGTTTCATACATCACTATATTTTCACCATATACTGGATGTAGACAAGCGTATACTGCGGTGGTGGTGCTGCAGTAGTGTTGTCGCCTCACAGTTAGACGGTGCCCGTTCGATTCTCAGTTAGAGCGTCTTCTGTGTGGTGACATGCATGAATGGGCATTCCTTCGTTGAAGGTTGTGCATTAGGCCTGGCAAGCCAGCACTTAAAAATCTACTGCCAATCATTAGCGGACTGGAGTTCTGCTGTGGCGACCCCTAACCGGGAAAAGCCGAAAGACACAAACAAACAAACTGGATGTAGACAAGCACATATACTGCTGCATTTTAAGACTTTTGAAGAGGAAAATATTCAGAATATTTCAAGAAACAAACAGAAAGCTACATTTATAGATAGAATATCATGAACCAACAGGAAACAGGATCCAAAAAATGTTTATTCTTCTTTAGTGCCTCGACTGAACCAGTCTTCAGGAAGTATACAGTACAAATGACAAAACATTCCCCTTAAATATCCCACCTTAATCAAATAGTTATAGCAACAATCAACTAATTAAATCAAGTATTTCCAATTGATTTCACAGTTAAGGCCATGAGGAGACAAAGTATTATACTTTAAAATAAATAAAGATTCCTTAAAAAGTAATTTATTCTTTAACATTTCACCATCACCTAATTTAACAAAAACTTTATCTAAAATAGTAGCTTGCAACAACCTATAATCACTTTTATGATACTGTACAAAATGAGTTGTAATAGAACTTTCCACTCTACATTTCTTTGTCTCTGACATGTTCTTGTAGTCGATATTTAAACATTATTTTAGTCTCCTCAATGTATATTAAATTACATGGACAGCGTAAAGCATAAATAACACCAGAAGTAGTACATGAAAACCTAGCTAATACAGTAAAATTCTTATTACCCAATTTGTAAAATGTTTGAACAAGTAAAGCACAAACATTACATTTCCCACAAGGAAAAGTGCCCTTAGGTAATGGATTGTCTACTAGACATTCTACAGGGGCAATAAAATATGATTTAATAAGTTTGTCCGCTATACCGACACCTCTCTTATAAGAAAAGACAGGAAATCCATTTAGTAACTTATTTAACTTTCCATCCCTCAATAAAAATTTCCAATAATATTTAATTTGTTCTTGCATCTGTTCACTCAAGATGTTATATAACATAACTATATAAAACGTATTTTGAGAACAAGTCTCATTTTTATAATGCATACATTTTTTACCTTTAAATTTTTTAGCAGTTACTAAATAATTTGCACTAATTTTATCCAAAGCATCATGAATAGTGAATTAAGAATACCCCCTATTCAAAAACATCTGAGTAGTTAATGTGATAGCTTTAAATAAATCAGTTGTATTATTGCAAATTCTACATAAACATAGTAGTTCCCCATAAGGTAGGGAATTAATTAAATGTCTCGGATGAAAACTAGAGCCATGCAGAAATTGCCCCCATCCTGAAATTTTCTAAACATTGAAGTAGAAATTTGACCAGTGCTAGTACCCATCAAATGCACATCTAGAAAATCAACTATCTGTCCAAATTGCAAGCCATCAAAGGATAAATTAAATTCATTACACTGTAGGTCATTAACAAAACTCTCAACTTCATTAATGCCATATTGGCATACAAAAATCAAATCATCTACATATCTATAAATACTTTATGACATATTTTTTTGTAAATTTCATGATGATAGATATATCTCTTTTCAAAACAGGCCATAAAAATATTTGCATAAGTAGGGGCAAAAGGTGCCCCCATAGCTGTGCCTTGTAGTTGATGAAAAATCTGATTATTAAAAAGAAAAATAATTGTTATTCAAACTAAACTCTATCCACTCAATAATATAACTTGATAGTGGGCATTCTTCTAACATAGATTGTAAAGCAGTAATGCCATCCCTGTGTTTAATACTTGTATATAAACTTCTTACATCCAGGGTTATCCAATACATATTTGAATTCCAATTAATTACCAAAATTTTATTAAGAAAATCAAAAGTGTCCCTAATATAGGAATCTAGCTGCTGAACATATGGCAAAAGAAATTCATGAATAACAATACCAATGCTGTGCAAAAAATAATTTGTAGCAGCAATCATGGGCCTACCAGGTGGAATAGCCCCACTTTGTTGTACCTTATGTAGTTTAGGCAGGCAGTAAAAGGTAGCCATAGTACATTTATCTATATTTAACTTTTTATTCACATCTTTTTTAATAAAATATCCTAAACGTTGGCCTTTATCTAACAACATCAAATATTCATGAAGTGCCCCATAATAAGTTAATAAGAAAGCTACATTTAACTTTCAGACTGTCATGTCACAGCCAGGTTTATTATTTTATTTATGCTTTGTTGACTGCGTTAGTTCCACTAGGCCAGTGTCCTCTTTTCAGGCAATACCTGAAGTGGAATTAATACTGACTAGGGGAAATTCGGCCAAGGTACCAGGTAACCCCCCCCCCTTCAATAAGTGCTGTAGGATCTTTTACATTCACCTGAGCTATCACCATCTCAGGCAGATTGGGCCTTGGTTTAATGTCACATCCAAAGGATGAACTAGAAGTCCCATTATTATAAACTCTATAATGTCCTAAATGACACAGATGGAAAGTAGGTCTGAAAATTAAGATGCTGTTAAGAACATGCTGGTGACTGTATTAAAGGCAATGATGCTACACTTAGGGAGAAAACATGTGACACTTAAACAGCTTTGCAGCAGAAACATACATCAAAAAATGAAAACTAAATTCAGTAGTCATTTTAAATCCAAAACAGCATACAACAGTTTTAAGAAAAATCACGTGCAAAAAATACTGAAACATTAGAAATGTACCATACAAGACTAAGGGTGCCTTACAACATCTGTAATTTTTTGGACATAGGCAGTGACTTAAAGTACATTATTCAGAATTGCTCATCAGCCAAGCTAAGAAAAAAGCACTTACATGACCAGTAATCTTTTCATAGAGTTATAAGAACATGACAGAGGTATTATAAAATTAAAGGTTTGAGTCAAGAATACAGAACAAAAATAGAAACATGAAAGCTGCGCAATGTGTACAGCAAAATTGCAATAAATCAAGAAAAACTACAGACGCAACACGACTAAAAAGTACAGTTGTGTACACTTACCATAAATGTAGATGTTCGAGTGTCTTCACTGTTGCAGTCATGACTGTAGGGTTCTCCTCTGTCGGCAGGCAGTCCTCGGTCGGCCAGAATCCCAAAGTCTGGGTCTGGCGTCGGCTGTTCAGCCATGCTCCCTGACGTCAGAGCGCCAGGAGTACAAAGCTGACAGCCGACGCCATGTTCTCCAGTTTTTCTTGCCCCAGATGTCAGGAGTCCCAAAATGAGTAAGGTCCCATACCCTTTGCAAATACACCTCAGAAGAATGCTGAATTAAAGGAACCACACAAAAGTAAAAATAAGAGGAGACAGGAGGGAGGGAAACCCAGACTGCAACAGTGAAGACACTCGAACATCTACATTTATGGTAAGTGTACACAACTGTACTATGTTCATCGTGTTTCACTGTTGCAGTCATGACTGTAGGGTAGAATCCCAAAGCAGAATGAAGGGGAGGTGGTCATAAAGTAGAAGGGGCGACTAAAAGGCCCTGCAAGACTGCAGAAGCAAAGCCTGCCCTAGACTTAGAGTAGAGAGGTAGATTGTAGTGCTTTAAAAAAGTATGCACTGGACTCCAAGTTGCAGCTTCCATAATGTCTTTGGTAGGAACTCCCCTGAGGAAGGCAGCTGAAGTGGCAGCAGCTCTGGTGGAATGAGTCCGTATACTCCCTGGGATTTGTTTTCCATGGTGAGAGTAACAAAATCTGATTCCATGAGCAATCCATTTAGAAATGGTCTGTTTTGAAATGGCTTTACCTTGTGAACTTGAAGCATAAGAAACAAACAATTGCTCTGATTTCCTGATGTCCTTGGTTCTGTCCAGGTAAAAACTTAGTTGTCTGTGTACATCCAAGGAATGTAAGATCCTTTCCCCTTTATTTTGAGGAATGGGGAAAAAAGTTGGCAAGTGAATAGTTTGATTTAAAGCCACTTTGGAAACCCCCTTAATCATGAAAGTAGGATTACTCCTTAAAGTCACCCTGTCTTGATGAAAAATAATATAAGGTTCCACAGCCATAAGAGCTTGCAACTCTGAAACTCTCCTGGCAGAGGTCAGAGCTAACAGGATGGCTGTTTTCCAAGATAAAAACTTGATGTCAGAAGTGGCAGCAGGCTCAAAAGGAGGTAAGGTGAGCTTTTCCAAAACATAGTTGAGATTCCATGCAGGAATGGGAGGAGATCTAGGGGGCCTTAAGTTCTTAGCTCCTCTGAGAAACTGTCTCATGATCTGGTGGGAAAAGATTGGAGGGTCTGTATTATAATGAGCAGAAATAGCAGAGGCATGTATCTTAATGGAGGAGAAAGAGAGACCCTTATGTAAGAGGTCTGTCAGGTAAAGTAAAATCAAAGGAATGTTAGGAAGAAGAGGATCAGAATCCTGAGCCTGCATCCAGGAACAAAATCTTTTCCATTTTCCTGCATAAGATTTTCTAGTGCTAGGACGTCTGGCTTCTAAAATGACATCCATAACCTGCTTGGGTAGGAGAGAATGAATCAAAGACCCTGGATTAACCAGGCCGCCAGGCTGAGAGTTCTGACATGGGAGTGTAGAACCTGACCCTGGTGTTGGGACAGAAGGTTCAGAGTCTGTGGTAAAACCCAAGGGGGCTCCAGACAAAGGTTTTTCAGAGTTGGTACCAAAACTGTCGAGGCCAATTTGGGGCCAGGAAGATTATCATCTTGGGCTTGTCCTGTTTGATCTTTAATAATACCCATGGAAGAAGAAGAAGAGGCGGAAAGGCATATCCCGAGAGGTTTCTCCAACTGAATGATAGTGCATCCACTTTCCAAGCTAGTTTGTGGAAAGTCCTGGTGCAAAAAATCTGTAGTTGATGATTGATGTGGGATGTAAAGAGGTCTATGTGAGGATATCCCCAGACTGCTGTTATCATCTTGAATATTTCGGTGTCCAGCATCCACTCGTGTGGGTCCGAAAGGTTTCTGCTCAGACTGTCTGCCAGGAAGTTTTGCTTCCCTGGTAGAAACTGAGCTTGAAGGTCCAGATTGCAAGCTAGAGCTGTGTTCCACAGATCCATGGCTACTCTGCAAAGGGGGTAGGAATGAGATCCCCCTTGCTTGTTTATGTACCACATAACTGTGGTGTTGTCTGTTCGTATCAGTAGTTGTCCTGGTTGTAGAAGATTCCTGAAGGCCAAAAGAGCTTTCTGAACGGCTAACATTTCCTTTAAATTGATATGCAGGTGCTTCTGATCCTTTGTCCAAAGGCCCTGCAGGCAGTTGCCCCGAAAATGGGCTCCCCATGCATAATCTGAGGCATCCGTGGTTAGTATCTGAGTGGCAGGAGGCAGACAGAAGGGTTTTCCTTTGTTTACAGTACATGCCTTGGACCACCAAAGGAATTCCTTTTGAAGACAAGGCAGGACAGAGATCAGTATGTCCAAACTGTGGCAATGCTGAGACCATACACTTTTTAGGTACCACTGTATTTTCCTCATATCTAGTCTTGCATATGGTACGAGAAGGATGCAGGAGGCCATGTAACCCAAAGCCTGCAGGAATCTCCTTGCAGATAGCTGAGTTAAAGTTGCCAAGGTTTTGAAAGTTGAAGCCAGCTGTAACTGTTTTTCGTATGTCAGAAATGCCATCTGGGTTGTTGTGTTTAGAGAAGCCAGAAAAATTATCTGTTGTGAGGGTGTCAAATTTGACTTTTTTATGTTTACAGTGAATCCCAGGAACTTGAGAAGATTCAGAACAAACTGTAGATGCTGGAGTAAGACATCCCTGCTGTCTGCCTGAATAAGACAGTCATCCAGATAAGGGTAAATTTGAATTCCCTTGAGTCTGCAATAAGCTACTACTGGAGCCAGGCATTTGGTGAAGACCCTGGGCACAGTAGACAATCCAAAGGGCAGCGCAGAGAATTGAAAGTGCCTCGATCTGGCCTTGAACCTGAGGTATTTTCTGCGTTCCTGCCTGATAGGAATGTGTAAATATGCCTCCTTTAAATCCAAAGTTACCATCCATGCATTTTTGGTCAGCATTGGAAGTAGCTGCTGTAGAGTAAGCATCTTGAATTTTGGTATCTCTAGAAAAGTGTTCAAGACTGACAGATCCAGAATGGGTCTCCATGAATTTTGCTTCCTGGGGACTAGAAAGAGCCTTGAATAAAAACCTTGCCCCATCTCTGAAAGTGGAACTAGTTCTATGGCTTTCATAGCCAAGAGAGTTTCCACCTGGTTTAAGGGCTCTGTCCATTGATGTTTTGGAAGATCTGGCCATCCGCTTGGCCTTGACAGGGTATGAAAATGGAATTTGTAACCTCTTGAAACCACATCCAGAACCCACTTGTCTTGGGTTATAAGAGTCCAATTTAGGTGAAAAAGAGAAAGTTTTCCTCCGAGAGGGACTTCCAGGCAAGAAGTTCCTGCAGCCCAACCGAAAGCATCATTGAGTCTGTTTCCTATGAGCTTGCGACCTGTCCTCTCCTCCCCTAGGGGTGGAAGCAGTCCACTGTCTTGGTCTATAAGAGGCTTGTGTTTGAGGCCTTCCTCGAGAGCGTCAGTATCTACCCCTCTGAGGCCTGTCTGAATTGGGAAAGGACCAATTTTTTGTAGGCCAATTCCTACTAAATCTGGGTGGCTGTACTTGTAAGAAATCTTTAACTGTTTGCATGGATTTTGCCTTGTCCTCCATCTTTTTAATCACCTCTTCAGCTTTAGATCCAAACAAAGCATTATGCTGAATAGGAGCATCCAATAATTTAGCTTTTACTTGATCTGGCAAATTTTGTTCCTTTAACCATGCATGCCTTCTAATTACTGTGCCAGAGGCAGCAGCCCTACAAGAAGCCTCCAAGGCATCAAATCCACAGTGTAAACCATGCTTCCCAACTTGTTCAGTGGCATGCATTAAGTCATGTAATTCCTTATCATCTGTACAGGCGGAAATGGAAGTTAGCTTTTGTTTTAATACAGACAGGAGGAATTGCTGGTATTTCAGCATATGAAACTGACAGTTTAAAGCCCTAATAGATAAAGTAGCAGAAGTGTACACTTTTTTGCCCCATCTTTCTAAAGATCTGGAATCCTTCTCAGTGGGAATAGGGTTTTTAGCAGAAGCGGCCTTAACTCCCTTAGGACCCTGAGAAATGGTTTTAGGGTCAGCAGTAGGGTTCTTGTATAAAAACTGGTGGGAATCAGGAACCCTGTAATATCTGTCAGGCTTAACAGGAGCTGGAGGAAAAGAGTCAGGGGTTAAGTTAGCCTCCAAAAAAGCATCATCCACAATATCCAAAATAGGAGGAATATCCAGGGGTCTATGTTGGGGAAGAAGAAGAAAATCCCTTAGTCTTTTCTTAGATTCCGAATACTCCTGTCCTTCCCAGTGGAAATGTTCCCTCATTTCATGCAAAGTTTCCCCAAAAGAGAAATCCTCAGGGGGAGAAGCTGAAGGAATGGATTCCTCAGCATCAGAATCCTCATAAGGAGGGAAAGAATATTCCTGGTCAGAAGAAGAAACTGAAGAAACAGAAGCCTGATCAGAGGAGTCATAATAAACTTCCTGCCTTGGCCTTTTACCTGGAGGGGGATGCAAACCCCTAATCATAGTAAGTAAGTCCTCCGCCATTTTAAGTAACTGTTTCTGTGACTTGGGAGCTGGATCAGAAGAGGCCTGAGTTGCAGTCTTTGATTTGGAAGGAGTCTTTGCCTTTGTCTTTGGCTTTGCCTTTATTAGAAGCTGAGTAGGCCTGAAAACCCCTTCGGAAGCCGGTACTTGCACAGCGGCTCTGGATCCATCCGAAGGAGCATTGTCCAAAGGTCCTGCAACAGAAATATTCAAAGGCCTAGTTGGCTCCTCGTGGGAGTCCGTTTCGGCCATCGGTTCCAAAATGGCCAACGACAGGGGCTGCAAAAGCACCTCACTGACGACAGCCGAACCTGAAGCTGGCTCTGCTTGAACGATATCGTCAGATTTGGACCTCGGAGGCCTGTCTTTGTCCTTGCGTCGTTTGTGAACTCCGGTAGCCGGAACCGTATCCGATGACATTTTGTAATTAAAACGCCTACCGAAGTAATGAAATGCAAAATCGTACCTCCGTTTAATTGTACGCTGATTTAATCTAGCACAAAACCGACAACTAGCTACGTCGTGGTCAGGGCCTAAGCAAGGAATACAGTAAGAATGAAAATCCTTATGAGGTATTTGCTTCCTACATGAAATACAATTATTAACTTTTTCTGACATCGGACTTGAGCAAGAAAAAAGTTTCCCCAACGGGGTACTTAGCTTTGAGTAGGAGAAGAAAGTCTTCGGACTGAAGTTTGTTCAGAAAAGATTGTCAGGAGTCAGCCGACCGGCACTTGCGAACTGCTATCACTGCACGGCAAGAAAGACTGGAGAACATGGTGTCGGCTGTCAGCTTTGTACTCCTGGCGCTCTGGCGTCAGGGAGCATGGCTGAACAGCCGACACCGGACCCAGACTTTGGGATTCTGGTCGACCGAGGACTGCCTGCCGGCAGGGGAGAACCCTACAGACATGACTGCAACAGTGAAACACGATGAACATCAGGATGTACACGTCGATCTGGAGGAATTTTTGAGGAAGGTTTCCACATAAAACTGCCATTCTATAGTAAAAAGTATTTCTCATGTGGAAACTGTAATAATTTTATGAAAGTACAAAACTAACTCATAGACACAAAGTAAATTCTACACAGCATTCTGGATTGTTTCACAAATGCAAGATAAATAGAGCTCAAGAGGAAGAATGTCAAGGTAGCATTATGAAAAGTGATTATCTATATAATTTATACACACACACTTGTGTGTATGTTTATTTCCTTAATCTCTGTAAGTATATACACACACACACACACACACACACACGTTTGAAGTACACTGTTGATTACAGACCTACTCAACAAGTGTTTTAGTTGTCACACTCTATTGAATATACATGTATATATATATATATGTATATATATATATATATATATATATATATATATACATATATATACATACACTCAACCTCTTTAGTGTTGTGACACTCTGAGATGCTGAGGTTGACTATACACTGATGAAGTGTGATTTTTATGGTACTCATGGTTATGTGATCATGCAATCATTGTGTATAAGTAAGCAATATGAGAAGTGGAACCCTCCACTTAAATATAAGCTTTTGTCGGTCCTTCCTGTCACACTGATCTCTTGGTTGGAAGTATTTTGCAATCCATTTATAGGATGTTATGTTTTATTTTTTTATTAATATTACTTACATGTAGTACTCTGATCTTAAATGTTCAACTGTGTGTATCATTTGCAATCAAATGTAAATATGTTCTTCAGTGGTAGTCAGGTTTGGTGTAATGGGAGCTTTCATGAATGACTATGCAAGGGTAGACTATTGGGTTACTTACCATTTGATGATATACACATATATCTATAGTTACAAATATATATATATATATATATATATATATATATATATATATATATATATATAAACACACACATATATATATATATATATATATATATATATATATATAGTTTCACTTTATAATCTCAAAATACTAAAATATAGAATTTTAGTATTTCGAGACTATAACGTCGAAAGTGCAGTTATATGAAACTGCATAACATCGAATGCAGAAATGTCGAATCCACTGTTGTGTTGTCGCATCCATGACATGCGGTGCAGTTTGTGGATTTAGCTGGGGATTCAGGTAAGTGGTGTTCTTGTAAGGGCATTGCATAGGGATTTTAGTGTGTGTGTGTGTGTGTGTGTGTGTGTGTGTGTGTGTGTGTGTGTGTCTGTGTGTATAGTGGTGAGTTTTATGTGTTTGTCTGTTTAGTGCAACCTCGGAGTTAGTATATATAAGTAACGGGGATGTGGGGTGCATGGGGGCTTGCGACCCTGCTTATAAGTAGGGTAGGTGTGTTTGTTTGTTATGTTGTGTTTTTGTGTGTTGCTTTGTTTGTTGTAGTGTATGTGTGCTTGTTTGTGTGGTGGTGTGTGTATGTGAATGATCGTGATTTTGAATTTCACGGTTGTGGGTGTCGTTTTTTTGAGCTTTTGGCTTTATAGTCTCGAGATACTAAAATTCGGTATTTTAGTATTTTGAGATTATAAAGTGAATCTATATATATATATATATATTTATTTATTATTTATTTATTTTACATTTGTTAACTGGGCTAGTCTAGCTGGATATATTTCCATTTTCAGTAGAGGCCCGGGGAGAAAAGCTCCACATATAGAGATTACAGATTACAGACTGGTAGGACTTAGACAAGGAATATTGTTATCCAAACAAGAGTAGGAGTTAAAAATTTCTAGACAATCTAAATGCAATCATAATGAATATTATTACATAGTTTAAAAACAAGGAAACAAAAAATTGAAAGACCAAGGACAGAGAAATGTACATTGTTACCAAAGGAAAGGAGTTTAACTATCTGGATAATCTAAAATAACATCATATTGAACATTTTTGCTTAAGTTTAACAGCAGGTGAAGAAAGTGGAAGACCAAGGAGGAGAGAGAGACAACAATAGAGAGAGAGATTAGAGATACAGGTATATAGGAAAAGAGTTATAGCCAAATAGGGAGGAGAGAAATATGAGAGAGGTATGTAGGGTGGAGGGAAGCTAAGGGGAGAAATGAGGAGGCACAACAGAAGGGAGAGAAAAGAGGGTTGAGGGGGGAAACACACACACACACACACATATACCTCTCTCTTTCTCTCTCTATGTACATATATCTAAGTGTGTGTGTGTGTATAGATATATATATATATATATATATATATATATATTACACATACACACACACACATATATATATATATATATATATATATATATATATATATATATATATATATATATCATAGAATCATAGGAGGTTACTAGACTAATGGCCCTGGGCCCTTACAAGCCTAGCCAAGTGTTTATCCCAAAAAAAAGAAACCTCAGTCAGGACAAAGGTGGAATCCCTGAGACAAATTTATGGCTTACCATCCACTCATCAAGGTCTGAAGAGGCCAGTGAAGTACTCTGTTTGACATGTATGCAAAGTCTATTCCAGAGAAGAGGCAGCCTCTGAAAGACAAACCTGTCTCTTCAGCAGATTTTGTTGATATCGCATATTACATTTAGGCCTATTGAGCAGGTAATGTGCGAGGAGTTATACTTATGGATATGGAGCATCGCTAGAAGGGCAGTGTCGATACTGCCTTGTAGGCTAGACACAGGTCACCTCTATGATACTGAGTACAGCAACAGTGATTTGAGCCTGACCGCATAGGGCAGGTGATGGAGGCCATGGATTCTCTTTGTGAGGCATTTCTGTGGCCTTTCCAGTTGGTGCAGTTGTTTGGAAGGGTACATACCAAACAGGGCATTATACTGAATTATAGGTCTAATAAGGGAGGAGTACAGAGAGGTAATAACCTCCTTTTTTTCTGGATGCAATCCCTTTACTTATAAGATAAACCAAGTAAAAGGCTTTTCTGACCACCGTCGCCACATGATGGTCGAATGTGAGATTGCTGTCAACCTGAGTATCCAGGTCTCACACCACAGGTTGTGTGCTTGGGGGGTTGCCGTTGATGTGGTAATCACTAGGGGCCGTGTTTTTGCTGAATGGTACGATAATACATTTTTTTTGCATTTAACTTAAGACCATGACTTTGGCACCAGTTATTCGTAGCTGTGAGACCCTCTTGCAGTATGTTAACATCAATTGGGGAGTCAGTGACAGCACCATATATACCCACACACACACACACACACACACTATATGTCGTGTGTTCTAATATCAACCAGTTTTCAGCGAACGTTGAAAATATCAAAGCAAAAGAAAACCGAATTCTTTCCTAGGGAAAGAATTTGGTTGTCCGTTTCTGTTGCTTTGGTATTTTCAGTGCTCTGGTGGAAAGTTAAGGGTCAGGTTCAGGTAAGTGTGTGGTTGTGTGGACGTGTGGGTTAGGGCAGGTTAGGTGAGTTAGAGTTAGGGCACGGGTCAGGTAAGTGTGCGATTGTGTGAATGTGAGGGTTAGGGCAGGGTAAGTGAGTTAGGGTTAGGGCGCGGGTGAGGTGACTCTGCAATAGTGATGGACCTTAAGGTTAGGGTTAAGGTAAGTGGATAGTTAGTGGTGTATGTATAGTTTAGTGTAGGGTTAGGTGTAAGAGTTTAGGTGTATGTGTGTGGATTGCTGTTTGGTGTGCTTGTGGTATGTGTATGTGTTTTGGAACAGCAAATTTTTTCCCTAGGAAAAAATTTGCTGTTCCAAATGTTCGATGTTTTGTATTTACGATTGCTAGGGTTCAATATTAGAACACCGGTGGCAGCTGGTGACTTCAGGAGACAGTGGAATGGGTGGGGGCAATGGGAATGGGGTGTGGCCAACTAGAAAGGGGTGGGGCTATGCTCAAAACCACAACAAATGGAACTTTAATTAAATACGCTGCCCTGGGTGCCAAACAGTCATTACAAGAGTCCAATCAAGACAGAATGAAGTGTAGAAGAAAAAAAATATTTCAATAATGGCTACATGACAACTTACTTAATATCTAGATGGAAACACAAAGGTTGTTAGGCATGAAAAAATAAATTTCTTTTTAAATACATTACTGGAATGCCACTCAAAATCAAGTACAAAAAAAAACAAGCAGCACTCAGCTCAAACCACTTCTCCTTGCACTGCAGTTCTAATTATAATTTATATTCAGCTTTATAAAATTACCAAGTAACATGCTGAAAGTAGCAATCTCTGTGATACCCCCACCTGTAAAAATATTTCTTATCCAAAAAAGACCTGCTGCTTGACAACAACTATCTACTTGTTTCATGGAGAACACATGATCAAAGTAAAAAATGAACAGCGAACAAGAAACAAGCTCAAGATAAATTGCTTAAAGGATTACCGCACAAGTTATGGACCACACATTATAGATTGGCATTCTGTTAAGTTTAGGGGTAAAGCCTGCAAAGATAACTGCAAGTCTCCAATAAATGTAATGAGCTTCTGAAAATACTGTAATCCTGTCCTTTATTACAAATACTGTCATATGCATTTCAATACCCAAGTCTTATACGTTATCTAGTTATGTAAATATTCTCTGCATGGCAACAATGAAAAGGCTTTCAATGTTGGTAATTCTTTAACAGTATGCTTATTAAAGCTTACCTGCATCTTACAATCTCCGACAAGCTTACTGATGGTCATTAAAGCATTGCTACTTTAATACAGAGCAACAGGGCACTGCAACAGCATGCATTTTCTGAATAATAAGAAGCATAAATCAACAGTATAAAAATATGACAGAAAACCAGAACATTCTGCAAAATCAAGGACAGATGAAAGGCCACAGTCATACTTGTGGTCTACCTTGGATGGGGGAATACTCTGCACACTTACACTGCATAACTGCTCTTTGCCTTGTTTGGACACATCCAGAGCCACTACAATGGGGAGTGGAGTGCAACAAGTAGGTTACAGTTTGAAATGTCTCTGGCTGACGGTGATGGCTCTGACACTCATACCTTTCAACCTCAAAGCAAGAAATCTGGACAAAGCCATACATAGAAGTGGGACACAGGCCCAAAAAATAAAGACAATTTTTAAATATTGCTCTTATAAACTTAGAAAGATAATAGAATAGTAGTAGGTCTTGCATTAGTATGAATTTTTGAAGGGTATGAAATCTGAAACTCAAATGTCTGCCATTATTTTCTAACTTCAATCTTTAATGATTTGCTACTAATTTGCTAGAAAACCACAATTTTATGAAAAATAGACCAAATATGTTATGCAAAAATATAAAATTGCCACATAATACATCTGGGAACCTGTCAAAGAAGGGACACCTTTTTAAAATTAGTACTGTTAACTTGAGCAGCTGACAAAATAAGAGCATCTACATCCATTTCTGAAATAAAAGTAATCTTTAACTCTGATCATTACAGTTATTTATAATTGTAAACCCTCCATGTTTCTTCCAAAATTGCCATTTTGCAGAGGGATTATTAGGGGGAGAGCAACATTTTGAGCCAAAACTGGAGACAGTTGAGAGGTTTGGATATTCCTAATTCTATAAAGCAATTTATTTGCATGTACCTCTCAACCTCTTAATGCAGGAAATCTGGATAAGGCCAAATATATTGGGGGAACATACAAACAGTACTAAAAAGACAGTTGATAGAATAACAGGTCTTGCTTTAGCATGCATTTTTCTGAAGGTCATGACGTCTGAAACTCAATGTCTGTCATTATTTAGTGACTTCATTCCTAAATGATTTGGCAGAGAACCACAAAATTTATGAGGAACAAACCAAAAATAAGAAGCAAAAATCTATTCGTTCTGCAAAATTCCAGACAGTTGAGAGGTATAGTTCAGCCGGGACTGTCTGAGTTTGCTGCCCCCCCCCTCACAAAATAATGGTCGAATGGAGCGTCCCCCCTGCAGCCATTCCAATGTCCCATTCCTTGGTTATTTCGCCCCATTTTCCATAAACACTGTAATGTGCATACTGCTTTACTTCTGCGATGATATGGATTTCATTTGAAAGTTTTATTTTATATTTTACAGCATAAACCCTAAAAGATATCTGCTAAACAAAGCAATGCAGTTTAACAATGAAAATAGACTTAGCATTAAAACTTCTCTGCCCTTGAAACTCACATTCATTCAAACAGCATTGAAACCCACATTCAAAGAAAATACATTTTGCCAGTGACAGATAAAGATTAATTTTGGGCTGTTTTCAAATCATAGGTCCCTTGAACACGAAACATACACATGCTCTTTGATACACCTTCCTGACTGTATTAAATTATATTCCTTGTACAATACAGTACAGTTGTTAGAAGGCATTTTAAATTTGTTTTGAACATTTTTCCAGTAAACAATGAAACAAAATGCATGCACCAATAATGACAAAACTGCCCAATTCAGAACTTTTCCATCATAAAAGTCGACTCAAACTTCTACAGTCCACCAGTATCAGTAAATACGCACAATCTCTGAAGAAGTAAAAGTCATCTAAATAATTCCACATTAAAGAAATCTGTTAACTAATGAAGAGGTTACTGCTAGCAAACAACTTTATATGTCATTGTTTCATCTACAAATAAAGTGCCTGTTGCCCTTGAAGAATAAATTGCCTATGTTGCATTAAAAAAATGACAATGCTAGTAATAGCACAATAGGGAATGGATGGCAAACTGATAACAGGTTCATAGTTACTAGGTATCTTCGCCAAAGAGGACTGCAGCATCCATCCCCTTTACAACAGAGTACAGTACAAGCAATGGATCTACCTACTGTGGGAGTAGAACCCACAGCCTTCTGCATCAAAAGCAAGTACACTACCTGTTGTGCTATTTACAATGTAAGCAGACTCGACATAAGCAGCACTAAACTTTTGTTCCCCTGCAGCTCTCAGCACCTTGTAAAATCTACTCAACACTCAGCTGTATCCCTGAACTTTGCAGCACAAGAAATCTGGAAAAAGCCAAAAATTATTTGGGGGGGACAAAAGCCCAAAAACCAGGGACACATTTTAAACATTGCTTGTATAATGTTGGAAAGTTGCTAGAATAAAATGCTGTGCTACCACCATACATTTTGTTGCCAAGTATTGAACCCAGGTCCCTGTGCAAAACAGCCAGAGCAACATACCACTATGCCAAATCATCCATTTTTATGAAAGAAAGGAAGACTGAAACTTAAATGGCTACCATTTAGTGAATTCAGTTCTCACCATAACTGTCAACATCTTAGCACAAAACACCTGAACAAAGCCAATAATGGGGGAATACAGCCCCCAAACATATTCAGTGAGTTCAGTTATCACCGTAGCTCTCAACTTTGGCACAAAAAACCTGGACGAAGCCAATAATGAGGGAATACAGTCCAAAAAATAGGGACAAATATCCACTGAGGACACCAGAGAAAACCCACACAAACACAGGGAGGACATGCAGACTCCACACAGAAGGCACCCCAGCCAAGAATCAAACCAGAGAACCTGTAGCTGTCAGGCAATACTGCTACCACTGCACTACTGGCTGTGTTAAGTAACAAAAATACAGAAACACAGATTTTATGAGGAACAGAACAAATATGAGGCAAAAATCTGCAAATGTTTTATAAATGGTGGTGGGTAGGGAATTCAGGCTCTTGTCACTTGGGCCCAAAGTACAGGGTTCAAGCCTTATTCTCTACCCACCACTATGAAGCAACTGGGGCATTTCACAAACACACACACACACACACACACACACACACACACACACACACACACACACACACACACACACACACACCAGATTCTCTGTCCTCCATAAACACCCTACCTGTCTCTATACTCAGCTACGTCCTCCGCAGTGATCACCTGTCCTCAGACCAGCTCCTCCAAAGCGCTCCTGCAGCCCGATCAGTCCTCCATAATGGCCCATGCATGCTGTTGGGTCTCCTGCGAGATGTGAGTAGGCTTGAGCCTCCTGCTGTTGGTCCAGCCTGCAGGCGATGCAGTCTGGTGACCTTCCAGTTTATGCGGTCGTCACCGCACAGACCTCTGGGCTGGAAAGGCGGAGTTTCCTGCCTTCCCTATCCAGACTGCCTAACAGAGCAATCTGGAGTGGAATGCCTGAGCATGCGTGCTTGGAGTTCAGGTCTGCCTAACACAGCAGTCAGGAACTAAGCACGCATGCTCGGAGTCCGAGAATTTTTATCTGAATATGTTCTATGGTGGGGGGAATGGGGAATTTATTTTATCCATTTTACAGGTGGGGGAGCTGCAGTCCTATAGCATGAGCTGCCCCTGTAGAACACTCAACATTTTGAATGTTCGGTGTTCTAATATAGACCATATATATATAGATATATATATATATATATATATATATATATATATATATATGTGTGTATATATATATATATACACACATACATAGATACACACACACACACACACACACACACACACACACACACACACACACACACACACACACACACACACACACACACACACACACACACACACACACACACACACACACACACACACACACACACACACACACACACACATCAGTAACTTTCTTTTAGTTGAGTTGCCTTTTCATTGAATCACAAATCAGTGAAAATGTTTTTATTTATTTAACTACTTCTTTCTTTCATTTTGATAACCTGGAAGGTAGTCTGGTCTGCAGATCCTTTTCAGCTATGACCTGGGCCCTGAGACAACTGAATATGCAGACATTGTATTAAAATGAGGAAATATGTACAACGAGTATTAGAATTAAAATCATGAAAAGAACTAAGATTTTAGTACAGTGTGTCAGTAAGAAGATCATATTTACACTGTATACATTATATTTAGTTAACCAGAAAAGAAAAATATTTTCATTATATACTTTTAAACACATCAAAGGAAATAATTAGCAGTTGCAAGATAAGTATGGAGTTTCTTGAGTGAGCAGTGTGTGGCAGGGAGATTTCTACTGTCATGGAACCAAGTACAGGCCGACTCATTTATTCTTGAAAGCCTGAAAGATGGCTTGTTGCCTATCAACAGGAGGGTGGTTGTTCCAAACAAGAAGGACTTAGTCTAGAAAAGGCTTTTTCTCCAAACACATTTCATTGAGTCACATTTCATAGAAAATGTCAATTGCAGCAAATACTTTTTCATGCAGCCCCATGATCAGGGGTTTACACCCCACACAGTAAACTGCCTTTTAGCACCTACTATCCTAAGATCTTATAACAAACCAACAGCATTTTCTATGAAATGTGATTCAATTAAAAGTGTTTTTGACAAAATGTGCTTTCAATGAAATTGTAATGCTTTATGAATCAATAAAAAGACATTTTTTTACATGAAGAGCTGAGGAGGTGGGGCATGGGTTTGTGGTGCCAGCAGAAGGCGCTGGTATGGCCAGCTGCTCTTCTGCAGGAAACAACCAGTTTCCTGTTTCAAGCCATTAAGCCTGCAACTGTCTTTAAACATAATTGTCTGAATAGTGGTAGTGCTCTGCAAAGTATTATTCTAAGGTAATGTGTAGATTTGGGGTTACAGGCAGGGGCAGGGTTAGAATTAGCACGTATTACTAAAGTGAACACAGGGACATCTAACTTACGATGTTTCTAAAGAATCTAGGATGTAAAAAATGCATTTTTAATCAACAGTACCATACATAGTCTAGTATCATACCATCTACAGGAAGAATAACCAGAGATTTTAACAGTTTTAGGAAACTGGGTAATTTCCTGGCAAAGTTATAGATGGTCAATGTATGTCAGTCACAAAGAAGGTTGCAACCCCACATAATATCTAATGCAAAGGAAGTATTACAAAAACTAGTGGCTGCTAATCTCATAGAAAGTGTTACTGTTTCTGCCCCCTGGCTTACTCCACTTGTTGTGCTACCCAAATTAATGAATCCTGAAGAAATAGGGAGATCTTTAGCTGTCTCCATTACAGCTACTGCTACAGACAGGTATTTAACATCTACTGTAGAAGACATCATTTAACTTTGAATGGTACAATAGTCTTCAGCAAGATGGATATCAGATTAGGAAATGTCAATTAGAACTGCAGCCTGAAACTAGAATTATTATGACACTACAGCAAAACTAGGACAGATACCCATCTCTATTTTTTCTTTGCTTGGTAAAATTCTATAAAAGATCATGGTTATTGTACCATCACTGCCCTATGGACGCTAACAGATGATATTCTACTAAACATTGACAAAGGCTTTACAGGAGTTCTCTCCATTAATTTTACGAAAGTCTTGGACCTGGTCATCCACAGCCTTCTTACTGATCACATGTTGGAAAATGCCATAATGCCGGAAGTATCATTTTGGTTCCAAGACATGTTAACTAACGGGCACTTCTGGATAAAAATTACATCATCCTTATCTGATGAGGCACAACTATTTAAGGGTACACCATACCTACCCCTTTACTTATCTCAGTTATGAAACTACAAAATGACCTCCCATACATGCATCTGATTTTCTATGCTGATGATGTAGTCATATTGAGCTCAGCTCAATATGACATTCAAAAAGCAACTTGAAATATATCTCTATTCCTTTATACATGGACGGGGCAGTGGTGCAGAGGGAGCATTGTCACCTCACAGCAAGAGGTTTGCTGGCTCGATTCTCAGCTGGAATGCCTTCTGTGCGGTGTCTGAATGTCCTCCTTGCATTCATGTGGGTTTCCTTCGGGTGCTCTGGTTTCCTCCGATGTTAGCAAGACATGTGTCTGGAGCATCTCTCCCTGGGCCACTGCTGAAAATTGGCTTCATTCCACTTTCCCAGTTAACAAATGCTAAATAAATAAATAAAATAACTGGAAAAACACATAAAAAATATGTATCTGCCCCAAAAACAGAATATCAATGATTTTTTTATACACATCATAGCCACACATCATCATCACAGTCCGCTGACATCAAAGGCCTGGCCAACACTTATATGGAGTCATCTACATCCTAATTCCTTGGTAATGGGCTTCACCAAACCCTTAACATCTAATTTCACATAGAAACAATTGGAAATAAGATCAATCCACTACATTTCTATGCCTGGAAAACTCCTTTTTAAACCATTCTAGGAAGGTCTGCCATATTCAAGGGAATCCTATTAGCTCAGGTTTAATATGATGTATTCTTATTGCTGGCTACTTCTAGCAAAAATACATCCATTCTACAGACCACCTCAAATAAAATATTGAATTTAATCACAGACCCCCATCCAGCCATGCATGAACATCACAGTCTTACTCTCCCAAAAGCCAATGACTGCCAATCAAACAAGAAGCAGACTTTGTTCTGGATTCTCTTGTATTCAGTCTACTAAATCTTGAAACATCCCTCTTCTTTTCAACAAAACACACTACAAGAACCACATCCTACAACCCTAGATATCACTCACAATCACATCCAACTATACAATCCCCAGAAAATACTCTACACTGAGCTAACCATAGCTTTTCCATGCTTGCACTGAAACTATGGGAATCTGTTCCACCCTATCTTAAAGATCTCTCTGCTACATTTTGGTCATAATTTAAAGCACATCTCCTTAAACAAGCAACTGCAAGTACTTTTTGGCAGGTTACATCACCTGTCCTCTTACCTTTCTCTCATCTTTGCAGTGACCACTCATACTTCTTATCTTAAGTAGACTTCTCCTTCACAACCACACTTTCAGAACTCCATACAGATAACTGTATTTTCACTTAGGTTTGTATATATTGTACAATGCACTTGTTAGTTCATACCTGTAATTATGCTGTCTGCATTATTGTGATGGTCTATGCATCTCTATGAAATCTGATAGCCATATTTTTGTGATGTATCTAGCCAAGCTTTGACTGAAACTGGTT
Source organism: Protopterus annectens (assembly GCF_019279795.1). Taxonomy (NCBI): domain Eukaryota; kingdom Metazoa; phylum Chordata; order Ceratodontiformes; family Protopteridae; genus Protopterus; species Protopterus annectens. Next base: position 694,873,532 of record NC_056743.1, read on the forward strand.
TACTGTTATCAGTGCACTACCCTAGTAAACAAATAAAATCATATGTGAGTGTGTGTGTGTGTGTGAGAGTGTGTGTGTGTGTGTTGTGTGTGTGTGTGTGTATTTATATATATATATATATATATATTACATTAATGTGTTATTTATACCTAGCCAGAAACTTTCAAACCACTACAGTTGTTAATGTCTTTTGAAAAACTTTTCAGAGACTCATTCAACAGCAACTCTCTTACCTTTATCATAGAACAAAACCTTCTGTATAATTCTCAACAAGGATTTCATAAAATTTCAGTTAATACATCTCTGTGAACATTAACTGACTATATTAGAGACAATTTACATTTGAATAATGTAGTAGTGGCACTTTTTCTGGACCTCTTTAGAGCTTTTGATACCATTATTCGTGACGGACTACTAAATAAATTAACAGATACCTAACCAATAGAAGGTTCATAGACAGAGCTCAAAGCAGTCATCCCAATAAATTGCATACAAAAGTATTCTACAAGGATCGGTTCTTGAATCATTTTCATTGACTTTATATGTACCGCAAATTATAAAGCAGATCAAACACCTAAAGATCAAGATCAGGTTAACTATGTATAGCTAATGTCTACTCTCTAGCAGCAAAGGTAAATAAAAAGCTGATAATACCAATTAATATTAAATGCTAATAAAAACAGTTACATGCTAATCTATTTAAATCACTATAGAACCTCACAATTTCCTAAACTTCAAACTGTTACAGCAACAGGCAGCAAAGCACTGCATATACACAGATTAAAATACCATGGCATCCACTTAGATGATAACTGCTCATTAGAACACCAGCTTTACATGACCATAAAGAATTACAATATAACTCTCAGTAGCTTCTACAGAATAAAAGGTGTGCAAGCATTTGGTTAAGTTGGCAGTTCACTGAACTATAACTTGACCCACACAAACTATGACAATGCATGTCTATGAAGCTAGGAAAGGAGCACCCTGCAGGGACCATGTCAATGTTTACTTCTAGGTTTGTTGTAAAATAATTTGATGATTTTTTTTCAATGAGCTGCAGCTTAATTTACTGATGCACACTTAAATAAGCTACTATATAACCCAAACTCTACTACTCAGGTGGGGGGCAGACTAGAAATGATGTAGGAATTGTAGTGAGAGAGAGGCTTCAGAAGGCAGTAATGGATATCATCAGAATTAATGACAGACTCATGGCAGTCAGACTCCAGTGTAATGATAGGGCAGTATTCATAATCTCAGCCTATGTCCCACAGCAGGGTTGTGATAATGAGGAAAGAATGCATTCAGACAGCAGTTGCAGGATCTACTAGATAAAGCAGGACAATCATGAACTGGTGTTGATAATGGGTGACTTGAATGTATATACTGGGACAGACAGAACAGGATATGAGGACTGCCTGGGTCCACATGGGTAGGGCAACAGGAATAAAGAAGGAGAAGCCATTCTAGGTTTCTGTCTGGCAAATGGCTTGATAGTAGCCAACACATGGTTCAGAAAGAGAGACAAGTCACAAGATCACATACAAGAGTAGCCAACATGCAACTCAGGTAGACTTCCTCCTAGTAAGGAAAAGGCACTGGGGTAGAACCCATGATTGCAAAGTCATCCCCAGTGAAACAGTCGGCCCATAACATAAACCACTAGTTGCCACAATCAGCTGCAAACAGTGGCCAGAGAAGGCTCTAAGGTCAACAGAGACCAGGCTGAAGACCTGGAAGTTGACTGGAGAGAAAGTACAACATTGTGCTGAGCTGGGAGAAAATGGTCAAAGATGAGGTAGGGGATTAGAAGCAAAAAGAATGGGTGAACAAGCCATGGAAATGGGTGAGACAAAGAGTACTATGTGCTGTGAACAATGGTTTGAGGAAGAGGAAAAGGTCAATGAAGCTGTGCATGAAAGTGATCCTAGAACTTAGAACACAAAACTGGGTGTACAAGAAGTAGAATGGTTTGGATAGGGAGGCAGAGAATGTGCAGTGCAATTCAAAGGGTGACAAAAAAGTGAAGGCAGTAAAGAGGCATATCAAAAAGGAGCTGGCAGAAGGGGTCAAGGAGGGAAACAAATATTTTTCAGGTATGGTATAGAAAGGATGAAGGGAGAGGAATAAATGTCATCAGGTTAAGAATGAAACAATGACTACAGTATAAACAGAATAATAAGAGGTACTGAGTGCATACTTTGTCTTGGTCATCATGGCCCAGACCATACTTCTCAACCTCTTAGTGCAAGAAATCTGGACCAAGTCTAAAATAATGGTGGGACAAAGGCCACAAAATGGGGATAAAGTTTAAATATTCCTCTTATAAACTTAGAAAGTTGTTAGGATAACAGGTTTTGTGTTAACATGCATTTTTTGAAGGGTATGAAGCATGAAACACAAATGTACGTCATTATTTATGGACTTTAATATGCAGTGATTTGACAGAAAACCACAATTTTTATGAGGAACAGACCAAAGATATGAGGCAAACATCTGGACATTCTGTGAAAATCTGGACAGCTGAGAGGTATGGAACAGACACAGAGGAGCAGCAGATGAAACAGGAACTGATCATCTTAACATATGGTGACGGACATGGAGCAAGAATGCCACGAAGATCTACAAAAGATCACCAATCAGCACACAACTATCTGAGAAAGGGAAGCTACAAGAGTGGTACTCATGAAACAGGAATAAATCCAGGAAACTACAAGACAATTAGCTTTACTCTCTAGGTAAACAACCAACATATGCACATGGCCAGAAGGAACTGTGAAGAAAAATCATAGTTAATTTCCATACCTGGACTAAAGGAGAACTTGACAGAAGAGTACACGTAAGCATAGTCTGCCTGGACTTTAACAAAACCTTTGACTGTGTCTCACAGAGGCAGGTATTAGGAAAACTGTGCAGGATGATGATAGGAGATACACTGAGGTACTAAACGTGCAATTTAGTACCTCAGTGCATCTCCTATCATCATTCTGGCTTGAAGACAGAGCAAAATGGGTTAAAAAAGACATTGTCAGGAATAATGGAAACGATCAGTGTAGTATCACAAGTACTAATACTGTGTCTAGTACTCATCAGTGTGTTCATTTTAGCCATAGCCGAAAGAATACTAAATATAACCAACGTCTTTACTGATGACACAAAGATGGATGCTGTAGTAAATGACAGGGGAGAATACCAAGGAAGGACTTGGGAAGGCTGACCAAGTATGCAGAAAGCTGGTGTCTCACGTTCAGTGCAGACAGATTAAAAGTATTTTAATTGAGCCACAACAGTCCTGGCATTCAGTCTCAGCTGTAGTGACCAGTGCCAACACAGCAAGAAAGGTAATGTGAGGTGTTTGTCTCACTAGGATGGTAACATCAGCAGCTGTATATTGCTGGGTAAACAGCCTCCACTAACAAAGAAGTAATGCTCATCACTCCACCTTAACAAAAAATAAAATATCAAAAACACACTATAGCTTTCCTACTTTACAAAATAAACTGCAATTTCAACATCTAGATCATAAATAAGAATGAAATTCAGTGCACATTAATGATACAGGGAAAGTCTGCAATACAGTTTAAGACTTTAATTAAAAGATCAACATATCAAATGTAATAAGGCATTGATATGTGTCTAATGAAGTTTCCAGTTTCCAAAAACAAAATGTCAGGGGAATTCAAAAAACTTCACTGTATCTGTACATGATCTAATTCTGGAGATACTATTTTGCTAAAGATTTTAAGTGCCATCTTTACAAGGAAAAATATTCATATTACTTACCTTACAATGTAGGAATTTGTGGTCATACTCATTCAAGGGTATACCATCAAGAAGAATCTCTCCAAAATTAGGTTCATAAAATCTTTCCAGCAGGCGGACACAAGTTGATTTCCCACTGCCATTAGGCCCAACCAGTGCTGTGATTTGTCTAGGTTTCAATTCAAAGGAGACATTCTGAAAAGAAAGTTATAAGAATCACATTACACAAGAACTCTCCATGACAGCTTTAGCAAATATGTACATGTAACAGGCTGTACCCGCTGCTGTAAGTTATTGAGGTGCATATCATCTCCCTTGGAGATGCCATGTCACCAGACCATGCTTAAACATTTCATGCCATTCGTGACACCAACATCATTAGCAAGTACAATGTAGATAGAGACACACACAGAAGCTGGTAAACATGTGCTGCCCTCATCTGCAGGCCCATGGGATTAATGGACTTCCTATCCTAGTTAATACTAAGGTATGTGTGGCTTTAAGAACACTAGTCACAGAGTCCTATCAGTGACCAACAGGGAACATACTAGGGGTATCCCAAGCATCTGCATCAAGAATGGGTCTATATTGGAACATCGAATGTTTAACAGTTCGAATCACTAAAGGTCGACCCTTAGTGAGCAAACTGCTAAAACATCGAATGTCCCAAAAAAAAAAATTAAAACAAAAAAAATAAATAAATAAATGGTGTAGGCAGGGGGACAAGCCCCCCTGCACTCCCTACACTCCCTGCTACTTAAATATACCAACTCTGAGGCCGAACTACATTGACCTAAATGGAAATCTCCCCTTACAGAGATTTCCATTTACTTCTTCGACATCCTGCAGTTTCGCTATTCTCGTGCTGACAATGTCAGATTCGACATTGTCAGCTTTCGAGGATTCAATATAGATCCATCAAGAATACGCTATCAATTCCTCAATGCCATGCTATAATAAGTGGGAGATTGTACATGGTTCCATCTTACCCCAAAGGAAACAAAACCATAACCATGCAGAATTTTTATGATACAGACCACTTTCCTGAGATACTGGGAACCACAGACCGCACTCACATTGAAATAAAGGCCATAGTGTATGAGCTGGGAAGAATGTATGTCAACCAAAAAGATTACCACTCCATCATGTATAATACAGAGGGTATTATCTATAATGTGTCTGCCAGTGGCCCAGGCAACTACCATGACTCCCATGCATGGCACATATGTGAGTTGTACTAAATGTTATGGGGGTGACTTTCTCCAGGGGACATCCTATTGGCAACATCACATATGCCCTAGAGACTTGGTAGATGACACTTATCAGAAATCTACAGACCATGACATACAATAGATGTAATTATGCCCTATCACAAACTGCCATTGTGGAGCATGTGTTTGTGCTACTAATGACATGCTTTTGCTTCGGAATGGATCTGGTGGTACCCTGCAGTATTACCCTGAAACATGAGTTATGATATTCTCAGTATGTGAAATGTTACACAACATATTGTTGAGGAAGTACTTGCAGTTGGGAGGCTGTATGCAGGAGGAACATCTTCCACCACAGCAGGCAATGGAGAGTGAACCGGATCAAAAAATAGTGGAATATCAAGCAGCAAGGAATGACCATGCTAGACAGGTGCAGTACATCATGGCATCGGCCAAGGTACAGTACACAGTGACACTGGACATGGTACAGTACATACTGTGGCACTGGCCGAGAAGGAGGTAGTGGCATATTGCTTTTTGCCATAGTTAAGAATGTACACTACAGTAAACCGTATCCTAAGGAATGACAGGACACAAAAAAAAGGGGGGGGTGGCGTAGCACTCCTCTACTCAGCTTTCCTCTTAGTTACCCCTTACAACAGACCTTTCCCCAAATTCAGCAAGGCAGAAATAATACCAGCCGTACTCCACCTAATCAAGCATAAACTAATATTTGTTCTCTCCCTCTATATTCCCCCTGGTGATAATGTCTCATCCCTTGAAGAAATTCTCTCCTGGGTCTCCCTAACATAAATCATGAAACCATAATCCTGAGTGATGTGAACATAAACTGGGCCACAATACAATCCCCCACCACCTCTCTCAATATTAACCTATACAAATTTACACAAATAATTAACTCCACTACCAGATCAGCTAAGAAATTCACAACTGGAAGTATTATAGACTGGATTCTGGTATCCCATCCTCACTACATCTCACACAGTGGCATTCTCCCAGAACCACTAGCAGACCATTTCCCAACTTTCTCCCATCGCATCCCTTTCTCTATGCAACTAACCAATTCTTACACCTTCACTCGCTGCCTAAAAAACTTCAATCCCGAAACCTTCACTAACACTAAAAAACACCAACTGGAAGCTATTAAAGAACCTTCCTCTAGACAATGCTGTATCCTACTTCAACACCACTTTCACAAACCTACTCAACTCCTTCGCCCCACTGAAAACTAAACGTATAAAAAGTAACCCTGTACCCTGGCACACTTTAGCTACCATGCATCTTCGCGATAAAACTGGGACACGATACCAAAAAAAACAAAACCTCTATCACCCTTACTGAATACAAAACATTACAAAACAAAGTCAAGAAACTTATAGCCTCTGACCACAAAGTATATTTCACTACCCTCCAAACTAACCACAATACCAATCCCAAACTATTCTGGAAGGGAATTTCATCTCCCCTCAACCCTGGTAAAACAGAAAACCCTTGCCCTAACCCAGATGCAACTGACCTGGACTTAGCTACCCAATTTAACTCCTTTTTTATTGACTCTATCAGCAAACTAACAGCATCCTTCACCAACAATTCAGTGGCTTCTCATCAGCCCATACCCACCCCTTCCTACCCTAACAGCCTCTGCCCCCAGCCCCCACACTTCTCTATCAATCCCAACTCCATATCTACTATAAAAAAAAAACTTCCCCTAAAATTAAAACCTGGTTCCAATGCCCCTGCCAAAATCCCCTCCTACTTCCTAAAAGTAGCCACAGAAGAAATAGCCTTCCCTATCAGTATACTAATTAATCGGTCCATCCTAGAATGCCAGGTCCCCCGACTTTGGAAGAAAGCCTTTATTATTCCTCTCCACAAAGGTGGCAATAACAATAACATTGCAAACTTCCGCCCTATCGCCATCCTATCTCCTATTTCTAAGCTACTTGAAAAGTGTACACCAACAGCTCTTAGCCTATCTCATTAATAAGCACCTTCTTACCCCCACGCAACATGGTTTCAGACCAGGTCCTAGTACCTCCACTGCCCTTTTCTCCTTCCTAGAAACAATCAACAAAGCCCATGATTCTGGCCACTTTGTATCTACTCTTCTCCTTGACATCTCTAAGGCATTTGACACCATTTCCCACAACCTGCTTCTTACCAAACTCGCCAAACTTAACCTATCCCTTTCCTCTACTCAGTGGTTCTCAAGTTACCTCACAAAAAGGCAACAGGCAGTATAATGAAAAAAAGCTACCTCACCCTTCCTTAATACATCCACATGCATCCCCCAAGGTTCCATTCTAGGCCCCCTACTATTTAACATATTTATAAATGATTTTTACCAAGCCATTCCAAACTCCAGCCTCATTCAACATGCGGATGAGTCTACTATTATCTGTTCCTCCCCTTTCCATCGCAGCTCTCAACAATCTTACACAAGCTGCTTTCTCTTCCACTGAAGAGTGAATGCAAGACAACCATTTGGCCCTTAATGCAACCAAAACAAAACTTATGCTAGTCAATACCTCCAAAACCTCCTCCATAGATATACAACCCTTCATAATTACCAGCAAAAATACTGCTCCCCTAGAAATGGTCTCTGATGCAAAATTACTAGGAATAACCATTGATGATCAATTAAAATTCGACAAGCATCCACATGTAAATATCAAAAAGACCCACAAAAAACTAGGCATGTTTTACCCTAACAGTCATTTTATCTCTCCCTCCACCAGGATTACACTAGCCAATACATACCTTTATCCCTTCCCTTTTATATGGAACAACTCCTCACCAACCTACAATCTTCCCTCAAATCAAAACTCTCATCTTGTTATAACAAAATATCCAAGTTTGCTACAGGTCACAGAGCCTCTTCCCGCCACTGTAATTCCCTTTACTAATTAGGTTGGCTCGAGCTACCTAACATCCTAACTTATACCTAACTTATCCAAGCACATAAATTCATTCATAACTCATCTCTTTGCCTCTCCCTAGCAAACACCTTTGAAATGCACAAACCAGATTGACTCCTGAAATCAAACTGTCAAAACCTTATTAAACTGCAGAAACCCACATGTCCAGCTGGGAACCACCTCATGTCTTTCTCTCTAGCTTGCCTTTGGAACTCTCTCCCTTCTCCCATCCGCACCACTAGCAGTCTCTCCTTGTTCAGAACCTCACTGCACTCACACCTTACTTCACAATGGAAATGCTCTTGCTCCCATCCTACCTAATCCCGACTACACTTTCTTCCTACATTTTCATACTCTTGTGCCTACCTCTGCCTCCTTAGTTTCCCCACCACTAGGGATGTATATGACCAACGACTAATAATTACCTTATGCTACAAAAAAAAAAAAAAAAAATCTTACGCAATTCTTGTAATTCAAAATTGCGTGTTGGTTTGTTCTTTATCATCAGTGTAATGTTTATTAGAAATGTGTACTAAAAATTTGTATTTTTTGTGTGCTATGTATTTGTATTTTTCTGGAGCTTTTCGCCCCAGGACTCCATTGAAAACGGGCTCCTTGAGGCCCAGTTGACTATCCTGTTAAACAAACTGCAAATAAATAAATAAAATGACCAAGAACCAAACTTACGTTGCCTATGCAGAGGCTAACTACACTGTGAATCAGACATAGGCAAACCGAGTAACAAAGTACAAAAAACAGGGCACAGTTATTATCATTTGCACAGGTGGGGGGAAGGAACATGAGTGTGCACTATGTGACTGTTGTAGAAACTGAAAATAGTGCTGAGCAGTGTGCATATTCATGTGGCATGGTTGTAAAGGGGACTGTAGTATAATGATGTGGGAAGTTTCTGTGTCACCGGGTTTGTGTGTACGAATTGGAGGAGTGCTGGGACAGTGTCAGCAGATGTTAATACTGTGGCTTGGTTCACTGCCTTCACAGTCAAAGTCAGACTCATGTCTTATACCAGGCAGTGGAATATCCACAGTGGCGCAGCTAGACAGTACAGCACCTGTGAAGTCACCAAAGCACAAGACCTATTATAAATATTACCCATCACTTTTACTTTATCCCCATTATAGAATTAATAGGTACACTGAATAGTATCAGTGATAAAAACTATAACCTTACTTTGTGGTACCTTACAACCCTGATGTAGCTACATAACAGAAAAAATACAAATTCACTGCTATGAACAACACTATAGGGATTAAAGAATGTGTCTTAGCAGTAGAATAATACCAAAACATAACTGGGGCATCCATAACGGACACTCTAGAGGCACATTGCAGCTTAGCTACAAGGTCTAACACACCATCATGGGAAAGTGAGGAGTCCAATCTCACATAAAGAGTAGCAAGAAACTCCTGTGTCTCAATAAATAGTTTTCTGTGTTTCTCTAAATTTTTCCACTAGCATTATGGCCTGAGTCATTGCTGAATGGGATCTAGTGGCTACCCTACTTACCTGGTTATCAAATAAATACATAAATACATACATACATACAGACATTCATGCACACATACATACATGCATACATAAATAAATAGAAGTTTAAGAATACTGTACCTTTAGCACCTGTTGCTCTGGCCTTGTTGGATAGCTGAATGAGACATTGTTGAAAAGAACGTGTCCTTCCAGTTCCTCTGACTTCAGTTTTCCATCAGTTGAGATACATGGCTCTCTGTCTAAATAGTCAAACACTTTTTCTGCTGCACCAACTGAGGACATTATTGCCCCAAATAACTGTATCATACTCTGTAATTATAAATTAATGGGGTAAGAATAATAAACAGTTTATTTTACATATTGCACTGAAGCAGATTTTTCATGCATGACAACCAATGACCTTAATCTTTGTTGCACATTTAAGGTTTACATTTTAAGTATGCGTTTTATTTTTAGTTTTGAAAACAAGTATATTCACAGAAACCAGAATTTTTTTTCATGACTGACCTAACAGCAATAGTTCAATTCTTGATAAGGGTCATACTGGCATGCAAATGGTTAAATTGAATTAAGAACCAAGTACCTAGGTCAACAGTCTCTTAAACATTACGCTGTTACTTCTGAATCACAACTGTTTCCAAAACAATTTTTTTTTTTCACAATAAGAAGCATGCTTCAAGGACTGGTGTATGGTACAAGGCCTCAAAAGCCTCATGGCATCCAGATAAACTAAATGTGATCCTGTAACCTATGACATTCACAAAAGTTCAATAACATTCCTTAAATAATAAGCCACTGAGTGTCTTCTGTGTGGAGGCATGCGTGAATGGGTGTACCTTCGTTGAAGGTTGTGTGTCAGGGCTGGCAAGTCATCACGTAAAAATCTACTGCCAATCATTAGCGGACCAGAGTTCCGCTGTGGCGACCCCTAACCGGGAAAAGCCAAAAGACACAAACAAAATTGGATCAAGATGACTGCAGAGCTTTACAGCCTTACATACCTCTCAAATATACAAATTTTTGCCTCATATTTTTGGTCTGTTCCTCATAAAATTTGTGATTTTCTGGCAAATCACTAGGATGATCTTAGGATTGAAATCTCTAAATAATGACATACATTTGTGTTGCAGACTTCATATCCTTCATAAAAATGCATGCTAAGACACATTCTGTTATTCTAGCAGCTTTCTAAGTTTACAGAAGCAATATTTAAAATCTGTCCCTTTTTTGGGCCTTTGCCCCCTATTCTGCAAGGTTTTGTCCTGATTTTTTGGGCTAAGAGGTTGATAGGTGTGTTATGTGATCATGTCTAGATATTGACTGATTGTGGACTAGAATGCTTGTGGACACAATATGGGAAAAGATGAAATTATGAAGGGAAGACTCACTTCTGCCTCCGAAACAAGATTACCCAATTTTCCCATGGCTAAATCACCTTAATGACTTGGCTACATATTCCTCAGTTTATACCTGGTGGTTAATTTCTGTAATTACTCTCATACCAAGGTTGTTTTCTTGCTTTGTGGTTTATAGGGGAGTAACTCTCAGCTAATATTCCACTTTGGAGTTATTTGAGCCTAGCTGAAATACTTCATGGTCCACTGCATACAGCCTTAGTTGTTACTTGTCAACCCAATCTGCCAGTCACTTTAGTTCTCCTGAAGTCTTCTTCCTACATCCTCAGTTGTTGTTTTATTACCTATGGCACAATCCACAAGGAGGCTGATATTGTTCTTAATGCTTGTGCAACACCTGACATGGAGATAATGAAGGCATCTGGTTCTAGGACTTAACTCTGGGGAACTTCACTCACCAACTCCCTTTCCCTATCAAAGGATTCCCCTCACTGGTACATTTTGGTTCGTCTCACCCAGGTACACCTCTATCCATTAGGTCAGCTTCTTTCTTAGTCCTGTCCCTTTAAATTGCTTATAATTCTCCTCTATGGATCATTAGTATAAAAGGCTTCACTGAAATTAATGTATATGAGATCCACTAGTTTTTCTCTTTCATCTTTCAGCATAATCTTAACACAAAACTGGATCAGTTTGGACTGATATTTCCAATTTTCCTCCCACGAGATAAGAGCATTTCTTATATTATATGGTATTTCCTTTCTGGAAACCAAGCAGCCTTTCCCTCAATATTTTCTCCACAATTTTCCCCTGCAAGAGATACTTGCCCTATGAATCTGTAGTTATCAGGGTCAGCTGTTTCTCCGCCTTATACTGTTGTACTATCTCTGGAGCCTCTCTGATCCATTGTGACTGGAAAAAAGTCCTGTCAACAGACCTGTAAGCGTACTTCCCAAGTACTTTGGGATCATGGTAATATGTTGTCAGGAGCCTGCAGTTTGCCCTGTCTTAATTACTCAAATTTATTTTTTATGGATTTCCTGGTACAAAACTGTTAGATGTCCACCATGTTTTCATTTTTTCTTTCTTCCCTGCTAAGCTGCGCCTTACTTTCATTCACTTTTGCAAAGATTGATATGGTAAATAAACAACTTCTACCTTCATCCCATTCTCACTATACTCCTTTCCCTTCTTGACCAGTATCTGCTGCTCCATGTTAGGCTTACTTTGCCACATGTATCTTCTTAGAATATTTTCGTTCTTCTCTTTCTTTGCTCTTCTAATTCCGTCTCTGTATTTGTCTGCACCTTTTTAACTAGTTAGTGGCCCCATTTGTGTTGCCTTGTACTTATACATGCATTCTTCTCATTCCTTTTACGTCCCAAAGACTGCTGTCCTTTTCATTTAATTTCTACCAGTCAGCAAATGCTGCTAAATAATCACTGATTGCTGGCAAATTGATCACTAGTAGTGCTCAATAATGAGGCAAAGTATGTGGTGTTAATAGTAATGAGCTTTAATACTTCACTGTGGCCATAATGTTTTGCACTTTTATCTGGCTTGGCACTGGAGGATGGGCAAGTGTTTGACTGAAACTTCCTAGAGCAATTATTTACTTATTTTTTATCATAATCAGGCATGACATGGGAACACTTGTGTCAAGCAAGTTAGAAATATATTACTATGTTCATTAACAGTTTTTATTTGACCAAATCACACACTCGAGGTGCATGCATTCAATAATGTGGTTATAATGGGCAGGTACACGACAGTCTGCAGAATTAAATAACTAACCTCCACTATCATTTGATAACAGTTAAATAATCATTGAGCTGGCTTGGCAGTTACAGTTTGAAACAAAATGGCATACTTTACTGCGACATTATTTGTATGTCATAACATCAGACCTCTGAGGTGTATATTGTTAATAAAGTGGCTACAATTAGTGGATGACAATATCTGACTCATGTTTCTGTTTGATCACAGTTAAACAGTCAGTTATCTGGCTTTGCAGGGTTAGTATGCATTTGTGTGAAACAATTTGGAATGCACTACTGTGTCATTTTTTTATTTGTTTTGTTTTATTTTGATTACAAGAGATATGCAAAGTCAATAAAGTTGCTATAATTGACTGGGACTTATAAAAGTGACTGACTTGTTTTGTCATTTAATCCCAGTTATACTAATTGTTCTGGACTGGCAGAAGCAGTGTCACTGTATATATATATATATATATATATATGTGTGTGTGTGTGTGTGTGTGTGTGTGTGTGTGTGTGTGTGTGTGTGAGCGTGCTCGCAACAGACACTCACACTTGCACGTGTCCCTTCACATATTCATGTGTAAGGAGTGACTAGATGCATGTGAATACACTACTACAACAGCTTTTGTCTGTGGGCATTTTATGTGATCTCTTCATGATGAAAGTAGATATACCCTGTCAGAACATGCATACTTGGCTGTGACAAACTGTGGGTGTAAAGAGCTGAAATAAGTGACTTTCTGAGTTTTACTTTATTATTTCCATGACATTCTTTCTGCAAATGTCTTTAAATTCATGTAAAAACAAATGCATAGCTTGCTGTTTCTTACCATATAAAATCATGTATATGACACAGTGGGAAATTTTACCCTATACTTTTCTACCACTGGTGAGGCTGTTATATGGCTTACTATCACTTTGCAAGTGAAACGACTTTCAGAAATATATGCGTACAAATTTGTGAGGAAGATTGTTTTGTAATATTCTATTCTCACAATAAAGGCATGATAATACACTTATATTTTTCTAAAATGTGTTGCTCTCAGTTTTAAACTTGCTTTTTTGAGCCTTCCACAATCTTATTGGAAGCTGACTGGAAGAGTTATAGACTGTTCAGTATGCAGATTTTATGCTAATTTTGCATGCAGAGATGTAGCCTGAGGTTCCAACTTCTCAAGAGCATTTGTCCCTAATTTCTAAGCATGCAGGTTGAGAAGTATGTTCTTTTAGTCCCTGGTCATGTCCTTTCCCCTCTCTCCAGAGGATCCTTCTGGTAGGTTTCCTCAGCACTCCTTATAGCAGCCTGATGTCTCCTTTAATGTTTCATAAAAACAGTCTCAAGGCTTCTGGAGATGTTACCTGGAAGCCCATGTCTCACTACTAATAACTTGTGTGAATTACACCCAAAAAGTTGCCCAACAGTTGTTTAGAAGACTAAGTTCCTATCCAACCCTTTTATGACAGACAATTTGGTCTATGTAAAGGCCACATGAGTTGTGAAATAAACTCATTTAACATGACTGCTGTAATTTTTGATTTCTAGTAATAAACTATTTTCCTAGTTGTGTGCGTATTATTGCAAAATAAACCAGACCACTGGGTAAGTGCATAGCAGGTCTGCATATTTGCACTTGTATGCCAGGGTTAAATCACCTCTGTATAGAATTAATCTTCTTAAATCTTCAATTTAAGACAGACTTTTAGTCACATGGTTTTCTTTGTAAAATGTTTCTGAATTTTTTTCCATGCAGATGTATTTAGCACAATGTGTGTATATACATATATATATATATATATATATATATATATATATATATAAATATGTGTGTGTGTGCATGTATGTAATATATATATATATGTGTGTGTGTGTGTGTGTATGGGTGACTATGCTGAAAACAAAAAACATAACACTGAATAAAAAGAAGTCTGAAATATCAAAATGTCGAAAGCTTCAAATGTTAAATTCCTGTAAGCGCAACTTGAAAGTACTAACATGAGTCCTGCAAATTCTGTTTTATATTTATGTTGTAGGTATTTTCATTTCAACATGCCTACCTGCAGGAGCCATGTTGTTTTGTGCTGCTTACAGGGAGTTCAGCATTTTCACATTTCAACAGACACATACACCACGTCCAACACATTTTGTAGACTTTGGTAGTCTTTAACATGTATAGCTAAAGCAATAAGCTTTGAACCCTCAGTATGCTTAGCTAACTAAGGTAGGATAACTCTTTGTATTGTTTGGATAAAGATGGAAAAGGACAATGTAACGAGGCTTGTGGTACTCCTCTATGAATTGAGCATGTGCTTGCTAATGAAATTCTGACCCTAACCTGATAAGATCTGAAGCCTAATCAGCTTCTTTTCTATGATATTATATAGGCGCTAACATTAAATGAATTGAATATTCTCAGCATAGGTAAGTGTGTATTAGTGTCAAATATTTGTATTAAATCAAGGTAAACTATGGTCAAGATTCATGAATGCCAACATTAAGTGTACACAATCTGTATTCAAGAGCATCCCTATAATATTTTTGTGATGTCTATTCACTCAGAAAGGTTAGAGTAAGTGTAGACATTGTCTACACATTGTGGTAACATTTATGAATCTCCCTCATTACTTAAGGTTGCAAGAAAATCAATAGAAAAACTAAAATTAGGAAGAAGAAGGTGGGAGTTATATCTGTGTTGTCTATTCACTCAAAATGGTGTACACATAGTGTGTAGGTGTTCATGAATCCAGCCCCACATCTATTATAATGTTAGTATTAAAGGCATTGACTACAGGTCTGTAGAAGGTACCAGGTTTGATAAGCATGACCTGCCCTCAGTGACTCCATGTTAGAAAATATCAGCCCAACTGAGTAGTATGGCCTCCAGAACTGTTCATAATACTCAAGATGTGGTCCAGTCTAGATTGTACTGAAACAGACCTCTGTTTCTGGAGTCATTTACCCAATGCACACATCCTAGCAATCTGTTTGCCACCACTACTAACTTCTCAATCTGACCTTTGTGGCTCAAGCCAGGTCTGGCTAACAACCTCAGATCCCTTTCCTCCACTGTTACCATCAATGCCATTCCTCCCACTGATAATTCACTTCAGGGTGATTGCTAGGTTTGCCACCTTTCTTTATGGCTAAAACCAGAGTAAGGCCACACCCCTTGCATCACCCATAACCCTGCCCATTCCCGCCCCCTCTCCTGCCCACACCCCACCCATTGTGTGACATCACAATGACATCAGTGGCCAAGAATGCCCTCTTTTTCCATTCTTGATGCCTGCTTTCAGGTGGTTTACTATCCTTTTCTGTAAAAAAAAAAAAAAAAGAGTGTAGTAAATCAATTGATTTAACAAAGTTTGATAGTCTGTTTCCTTTTTTGAAACAGAATACCAGAGTTTGCACAGTGTTTTCCAGATTGCCAGAGAATCGATTTGATTTCCAGATAGTCTGGAAAAAAATGGATAGGTGGCAGGCCTAGTCATTGCAGCTCAAATGCAGAACTTTGCATTTGTTAGCACTGAGCCTCAAATGCCATTTTTATGACCATTTTGTCAACCTTTCCAAATACTTCTTTAGGCTATTCTCCCTATCTTCTACTGCTACACCTTCTTCTATCATCAGCAAAAAAGCTCATCACATCCTCTGTTATATATATCTGAGACAAATACACTGAAGAATACTGGTCCCAGGATAGACCCCTGTGGTACTCTACCATTCACTTTCGTAATACCTGCCTCATTCCTCTCAACATAATCCTTTGTGACCTACCATGTAAACATACAGCAACCCAGTTCCACAGTCTTTGTTCTGTTCCCAAGCTCTCCACTTTTTCTGTCTGGCTTCCTGACTATGACTGAATCAAAGGCCATGCTGACTGGCACACCTTGTCAAGTTCATTTGTGACCCAGTCATCAAAGGGGTTTGGATTTGACTGACCGCTCTGCTGTCATCTAGAAACGCTAGCAGGCTTCTCCTCAGGATTCTTTCCATGGCCTTCCCTGACATTATTGTTAAGTTAAAAGGTTTTAGTTCCCCATATTTATGTGATACCCAGGTACCACATTTGCTGCCTGTCAGTCCTCAGGTACTTCTGTAGTAGCCAGGGATCTGCTGGAGGTCTCTATTGAAGGGATCTGCCAGCACACTAGTCATATTTTTAAGGACTCTGGTCATCATAATAATCATCATCATCATTCTCTAAATGTGTATGAGGGTTAAGGCCGCTGCTAGGTTACTTGCAATCCCCACTCCTGTGGGTCCAACAAAACCTCCTGGATTTTAAGTCAATTTTAGCTGCCAGGTCATCCACACATTGTGACAACTGCTGATTTAAGGCAATAAGGTTCCCTTCAGAGTCATTGCCAGAACTCGTACCAGGCGAATTCAGGGAAAATAGCATTTGTGAATTGGCTGCTTCTACTTGAGCTATCTTAAAAGCCACAAACTAGCAAAAACAAGACAAAACAATTTATCTTTTGTTTCTGCAACAAGAGCGGATATATCCAGAACACTTTTGGACTTGAAGGTTTACCTACATAAATTAAACTTAAATGTATTGTCAGGGGCTGGAAGCGAGTCTAATAATGATATAGAATTGCTAGTGCATTTAATCCCCCTTTGCCCCCTACCTGAAGTTTGTTAGAAAATTGTGTGAGATCTGAGGGCTTCCCCTTCTAAACCAACTGTTGTAAAATAAATTAGTAATTTAACTAAGCATGACTGGGAAGTGTTGACTGAGTTAAGAACATGAAGAATAAGGGTCATGAAACCCGATAAAGGGGAGGGTTGGTTTTTATGGATGAAGGGGATTATATCAGTAGGATGATGGGGATCCTGGACAGTGGAGCTTGCAAGAAAGTCTCTTTGAATGAATTAAATGTCTTATATCGTAGAGTACGAGCACATATTAATGAATTATTTATTGAAGCCTCAATTAACATTGACCTGTATAATTATTTAAATGTGGTAGGTCCCCTTATTCCAGTGATTTTTGGAATACCAAAAATTCACAAGAACCTAGAGAACCCCCCGTTAGACCCACAGTTGATGGGAGACAGCCCATTACATATGGGTGTGCAAAACTAATTGATAGTAAATTAAAGAAATATCTAACTACTAAGAAACAGATTTGTCGTGACTCATGGTGTTTCCTTGAGGAGATGTACAAGCTCTGATACCAGGATGAATACAATTTCTTCAGAGGTGATGTCAAAGATTTGTTGTACACAGTCAACCCCCAAGATTTGGGGATAAGGTGAGTCATTGATTTCCTAGTGATGAAAGGAACTGATCACCGGGAAAACTATTTGATTGAGAGTTTACTTGATATTATCTTAAAAAATAATTTCATACTGTTTAATGGAAATTTCTTCTTGCAAAAGAGTGGGGTAGCAATAGGGTCCCCTTGTGGAGCCAGTTTTGCCAATATAATCATGGCGTAATGGGAAAGGGAATTCATCTTTAACAATAGGGCTATTTCAAAACAGATTTATTGGTATACTAGATACCTGGACGACATTTTTTTAATCTGGAAAGGCAACCGAGTCAGCAAGTAAATTTGTGGATTATATTAATAATACCATTGAGTTTCTACAATTTACACATCAATTTGAGGAGAGCAGTATCGCCTTTTTGGATGTTCATTTGGTAAAAGATGGAGTAAATGGCAGGTATCTAGCTAAGATTTTTAGGAAAGCTTCTTATTCGAACACTTTCCTTCATTTTGGCAGTGCACATCCAAACCACCACAACAGGGCTGTAGTTAAGGGGCAATTGGTTAGGACAGCGCGAATGAAATCACTAGAAGTGGATTTTAGGGAAGAGTATAACAAACTGAAGGATATGTTTCTTAAACAAGCTTACACACCTGAACTTATAGATCATTTGGTTATTGAAGTTGAAACTAAAAGAACAGGTCATTTTGGACCTATTCTGAATAAAGGGACTTCTTATAGTAACCTTGAAAATAATTGGTTAAGGCTTTTAAATGTGACTTCGGGTGGCCCTCAATCTAATTTTGCAACTAGTTTTATTACCACTTTTTCCTCTGATATCACTGAAATAAGGACAATTATTTTTGAAAAATGGGTTGTCGTAATGGAAGACCCTATTATTAGACCCAAAATTGGCCATGAACCTAGATTGATTTTAGGAGGGGGCAAATTGTAAAGAATTTGTTATAATGGCCCCTGAACCCTGCTCCGTACAGGCTTGGTATGAGAAAATGTGCGTCCTGTGCATACTGTAAGTTTATTACAGTGAGCAAGACTTTTAGGATACATGCCACCATATATAAGATAAAGGAGAACTACAATTGTAGTATGCTAGGAGTTGTTTATTTAGCCCAATGCCAACAGTGTACCTTCTTCTATGTAGGCAAGACCGAAAGGCAACTAAAACAGTGTATTTATGAACATCAATACAATATAAGTAAACAAAATTTGAACACCTCCCTGGCTAAACACATTGTTGAATACCCTAACCATTCTTTTGGGTATTTGGTAGTGGAACAAGTAAAGAAAAATGTTAGGGGTGGACCTTGGGCATTAGATTTGGAATTAAGAGAACTTTTATGGAAACTGAAATTAAATGCCTTTTCTTTTCTAGGTTTGAATGACCATTGTTCGTTAGGTTGCCTGCTTAGATTAAAAGCCTTGAATAGATGAAGCCTACATGCTTTATTGTAAAACAGATACTGCTTACTATCTTAAGCTAATATGGACTAGGTGCCTTTAAGACTGAGGACGGTTATTGGTATTGATGTCACCAATTGAATTACTTCAGCTTGTTTTTTTAGTATAAAATTAGCAACAATTGTGATAAGAATTTGTCTGAAGAAGTTCATGTATATGTTCTTGAACGAAAGCGCTTACGTGGATTACATTTGTCTGGTTTTACTGGATTGGCGCTTTCTTTTTCTTTTTCCATCTTCAGTGTTTTTACTATTATTAAGTTAACAGGTTTTAGTTCCCCATATTTATCTGCTCCCCATGTACCACATTTGCTGCCTGTCAGTCCTCAGGTACTTCTGTAGTAGCCAGGGATCTGTTAAAGATCTCTATTCAAGGGATCTAGGGATCTATCAGTACACTAGTCAGATTTCTAAGGACTCTTGTCCTCATAATCATCATCATCACCCTCTTTTTTCCCATCTTCTATATGGGATCAGGGTGTCACATCAACTGTTGTCACCTCTCTTGATTCAATGCTATTGTCCTATTTTCTATGAAAGTCATGCCTGGCTGTCACAGGTCTTCTCTCACATAATCCATCCATTTCTTTGTTGGATGCCCTTGTTAACTCTTGCTTTCTTGATGTCTCTCCCAAATTGTTTTCATCAGATTGCCTTCTGCTTTCTTGCACATATACCTGAACCACCATAATCTGTTCTCTTTGACATCTCAGCAACTGGAGCAAATTGGACTTCTGCTTTGATATCATAATTTTCTTTGTCTGTCCCACAGGATGCATCCTACCACCCATCTCAGGCACTTCCCTTTCCATCAGCTCTAACTTCCTCAATTGTTCTGCGTTCACTGCCTAGTTTTCTGTACCAAACATTAGTACTGGTTGCTGCATTGTTTTGTACAGCTTACTTTTCAGCTTGTTTGGCATTTTAACATCATACACTACTCCTGAGACACATGCCAGTTTGCTGCAGCCCCTCTGATTCTAGCTTTGACTTCTTCGCAAAGATTTTTTTTCTCCTCAGCAACCCATCCTGGATAGTTGAAGCTGTTAACTTGTTCCACTTTTCCCTTCGATCTCAATTTTCAAATTCTAATTTCCCCATTTGCTGCCATGACAACTGCCTTCTCTATACTTGCTTTCATCCTGTGTGCCATCAGTTTTGCATTCATTTCCCCTACTATTTGCTGAAGCTATTGTTTACAGTCTGCTTGTAAAGCCACAGTATCTGCATGCCACAACTTTCTTGATCCGTCTCCTCCAACCTGTCTGCTAATGAAGTCCATTACCATTATGAACATCAGAGGTTTCAGAGATGAACCCTGATACACATCCACTCTCACTGGGAGTTCCTCTATGAGTCTGAATACTGTTCGTACTTGAGTCACTGGGTCTTTGTACATAACCTACACTAATTCTACCAATGTTTCAAGGACTTTGAACTATTGCAGGACTTGTCATATGTCCTCTCCAAGTCCAGGAATGTCCAGTTGGACACATTCATCATATCTAGCTTCTTTTCAACTATCTATTTTACTGCAAACATTGGAGCAGTTGTGCTGCATCATGATCTGAATCCAAACTGCTCATCTCCACTCTTATATTCTGCTACTCTTTGTATTCGTTTATCAATCAGCCTCAGCAGCACTGTCATGAAGTGATAGGAGATTCACACCTTTATACTGCCCATGGTTGGGCATGTCCCCTTTTTTGTTCTACACTGACACTAGAATGTTTATTTCCAGTCATATGGGACATGGCACTCTCTCTGTATACTGCTGTGAGTACTATCAGGAGTCATTTATCCCCTACTCCACCCAGCATCTTGATCATATTTTCCATGACCTCATCTGAGCCTGCTGCTTTACTTGACTTAATTTTTCTAAGCATTCTTGTTACTTCCACTAGAGTGAACTCTTATTTCTCTTTTGTGGAGCTTTTTTCATTCAGAAGCTGTTTAATGTACTCCTTCCATCCATCTGCCTTTGATATCTTGTGGACTGGTATACAGATTGCACTGGCATCCTTTATGAACGTCTTTTGATGACTATCTTTTTTATCTTTCTGTCATTTCCCTGCAGCCTGCTCCAGTTTATCTGTGCCATTTGCTGAGTCACTTTCAGGAAGCTGATAGAGTGCCTTTGATACCTTCTTCTTTTCTATTACAATTGCTCTCTTAGCTTGTTTGTTAGCCAACCAGTATTCCTTCTTAGCCTGGTCCATCTTTTCTACCTCCCACTTTGTTCTGCACTACTTTCTTTTGATAATGTCATAAACTTTTGTATTCCACCACTAGCTTCCCTTATGTGCCTTATTTCCATACCTGGTTCAGTCACATATCCATTCTATAGTCCTCACACATGCAGTTTTGAGATGTTGTCATTCGCCTTAAACTCCACCTATTTCCTCTTCTTTCTGGGATGCAATAGCCCGGAGTATTTCCTAGAACTCTTGTGCTCTCATTCCTGTCATCTTCCAGGTCTTCAGACTAGATTCTGTTGACTTTAGAACCTTCTCTGACGACTGCTTGCAAGTGATTTTGTCCACCAGAGATTTATGCTACTGGCCGACTGTTTCACTGGGATGACTTTGTGATCTCAGATTCTGTCCCAGTGCCCTCAGTCTACCTGGGTTGTGTGTTGGTCCCTCTTATCTTTATACTTTTTTCTCTGTAGGACAACCATTTCCTTCTCAGTCTTTTATCCTGGTGTCTGTTTAGTCTGCACCCAATTCCACCCGTTTACCTTCTTCTCTTCTACACATTCTCTTTGTTTTTCTTTGTTATGACAGACTAATGTGTTCATTCTGTATCTCTGTTTTTCTTCTGTAATATCCTTCCTAACTTTGCCCTTGTCAGGTATGTCTACCTCTTATGCTATAAGCCACCAAAGCCCTTATTTTCTTTCTTGATCCCTTCTGGCAACTTTCTTTCAACCTTTGCCTTTGCTGCCTCACCACCTTAGATGCCCTTCTGATAGGCTACTTGTACTGTGTCTAACTCATCTTTCAACTACAACCTTTCCTCTTATGTAGGTCTGATTTTCTATCCTGTTAGCCTCACATTCCTATGTAGCCACATTAGCCATCTCCTCTTTTTCTCTGCTCTTCAAACTCTTGTCCAATATACATTGAATACTCTATCCTTTACCCATTCCAATATATGTTTGTTCCCACAATTTGCTTCAAGTCTCTCAACTCATCCTTGACTACCTCCAAAGCAAAGCACAATTCACTTTCTTAAAAATTCTAGACCATTGTTTGAACCACTAATACTGGTGTTGAAGGTACTGGCAAACCCTCATTTTTACTGGACAAGTGTATCAGTCTGGACCCAGGGGAAGGCTTTGTAAGACCTTGGTCCTTAGTGTAACTAATAAACACCTGTTGGGATAGTAAATGGATCATTCCTTTGGTGCAGGCCATAAGGAGGTATGGTCCTGTTGACTAGAGGATCGGATATGCTTACAACCCAGGTTGCACCCTCCAATGTGGTTGCTAGAAGCACAGCTCAAGAAGTCCCTTCATCATCTACTGAGAAGGTGGCAGGTTAAGTGCTCAACCACTCAGTAGCCAAAGAACATTTAATGAGAAGTAAGACCCCCTGGAGCCATCTCAGGACAGTATTATCTTTAGGATGGTGTGACTGATATTAGTATTATATGGAGCCATCTCAGGACAGTATTACCTTTAGGATGGTGTGACTGATATTAGCATTATGTGGAGCCATCTCAGGACAGTATTACCTTTAGGATGGTGTGACTGATATTAGTACTATATGGAGCCATCTCAGGACAGTATTACCTTTAGGATGCTGTGACTGATATTAGTATTATATGGAGCCATCTCAGGACAGTATTACCTTTAGGATGCTGTGACTGATATTAGTATTATGTGGAGCCATCTCAGGACAGTATTACCTTTAGGATGCTGTGACTGATATTAGTATTATATGGAGCCATCTCAGGACAGTATTACCTTTAGGATGCTGTGACTGATATTAGTATTATGTGGAGCCATCTCAGGACAGTATTACCTTTAGGATGGTGTGACTGATATTAGCATTATGTGGAGCCATCTCAGGACAGTATTACCTTTAAGATGGTGTGACTGATATTAGTATTATGTACCCTTTTTTCTTGGTGATTTGGCACCACCCTGAGTTTGTAGACAGCACCTTCTTCCTCTTGCTTGAATTTAAACTACTACTATCTAAAGAAACTTAAGGTATGTCTGGAGTTTCTTCCTCCTATAACCCAAAAATATGAACACAGACCTGTGATACCCTGTACTTCAGTATTAATGCAACCTGAATGTCACATATGGCTATCTCCTGGACAAGAAATACCAGCATCTATTATCAAGTGTCAGAGCTATGTCCGTTGACCTAACCATCCTACTTCATTCAGCCTGCACGTGCATATCCTGAGCCTTCTTCTTTGCCATGCACTTCATGTCAGTTATGTATCAACAACTTTTACACAAACCCTCTGAAAGCATTGATATCTAGCACAGGTTTGTTCAAATGGCATTCAATTTGATCATGGACTCCCTCCTAATCTAGTAGCAGGGCAATGCCCTGATATAGTGCACTGAGGATGAATTAGTGTCTCGATACAGTAAAAGTTAATTATCCTGTGATATTCCAATATCATCTCAGTTCCACCACTGTACAATGATGGAGTTATGCATCTCTAGGTCTTACTCCATTCTCTGCTCACCTTAGGAACACTGCTGTCAGTAAAAGACAAGCATGTATTAGAGATATGAGATATAAATAGTGGGGTTGGTATGTAGAGATAAGTAATGCATGCTGCACTGCCATCATTATTTATGAGTCACGAGTCATACACACAGCAGCAGAGTACAACTGACCTGCATGTGCATGTAGCACACAAGTCTCTGATATAGAAGAGGACACACAAAATACCACATAGATGCACACTGCACCAGTGTGAATATATAAGTAAAGCAAAAAGATAATGATACAGCCACGTGAACACAAGACAAATGCACTATGGCTAGTGCCTCATTGTACCATGAACCTTACAATGGCAGTGATGGCATACAGCACCATGCATTGCTGTGGATGCACCATGCACATTACTGTATACTACACTTAGTTCACAACAAATCTATACAGTGGTGGTGTGCAGTGAACAAATGTTCCATATACATACGGGACATTATCAACAGCAGCATAAAGACAACTGCATACACATTCATTCACATTTCCATTTACTGGTTCCATTCAACTACACTTTTATGTGCTTGCATCTGATGAAAATGGGGAGATCAGAAAGGTAACACTAGTAGGTAGCCCTGAGTACTTTTCTGAGGAGAAAGCCAGATGCCTCAGTCAGGTGCAGCTGTATGACAACATGGTATTCAACAGTGCTCCTGTGTGAAGAGATGAATCCTGGGCAGCCATGTTGGGCATAATTACCAGTGACCTTGGATGTGATATGGACATCTGGTGTATATGGAAATAGTGCCATAAAACAGATACATACATCAACACAGGGATCCAGAAGTGCTGTAGTGTCTGAGACAGACAGAGAGACTGTTGGGCAGCAAACATCACACTCCTTGTTCACACCTTGTGCTTTGTGGTTTCTCTGACCACAGCTGCTGGCTGGGACACAGGATCTAACAAGTATGCCTTTCTCATACAAATGAGAAAGCCATACCAGATGACAGAAGGTACCAGAAAAACTATGGATCAAGAGCCTCCATAAACACCATTAAGATGAGAATACACACTGTTAGTGAATAGGTGTTACCACATAACCATTCACTTACATGTCCCGGAAATGTGCATTTTTAATGCCATACACCCATAGCATGCGCATTACTTAGGTCAATGGGTGCAACTGTATTGCATAAAGGCTACCCTCATGCAATCTCTGTGGCATAGGTCTAGATCTTGTAGGTGCAAAGCTGTTGATTGCATAGTACCAGATACATAAATACTGATATCAGCACCCACCACTCTGCAGGGTCCATAAATATGACATTGGCAAGGAGTAGCAAATCAGGGGACATATGGATGTAGATGCCATGCCACCATACTGATGGCTCCATAGGTGCAACAAAGCTAATGCCCATCAAGATGATAAACACATGGGTGTGGGTATGCATATTCACAGTATTTCTCCTTGAATCAGATGATAGAAACAGTGTGAACATGTATGTATGTGTGTGTGTGTGTGTGTGTGTGTGTGTGTGTGTGTGTGTGTTCAGCAATGAAAACACAGGGATAAGGTGCACATACTCAAAGTAATGTAAGCTTGACTGGTATAAATATTATGACAGATAATACAAGCCAGGACAAAGTGGTATTGGTGTACTTGCTTAACATGCTATGCATGGGGTAGGTTACAGACTGTACAATACTGATTACATAAAAATGAGCATTCATACCACAGTGCAGTAGGCTACATGGGCAACATGTCAGTGACAACTGACACAGATTCACAAGTGTCTCTGTGAGCTGTTTACTTGACATGTACACCCTTCGTTATATAATGTGTGTGCCTGTACTCTGTGATATTTACTGGCATGTAACTACTTGCTTTTTAATACAAATGTGCATATATTACAGCACTTGTACTATTCTATGGGGTTAGGCCCATTTTGTCAAGTGCAATTTCAGTGAGTAGTACAACTCATCAAAATTGCTCCCTTCAAAACTGGTATATCCCAGGATTTTTGGAAGGGGAGGTAAGTCTCCCCATTTCCCATATGCAGACATTTCCCCACATCATCTTCCAGAATATATTAACTCTGGGATCTAACACTATGGACAAAGGCAGAATTATTAACAAGTTGTCTTAATCAATGCAATTTGACCTGAATAACTAGACAACTCTCATTTTAACGCAAGGCATCCATGGTGTCTTTGGTGGCTTACCTACAGCACCATACCTGTCCTTACAGCTGTATCCACCAGCAGTCTTTCTGCGTTGGCTTTATGTATTCTGTCTGCATTCTAATGAAATGATGCAGATGGGTGCCATAAATGTGAAGGGTCTATATTAAATCAGTGAGCACTTAGAAAAGCGAATGCTGATTTATCGACCCCATGTAAGCGAAAGCTTGCAATCCCAAACACTCAGAACAGCGATTATTTTCCCAGGGGAAAAAAAATCGCTGTTCCAAAAAAGAAAAAAAAAACAAAAAACTTTAAAACATTACATAAAGTGGGGGGCTTCATCCCCCACACCCGCCCTACTTAAATATACCAACTCCGAGATCGCACTACAGTGACATGCGGTCAAGTGATTTCTTTCCCAGGGAAATAATTTGCTTATATGCCGTTTCGGTATTTTGCCATTTCACACTTTCAAGTTTGATCGAGACGCATTCGAAAGAATGCGTCTTCGATCATCTAATAGGAAACCAAATCTGAACTGCAGCACACATCCCACAAGTATTTGCAACTATGTACATGTTATGCCATTTGTTATGCTATTTGGCTCTGACACGCTGATGTGCCTTTGCCTGCCTGTAGACAGTCTGAACAGCATGTATGTACACAGTCCATCTTTCATTACCATGATGTCAAGTGTGTCCAACATCACACACTTTTCATATCACCAGAGGACAATACAGGAATCACAGAGATGAGACAAAGGGCAGGAGTTGATGGGCATCCTACAGTGGGAGGAACATGTCACAGTGGTGCAGGCTATCCAGCCCCTTCTTGAACAGGTTAGAGAGCTGTGGCTACAAGCACGAACAGCTGCTGTGGGGCTCCTGAAGGTGACATCAGTCAGGTCACGGGGACTATCCATGCCATCCCAAGTCCACTAAGGAAACTGTAGACAGTCATACCTTTAAATGGAATATCCCAGTGTCCACCAAACTACCATACAAAAGCCAAACAGGCAAAACACACCAGGAAACCGGAGGCAATGCTGGAAGCTGGAAACAATTTTAATATATCCAAGATACAGGTTAAGCGCTTTCTGCAGTGAAAATAACTGCCTTCATCAGAACAATGAACATTTGAAAATGCATTACATATATACACACATACCCCCACTAAAACCCGCCTTTTTTAATCAATTAAACAATTAAAATTTAAAAAGACATATTCCTATATTACAAAAATATAAAATTACCATTCAACACATAGCAAGCTTTTCCAAATAAAATCATTACTGATGTATCTAGTAACAATATATAACAATGCTTGCTAGGTACATTAAAAGCATAAAAAACTACACTTTCATTTGATAAAAATAGTGAATTACAAATAAAAATAATTATTTCTTATATCTTCATGCACTAATATATCTTCTGGAGGTCCAGTTCATGACATAATCACTGGTGAATATTGTATGGACAAGTACATATTAGGACACAACCTAAATATTATGAGTAAAAACTATAGTCAGATATGTAAAAATTTATATGTATATATTTTTTATATATCATTGCACATACCGGTAGAAACATTTTCAAAAATGAAAATTCTAAACCTTGACTAGTGGTTTTGTTGGAATTACCTCGTTGAGGCCAGGTGGGGTGGCTGCATCTAGCATAATCTGCCATCTGATCTCCCTTTCACCAACTACAGCCTTGATGTTACCCCCACGTGGGTTAGGATAGATAATGTCAAGAATAGCAAATTTAAACATCTTACACTCTGGATTATTAATTAAATGTCGAGATAGGGCATTGTTCATGTCCAGTTTCCTTATACAATAAGTGTGGTCATATATCCTATTCTTTAAAAAGCGATCGGTTTTGCCCACATAGTAACTTTTACAAGTCTGGCAAATAGCCAGGTACACTATGTGTTTACTCAAACAGTTCCCATTGCAAAACCATATTCTGCTCTTTAATTTGTTTACCAAGACTACATTGGATATATCCAAAATATAGTTACAGTAGTTACATTGACCACATTTTTTGGTGCCCGTTCTTTTTATTTTACTGGAATGTTCATAATTAGACTTAATTTCTATAATCCTTTTTAAGTTGTTACCTGTTTTGTAAACAAAATGTGGTTCCGTAGTTACTTTGTCCTTTATTGACAAATCACTAGTCAATATATTCCAATTGTTTGAAATGATATTCTTAACCTCCTTAGTATGTCTACCATACTTAATAATACAAGCCTTAGAATATTCTTTACTTGTACCTCCATTACTACCCATATTATTACTATTATTAGGATTATTCACAATACCTACCCCTAGTAGGGGTTTATATTTATGTCCCCACTCCTTGATAACATATTCCAAAATGTCCTTAATCATTTTGGGGGGGTACCCTTTCTCTGCGAATAATTGCCCTATAAATGCCATTTCCTTTAAAAAATACCTCTTGTCAGTTGTCATACGGGCAGCACGTATACATTGTCCCTTAAGAATACCCCTTTTGCTATTGTATGAATGTGCACTGCTAAAATGGAGGTATCCATTGCTAAAGGTATCCTTCCTGTGTATCCGTGACTGAAATGCTCCCCCATCACTATAAATAAAAACATCCAAATAGCTAATACCAATGGGATCATACTGGTGGGTGAACTTCAGGTACTCAGTAGTGTTATTAATATATCTCATGAAGCTTTGTAAATCCGGTTCACTCCCCTCCCACAACAAAAATATGTCATCCAAGTATCGCACATATTTCTTAACTTGGGACATCCATTTTGTTTTGAAAACAAATTCCGTTTCCCAATCCAGTAACACCAGATTGGCGTAGATGGGAGCACAGGAGGTACCCATAGCAACCCCAGTTCTTTGTTTATAGTGTTCTCCCTCAAAATAGATGTAGTTATGGTCCAGGACAATATCCATGAATTCCATTAATAAAGAGATTTCATCCTGTCCTAAACCACTTCCTCTGTTTATACTGTTGTAAAATCTAACAAGTCCATCATCCTTTGGTATGCACGAGAAAAGATCCTGGATGTCAATAGTGACATATATTAAATTATTTGTCCATATTTCTGGTTTAAAAATACCCAAAAATTCCCAAGAATCCCTCATAATATGATTCACTGTTTTATACATGTGCTTCAACTTGTGGTGGATCACCTGACCAAAAGGGAAAGCTTTGCTAGCACTACCAGAAATTATTGGACGAAATGGTGGGTCATTGACATTTTTATGCACTTTAGGGATGCCATTGATAGTTGCCAATATTGGGTATTCAACCTTTAAAAATCTATACATTTCCTCGCTAATTCTATTCTCAATTATAAATTCTTCCAAATATGAATCTATACGTGCATGAGCAATATTCACCTCATTTAGTGAAGATGGGGTATATTGTGTAGAATTGTTCAACAATTCAAAAATTTTGTTAATATATTTGTCATTGTCATAAAACCACAGTCATACCTTTGGTGGGAGGGCAGCAGCTTGTGACCCAATGCATTTTGGGATTGTCCACACAGGCTGTGGGTCCAAATATCTTTTACATGTGATGCTGTGATGTGTTGCAGAGAGATCCAGGATCACCATGCTGCTATGGTACCCTGGTGTTGGATGACAGGCTTACATGTCTGGTGGATTGCCTGAATTCTTTAACCTTCTAGCCTCACCTGAGAATCCTCCTCTGGATCCCAGTCACTACCACCATTTAGTTTTGTGACCATCTATCATTTCCCCATGGCTAGCCACTCACCGTCTTCTCCTCATGTAACTACTACTTTTAATTCTGCTACTTTTAATTACTTATTTCTAAGACATTATTTTAACCTTAATGTCTAGACTGCCTTGAACTGATTTCTATTGTTAAATGTTACTTGAACTGATAATTATTAACAGAATTCTCCTTATCTCAAATGCATTATCCATAAATGTAATGTTGCTCTATTATTCATATTTTTCCTCTATCAAGCTCCCAGATTGTGACTGTAAAGGGTCAGTAGCCCAGCTCATTTATTTGTTTTAACAAACAGAAATAAAATAAATAACTCCTGAAGTACATTCTGGCTATTGTTTGTGATAATGATGGTGAGCAGGCAAAGTAAAGATGAAATGCAGTAAAAGATGGATCAATAATCTAGGAGGTAAATTGAGCATAAAACAGTTTAAATAGTTCTTGCCATACTTGTGTTTTCATTGTGTTGTTGGTTATGATTTAATATATCGTGTTGTTGATGTTTATCAATGTTTTGTCATTTTTGGACTTGAGATTTGCTACACATACTACAATATGTGTGTTGGTATGATTGTGGGGAAATCTCAATATTAATGTGTGGGAATCAGAGTGATGTGCCTCTGTATATTGTATCAAGGCATTTCCAAATTAATTTATGGTCGGCACCAATTTGGTTATATAAAATTGTATTTGTTCTGCAGACTGGATGTGTGTGTGTGTGTGTGTGTGTGTGTGTGTGTGTGTGTGTGTGTGTGTGTGTGTGTGTGTGTGTGTCTGTATTGAGGAGTGACTGTTTCTCTAGTGTCCAGCATAGCTGCCACCTTCTGTGGACTACTTATGTTGATATGTTTGCATGTGCATTACATATGAGGCTGGCATTTGTACCATCCATGCAATTTGCCATGCGTAGCTTAATACTTGTGCTGTGGCTTCCATGACCAGAAGTCTGTTGTCCACATAGGCATGCCCTAGTGGCATTCTTCCATTATATCTTTATATTGCCATTTTGTACCATTTGTGCTTGCTTGCCATGTTTCCCACATGTAACATTTAGTTTTGTGTGTTGTAGCACAAGGGGCCTGGTAGTCACCCCATATGGTTTTGTTTCAGGACAGATTTTCTTAGCAGTTACACATACACCCACCCCCTGTTAAAATGCTTTTCTAATGTGCTTATTATGATCTGCTTGTAGCACATGGGCTTTTCAAAGCAGCATGGCTGCTGGTGTACCACTGTCACACTTCAGTGAGTGCTTTGTATTGGTTTGGTTTAGACTTTGTAAGTTGTGTCAGGTGTATGATTTTCTCTGTGCTCCTGGTGAATAATTTCTTAGGGATATGGCACACAAAGTACAGTCTCTGTCTGTGAATTATACCCTTTGAGCCTACATACTAAGGGAGACAGAATGATGTCATAGAGTCACATCCTAATCTATCCCTCACCTCTTAAACAAAAATCTCTACATGTCATGCAGAACAGCACCTTTGCCACCTTCAAGGCAAATCTGGCTAACTGGATGGGCAGCTCCCAATCTATCTTACATTGGTAGCATAGGTAAGTACTAGATTAACTGCCCTTGTGGGCCATTTTAAGCCAAGCCAATTTCCGTCTCATGAGAATCAAACCTTGTACCTTGTTTCTAGGAGGGAAACACCTTAACCAAAGGTAAGTACTAGGATCCTTGGCCTCCTTAAGGCAGGAAAGTAATTTTGAGTATTAGTTTTTGGCTAGACTTGTAATGAATGGTTTGTAGACTGACTGCCTAGTACTTAGCTGTGAACGTATGAACCCATACTACAACAATCACTTTGTCTCATGGCACAGAGTCTATAGCATTATTTATGAATACAGCTCATAGCATTTTCATTCTTGTTGTCGGATATGTATACATGTGAGGTACAAACCATGTTAATTTCTACAAAAAAGTAACAAATGTGCAACAAACACAAAATTGGGCATTTTTGTTTCTTGGGATACAACATAATGTGATATGACCTTGCAGGCGTTCATGCATAAAAAGTGTTCATTGAAATGACAAAACAAAATATAAGTGTACATTCAATGAGCATAGGAAAGGTATTGCTGAAAACAAAATAAGAAGTTCTGTTATTATGCCAGTTTACAAGCAGTTATGTGTTCAAGGTTTTAAGTGTGCAAGTTTGCAGAAAGTAACAGCAGAGGTTAACGGTGGTGATAGTGTAGTGTTAAGCCTTAGCTGTGAACTATGAATGTATGGCACACCATCACTTAGCAGTGACAACTACTGATTTTTAAAATAATTATTAATCTAATCACAGACCCATCCAGCCAAACTTTTGCATCACATCTGACTCCTACAGTGACCCTGAACAGCCGTCACCAACCCTGGAGTTTACATACAAGTACGGAATGGCAATTGATTGCCAGGCCCTTCTTCCATATTAACTCTCACTGCATGCAAACTTATGGACACATTCACTGATGCCAGTCAACCTACTGAATGCCATTGGGATGCACAATTAGATATAACACAAAATGTTTAGGGAAGTGATTCTATTTCATTTTTTGAATAATCTGCTTATCACACATTTGAATGAATTAAGGTACTGCATGAAGAAGCCCCCTTTGTGCTATTTCTGGAAATAAAATCATGCAACCACCTATTTGATTTTGCAGGTTATGTTTCAGAGTAAATGTCACTTTTGCAGATCAGTAATTTTTTTCTACCTATTTTTAGTAGAGTGCTCAACAAACAAAGCACTGACACCAAGAAGCTTTTTGCCTTCTTGGTTACTGTCAGTACAACTCTCCCAAGAAAACGTGATTTCCCCAATGGCTTACTGTTCTGAAAACAAACAAAAACTAACATGGTTCAAGTCTAACTGCACTGATAAGGAAAGAAACTTTTAAAAGCTTTAGTAACCATAATCCAGAAGAAAAGAAACTGGTTATGGAAAATAATATATATAAGATAGGTCACAAAACAACTCTCAGCACTACTCCCTGCACTCAGCACAAAAAATACATAAATAAAAAAATCACCCTTTCATCCTTTCACCCTGAGCCTCCAAACCAGCAAAAACTGGTGGACATTTTAGCTGAAATGAGAGCCCCTAGATGAGAGACATTGCATGGAATGCACTTGTTACTTTTATCTCTCATTCTTTACCACTAATCTAGAAATAAGAGTACACAAGCATTATGCCTTGTTCCAACATATCAGACTGCAAAATATCAATGCAACATTTTCAATATACACTTTAAATGTTAAAATATTAAAGCTGAAAGCAACTACCATAAAAAGGTCAGTACAACTAGGTATGTGCTTTTACATGAGGACCTTGACTTCTGTACCCCGTCTTGTGGGGATTATATCCCATACAATCTTGCTAGTTTAATATGCTATTTATAAAGCTGCATTAACTTGGAGATGTAATGTATGTTTGGTTTTCTATTAAAACTAAACATTTTCTTTACTCCGGGTTAGTGTACCCTCAAGAGTAGTCAGCTTGTTAGAAAGGGCAGGGGGGCACAGTCCCACATCTGGGGGGGTTGTACAGGCTGTCAGATTGTCTTTACACACCATTCTCATCTACACTCCAATTCATTTGTAGTCTCAGTAGGTTTATATTAAGTTACAGTGTATGTTTAATATGTTATGAAACTTAGTTGTTGGAAAGAATTGTTTTTCTCATCAGCTAAACTATTCTTATTTTTTTTTCAAAACAAATGAGTTACACATACGGGAACCATATATGAACAGACTGAATCAGAGATCAACAAATGACTGTTGTGGGCATAGAAAGTATCACACTACCACATCCTGGATGGCAACTGTGAGAAAAGTGATTCTTCTCACCCAACTCAAGTATGACCTCCCTATCGCTTTACCTGCCTCCCAAAATAAAATATCTTTAGTATAAAGTGTAACCAACCAAATGTGCTGGTTTATTACATTTGTCTCTCAATATGAACATCATAGCTGAGTCCTAGTACAAGCCAAAAAGCTTCCAGTCAAATAAAATACCAAGTTGCTGCTAGACTCTTCTATCTTGAAACTGCTAGATTCCAACACCTTCCTCTGTTTATCCAGAAGACCATCTGTACATAGGCTCATATCTTATATACTTTGTCACAAAAATAATGCTTTCATTTTAAGGTAGCCACAGAAATATTTATTTTGACCAAATCTTTTCCATTCCTGAGCTTAAAGCCATGGGCTCCTTTCCTACAGCCCTACGGCCTCAAACCAACTATAAAACATCTTGTTTCAAACTGACACTCTTTCTTCAAGAAGGCTCTACTTGACATTGTCTTAATCATCATTCATTTACATGATGACCATTTGTTTCTTTCCACTCTTGAGCACACAGACTGTTACACTCTTAGACCACAGTGGTGTCTGGCCAGTAATCACTTGCTGTGGTCTGCAGACTACATATACTCAGTAAAAGCTTTATATACTAAACACCTAAATATTGTAAATATGATTTGACCTGAGTGTCTCACAACAGTACCTAATTTTCAGTGTGAATGTTGGTGTCTATCTCTTAAACAGCTTAAACCTCTTAAACAGTTTAAATCAAGACTTATCAAGCCCATTAGGATCTCTATTTAAGCACTGCCTCTGGACTGGCTTTGTCCAGATAGAGTGGAGGAGAGCAACAATCATCTCTCTGCATAAAGGGGGACCATCTGCTGACCTGAGAAATTACAGACCCATAAGTTTGACTAGTCTTATATGTAAGGCCATGGAAAGAATATTCATGTACCTCATAAATAATGGCATAGGAAACCTCCAACACTGGATATGACCCAATTCAGCTTTGTCAAGGGTAGGTCATGCCTACTGAATCTGGTGGATTTCTTTGAGGAAGTCACTAAGGTCATGGATCAGGGTATAACAGTACATACTGGCTATCTCGACTGGCCAAGACATTTGACTCAATTCTCCACTCAGGTATTATAAATAACCACACAAAACTGGGCATAAATCCCTATGTCACCAGATAGATAACCAGTTGGCTCATGGACAGGACATGTAGTTAAAGTGGATGAATCCAGATCAAGCAAGAGGCCAGTTACTAATGGTGTGCCACAGGGCTTAGTGCTAGGACAACTCCTGTTTGGAATATACTTCTCTGAAGTCAAGGCTAATGTGGAGGGCCTCTGGATGACAAAGTTTGCAGATGACTGCAAGCTGAGGGCAATCACTGAATGAGTGATATAGATATCATTTGGGAGGGTCTAGATTAGACAAATGATTGGTATCAGAATGATGGCCTAAAACTAAATGGGAAAAAATGCATTATCATACCCTTTGGGAAGTCAAATACCTCTGCAAATTACAACATTAACAGTACACCACTAAGAGTAGACTCAGAGGTGAAACATCTAGGCACACAGATAAATAGTAGCCTGAACTTGGACCACAACATATCCACAGTGGTGAGGAAGTCCTTCTATATGGCCCAACTTATAAGTAAAGGTATAGTATCCAGATCCAAGGAAATTATAATCCCGCTGTACTCAGCCATTATTAGACCAATAACTGAGTACAATGCATCATTTGGCATTTACTTGACTAGGCACTTACATCAGCTGCAGAAACCTCAGAGGTTCCTCAAAAAGAAAATACAGGGTGTAAACAACACGTCCTATGTGGACAGACTAAAAGCCCTATCCTTTTAGTCTGTCTCCTACAGAATATTAAGGGGTGATACATGCCTGACCTACAAGGCACTCAAAAATCCAGCCCTGATGGAGCTGCTACACATCCACAAGTCAAAGTGCATGAGGGTCACCTGATCTAGGGATCGAAACTTAGTGACTTAAACAAAACATGATGGAGAGACAGATATGTGTCAGAAATTGCCCCTTCTTTGGAACAGGCTTCCTATTCACATTAAGCAGAGCCCTTCCCTGGCCCTCTTCAAATGCATTTTGGATCAACGGATAGTGAATCGCAAATTCACACCTGGGGTAGTGCAAATGTACCTTATGGACAGGGGCACTCAGTAAGATACTCAAGGCATAGGCACAAATCCATGCCATCCCCTTGCCCCTGGGGCCATTTATTGGTTAAAATTAGGTTAAATTGGCTAGGCTTGTAAGAGCTCTTAATCTGTTAGCCTAGTAATCTCCTATGAACCTATGGACATATGATTATGCTGTTATTTTGTTGCTCTTGTACAGTTATTTACTGACTTTGAGCATTTTGTAAAACATTATCTCATTCTCACAACTGAACTGTATTTTATTGTTTCTTAAAAATGCACTTCATGGCATGTCTGAGCTCTGCATCTTGACTAAAGATCAACACATTACACCAGTCAACGCAGACCACTAGTGTCATAAGATAAGTATAACAGTAAACGATAGTTAGATTTTTGTGGAAAATGAGCCTTAAATAATTGTTGCTAATACTACGTTGAATATCATGCAGATGCATTTATTGTGCTTGATATTTAAGTTCTCAAAATTTAACTTTCAGCATTCAGCAGTTCTGCTGTAAAATAACCAGT
The DNA here is from genome assembly GCF_019279795.1 of Protopterus annectens. NCBI lineage: Eukaryota > Metazoa > Chordata > Ceratodontiformes > Protopteridae > Protopterus > Protopterus annectens. The sequence continues at coordinate 694,909,891 of NC_056743.1, forward strand.
ATTGTGTAGTGTTCCCCAGAAATAATACTCTGAGTTTCATTTTAAGTGCCACTACTGAAAGAGTACTTAAAAGACAACTACTTTATATAGGTGCTAGAAAGTCCACTGGCACTGAGAAAAGGAATTCACCTACTTCTTGATGCTACAGAAAAGGTAAAACAGTTTGAGTACCAGTGGGCTGTTGAAAGGAAGACTAAGGGAAGTCCATGAACTTGGTCACCACTTCTAGAAGTAAGGGATTTGCAATCTATAGAAACCTGGAGGACATATACGTAAGCACATAACAAGTAACAGTAATGGATGTTCTGGAATGTAGTACAATGAATAGCCATAAATGGCTGAGTGCATGGGAAGGTAAAGTCCTAAATTATGGGATTTCAGTCTGGTACAGTGACTGACTGCTTAATGTCAAACCTGAGTCTTACCCTTTTGTTGTGAAATGAATTGTTTTAGAAAGGAACAAAGATAGCCGTCAGCTAGCACAGACAAGATGATACACAAAAATAAAACAAAAAAATAGCATTTTATTGTTATGAAGAAACTACATGGCAGTATTCAAACACTACATGGGAAGTAAATACTGCATAATCACAAAATATTTGCTATGTACCCAAGTATCACAATGTTACAGCACCTTCAATTTAAGATATGTTTCTGTGGCTCCTTTCAGATGACTTCACTTTTATTTAATCTTTTAAGTCCATTACTGATTCTAAAGCTGTTCCCTATTTTTAACATATTTATTTGTTAATACCTCTTTCACTGTATGGTGTTTGGACTCCTATATGTTAATAAATGTAT